>NC_054834.1:81722048-82071215 GCF_018345385.1 Vulpes lagopus
GAGCCTGCTTCTCCCTCTGCCTGTGTCTCTGCCTCTCTCTTTCTCTGTCTGTCATGAATAAATAAATAAATCTATCTTTAAAAAAACACAGATTAAAGTATTGGCAGAAAATATTTTTTATTGACCCAACCATATTCTATCTAAAAAAGACATATTTTGTATTCAGAGACACAAATAGTACAATGATGGGAATGATATGCAAGCTAGCTGAAAGAAAACTGGAATGATTATACTAATATTGGACAAATAAGACATCAAGACAAAACTTTTACTAGACACAAAGAAGGACATTTTATAATGGTAAACATTTCAATCAATCAAGAATATATAGCAAGCACAAACACAAGCACCTAGCAACAGAGCCCCCAAAACTACAATATATAAAGTCTGGAAGAATTCAAGGGAGAAATAGGTAATTCAACAATGAGAATTAGAGACAACAATGTGGTGTGTAATACTTATAGAACAACGAGGCAGAAGATATACAAAGACACAGAAGACTTGGACAGCACTGCAAGCCAACAAGCTATAACAGACCATTCTAGAACATACCACCCAACAGCAGTAGAATACATATTCTCAAACACACAAGGAATATTTTCCAGGATAGATCATTTGTTAGACATAAAACAAGCCCCAAGAAATATAAAAGGATGGCTATCATACAGAGTGTGTGTGCTCTGACCACCATGCAATTAAATTAGATATCAATAAAAGTAATAAACCTGGAATTCACACATATGGGAAAATGAAACAATAAACTTCCAAACACACAATAAATCAAGGTAGAGCTACTAAGGAAATCAGAAAAAAATGTATGGCTTCCTGCCAAAGTAGTGATAGAAGAAAATCTTTAGCAATAAATACCTATATTTAAAAAGCATAAAGATCACAAACCAATAATCTAACATTCTACCTTAAGAAACTATAAAAAGAAGAGAAATAAATGCATAGAGAAGGACACAATAAAGATTAGAGCAGAAATAAACGAAACAGATTAGAAAAAAATAGGGAAAATCAGCAAACTAAAAATTGGTTCTTTGAAAAGTTCACAAAACTGATAAATGTTTAGATAGTCTGGCCAAGAAAAAAAGAGACAAGAATCGGATTATCGAAGTCAAGAATGGAAGAGGAGATATCAACTCTGATACTAGGGAGACTAATGACCAGGTGAATATATCCTAATTGTAATCTGCCAAACCTATGGCTGTGTTACCCTACAGGACAAAAGGGACTTTGCAGGTGTGATTAAGTTAGTATCTTGATGCAGGGATATTGTCTGGATTTCTAGATGAGCACAAACTAGTTAGATCCTTAAAATCTGGGGACTTTCCAACTATGCTCAGAGGCAGATGTGACAACAAAAAATGGTAAGAGAGTTGGAATATCACTGGCTTTGAAATTGGAAGAAGTGGGCCACAAGCCAAAGAATGTGAGTGATGGTTTCTAGAGCTAGAAAAGGCACTGAAAAATTATTTTTAGACATCTGTATTTTATTGAACAAAGGCGGTAAAAAAGAGAGAGAGACAAATCAAGACACAGACTCTTAACTATAGAGAACACACCGCCGGTTACAGGGAGGAGGTAGATGAGGGGATGGAGGAAATAGGTGACGGAGACTGAGGAGTGCCCTTGTGCTGAGCACTGGGTCTTGCATGGAATTGTTGAATCACTATACTGTACTCCTGAACCCAATATAACACTGTATGTTAACTAACTGGAATTAAATAAAAATGTAAAAGTTTTTAAAAATTAAAAACTATCGTTTATGACATCATTGGATTATCTACTGTTGAGTCATCCTTGCATTTCTATGAAAATCCCTAATACTTATAATACCTTATTCTCTATCTACAGACCTGAATTAAGATTGAGAATATTTTCTCTAGAATTTTTGTATTTAATTTTAGAAATGAAATAAAGTTTCATTATCAAATTGATCTACATATCAGTTTGATGGGGGGGCAAAACAAAATACTAGAAATTGGGTGGCTCAAACAACAGAAATCTATTTTTTCACAGTTCTGGAATCTAGAAATTCAAGGTTAGAATGTTGACAAGTTTGTTTTCTTCTGAGGCCTCTCCCCTTGGCTTACAGATGGTCACTTTCTCAGAGTGTCCTCACATGGGCTTTCCTCTGTGCACACACACCCCTGGTATCTCTCCATGTGTCCAAATTTCCTCTTTGAATGACACCAGTCAGAATGGATTAGGGCCCAACCTCATAGCCTCATTCTAGCTCAATTATCTTTCTAAAGGCCCATCTCTAAATACAATCACATTCTGAGCTATTGGGGGTTTGGGCTTTAACATAGGAATTTGGGGGGACATAAGTCAACCCATAACAATCTATAAATTACTTTTACATACACTATCCTTTTCCCAATTGTGTTATTATAGCTATGCCAACTCCATAAATAATTTTTATTTCTCTCTGACTAGACCATTCAAATAGCATAAACAATATCTTTTTTTGAAGGTTTGATATAGGCAAACCAAAAGACTAGCTAGACTCAGTATGTTTTTAGCATTTTATGCTTCCCTTTTCTGTGTTATTGTGAGTGTATCATTCTTATGTCTTCTACCACTTTAATGAAATCTAAAACTCAGACGAGGTATTGTATATGCTCATTTAGCCAGATGTCTGTAAGTGTAGCCTTTTTAAAGATTTATTTATCAATTTAAGAGAGAGAGAGGACAGAGGAGGGACAGAGAGAGAGAATTCCAAGCAGACTGCATGCTACGCACAGAGCCCCACACAGGGCTCCATCTCATGATCCTAAGTTCATGACCTGAGCCAATACCAAGGGTTGGATACTTAGTGGATTGGCATCCATTGTTGGGGGTTTTTTGTGCATGTATATAATCATACTGTGAAATTTTGACTTATTTTCACTCCGTCATATCACATACATTTTCACATTATAAACTAGAAATTATTCATAATGATGATGTTAATGATAACTTATGATTTCATCTATTCAATGTACATTTAACTCTTATTTTTATTTAGTCAATTTTAACTTTACTATACTTATATACACTTGTCTATGGAAAAAGCACTTTGCTATTTATGATTATGTCTTAACTTAGATTCCAAGAAATTGGATAATTAGTTAGCTCCAAAATTGTGAATATTTTAAAACTTTTATACAGTGTTATGTAATTTTTAAGAACACTCTCTATCATTATAAACTATTTTTTCCACTGATAATCTTTTTATTTTATTTTATTTTTACTTTGTTTTGTTTTTTCTTATTATTATTAGTTTAGATGCAGAGGTCAGTGATTCATCAGTCTTATATAGTACCCAGTGTTTATTATATAACGTGCCCTCCTTAATGTCCATCACCCAGCTGCCCCATCCCTCCACCTCCTTCCCTTCCAATGACCCTCAGTTTATTTCTTATGATTAAGAGTTTTTCGTGGTTTGTCTCCCTCTCTGATTTCATATTGTTTTATTTTTTCCTTCCTTCCCTTATGATCCTGTGTTGTGTTTCTTAAATCCACATGAGTGAGATCATAGTATGATTGTCTTTCTCTGATTTATTTATTTATTTCACTTAGCATAATATCCTCTAGTTCCATCCACGTCATTGCAAATGGCAAGATTTCAATTTTTTTGATGGCTGAGTAGTATTTCATTGTGTGTGTGTGTGTGTGCATGTGTGTGTGTGTGTGTGTATCACATCTTAATCCTTTCATCTGTGTTGGACATCTGGACTCTTTCCATAGTTTAGCTATCATGGACATTGCTACTATAAACACTGGAGTGCAGGTGCCCTTTGGATGACTACATTTGGATCTTTGGGGCAAATAGTAGTGCAGTTGCTGGGTCATAGAGTAGCTCTATTTTCAACTTTTTGAGGAACAACCATACTGTTTTCCAGAATGACTGCACCAGCTTGCATTCCCACCAACAGTGCAAGATGGTTTCCCTTTCTCCACATTCTCGCCAACATCTGTCATTTTCTGACTAGTTAATTTTAGTCATTCTGACTGGCGTGAGGTCATACCTTATTGTAGTTTTGATTCGTATTTCTCTATTGCCAAGTGATGTCAAGCATTTTTTCGTGTGTCTATTGGCCATTTGTATGTTTTCCTTGGAGAAATGTCTGTTCATGTCTTCTGCCTGTTTCTTGGTTGGATTATTTGTTCTTTGAGTGTTGAGTTGGATAAGTCCTTCATAGATTTTGGATACTAGCCCTTTATAAGACATTTGCAAATATTTTCTCTCATTCTGTCATTTGTCTTTTAGTTCTGTTGATTGTTTTCTTCCCTGTGCAGAAGCTTTTTATCTTGATGAAGTCCCAATAGTTCATTTTTGCCTTTGTTTCCCTTGCCTTTGGAGACGTGTATAACAAGAAATTGTTGTGGTCAAGGTTACAGAGGTTGCTGCCTGTGTTTTCCTCTCAGACTTTGATGGATTCCTATCTCACATTTAGGTCTTTTTTCCATTTTGAGTCTATCTTTGTGTAAGGTGCGAGGAAATGGTCCAGTTTGATTCTTCTGCATGTGGCTGTCCCATTTTCCCCAACACCATAAGCTGAAGAGACTTTCTTTTTTCTTGGTTTTTTTTTTTTTTTTTAGATTTTATTTATTCATCAGAGACACTGAGACACAGGCAGAGGGAGGATCAGGCTCCATTCAGGGAGCCTGATGTGGGCTCAATCCCAGGTGTCCAGGATCACGCCCTGGGCCAAAGGCAGGCACCAAACCACTAAGCCACCCAGGGATCCCCGAATTTCTTTTTTCTATTGATATTCTTTCCTGCTTTGTTGAAGATTAGTTGACCATAGCATTATCAGTCCATTTCTGGGTTCTCTAATTCTGTTGATCTATGTGTCTGTTTTTGTGCCAGTACCATACTATCTTGATGATCACAGATTTGTAATAGAGCTTGAAATCCAGAATTGTGATGTCACCAGCTTTGGTTTTCTTTTTCTACATTCCCTTGGCTATTCAAGTTTTTCTCTGGTTCCAAACAAATTTTAGAGTTATTTGTTCCAACTCTGTGAAAATAGTTGTTGGCATTTTGATAGGGATTGCATTGGATGTAGAGATTGCTCTAGGTATCACGGACATTTTAACAATATTTGTTCTTTCCATCGATGAGCATGGAAAGTTTTTCCATTTCTTTGTGTCTCCCTCAATTTCTTTCATGAGTGTTCTATACTTTTCTGAGTACAGATCCTTTGTCTCTTTGGTTAGGTTTATTACAAGGTATTTTATGGCTTTGGGTGCAATTATAAATGGGATTGACTCCTTAATTTCTATTTCTTATGTCTCATTGTTAGCGTATAGAAACGCAACTGGTTTCCGTGCACTGATTTTATGTCCTGCCACTTTTCCAAATTTCTCTATGAGTTCTAGCAATTTTGAGGGAGAGTCTTCTGGGTTTTCCACATCAAGTATCATGTTATCTTTGAAGAGTAAGCGTTTGACCTCTTTGCCAATTTGGAAGCCTTTTATTTCTTTTTGTTGTCTGATTGCTGACACTAGAACCTCTAGTACTATGTTGAATAACAGTGTTGATGGTGAGCATCCCTACCACATTTGTGACCTTAGGAGAAAAGCTCTCAGTTTTTCCCCATTGAGAATGATATTCCCTGTAGGCTTTTATGAAATTGAGGTAGGTTCCCTCCATCCCTACACTATGGAAAGTTTTTTTTTAAGATTTTATTTATTTATTCATAGAGATGCAGAGAGAGAGAGAGATAGTAGCAGAGACACAGGCAGAGGGAGAAGCAGGCTCCGTGCAGGGAGCCTGACATGGGATTCTATCCAGGGTCTCCAGGATCACGCCCTGGGCTGCAGGGGGCGCTAAACCGCTGCGCCACGGGGCTGCCCCACTATGGAAAGTTTTAATCGAGAAAGGATGCTGTATTTGCCAAATGTTTTTTCTGCACTTATTTAGAGGATCATAGGGTTCTTGTCCTTTCTTTTATTAATGTAGTGGATCACATTCATTGATTTGTGGATGTTTAACCAACCTTGCAGCCAAGGAATAAATCCCACTTGGTTGTGGTGAGTAATTCTTTTAAAGTACTGTTGGATTCTATTGGCCAGTATTTTGGTGAGAGTTTTGCCATCCCTGTTCATCAGCTATTTTGGTCTGTTCTCCTTTGTGGTGGGTCTTTGTCTGGTTCGGGGATCAAGGTAATGCCAGCCTCATAGAACAAGTTTAGAAGTTTTCCTTCCTTTTCCATTTTTCTTCCTTTTCCTATTCTTCAAAAGAATAGGTATTAATTCTTCTTTAAATGTTTGATAGAATCCCTCTGGAAGCCATCTGGCCCTGGACTCTTGTATGTTGGGAAATTTTTGATAA
Source organism: Vulpes lagopus (assembly GCF_018345385.1). NCBI lineage: Eukaryota > Metazoa > Chordata > Mammalia > Carnivora > Canidae > Vulpes > Vulpes lagopus. Next base: position 81,728,377 of record NC_054834.1, read on the forward strand.
CCACTTAGAGGATCTGTCCATTTCAATGAGTGGGGTGTTAAAGTCCCCTATGCTTAATGTACTATTATCAATGTGTTTCTTTAATTTTGTTATTGTTTTATATGACTGTTCCCATGTTAGGGCATAAATATTTACAACTGTTAGATACTCTTGTTGGATAGACCCTTTAATTATTATATAGTGTCCTTTCTCAACTCTTATTACAGTATTTGGTCTAAAATCTAATTTGTCTGATATAAGGTTGTCATCCCAGGATTCTTTTGTTGTCCATTAGCATGATAAATGGTTTTTCTCCCGCTCACTTTAAATCTGGAGGTATCTTCGGGTCTAAATGAGTCTCTTGCAGACAGCATATTAGTGGGTCTTGCTTTTTTATCCAATCTGATACCCTGGGTCTTTTGATTTGGGCATTTAGCCCATTTACATTCAGAGTAACTACTGAAACATATGAATTTAATGCCATTGTTTTACCTGTAAAGTCAGTGTTTCTGTATATTATCTTCATTCCTTTGTGATCTATATTATTTTTGGGTTCTCTCTTTCCTTAAGATTCCTTTTAGTATTTCTTGTACGGCTAGTTTAGTGATCACAAATTCTTTTAGTTTCTATTTGTTCTGGAAGCTTTCTATTTCTCCTTCTATTTTGAATAAGAGCCTAGCTGGATAAAGTATTCTTGACTGCATATTTTTCTCACTTAGCACTCTGAATATAGCATGCCAGTCCTTTCTGGCCTGGCTGCTTCCAGTCTAATGATTCTACCCTTGTAGGTTATGGATCTCTTGTCCCTCGCTCCTTTCAGGATTTTCTCTTTGTCTCTGAAATTTGCAAGTTTCATTATTATATGTCAGGGTGCTGACTTATTTTTATGGATTTTGAAGGGGTTTCTCTGTGCTTCCTGGGCTTGATCGCCTGCTTCCTTCCCTAAATTAGGGAAGTTCTCAGCTATAATTTGCTACAATATACCTTCTGCAACCACCCTCTCTCTTTTTCCTCTTCTTCTGGGATCCCAGTTATTCTAACATTGTTTTGCTTTACAGTATCATTTGTCTCTCAAATTCTCTCCTCATGATCCAGTAGTTGTTTATCTCTCAGTTTCTTTATTCACCATATTTTGTCTTTTTCTTCACTAATTCTCTTTTCTGCCTCATTTATACTAGCAGTTAGCCTCTACTTTTTATTGCATGTCACTAAAAGCCTTTTTGATTTCAAATTGATTTAATTTTAGTTCTTTTATTTTTTTAGAAATGGATTCTCTAGTGTCTTTTATGCTTTTTTCAAGCCAAGCCAGGATCTTTATAATCATCATTCTAAACTCCAATCCCGACATTATATGTATATCATACTGATTAGGTCCCTGGCAATCAGCACTGCCTCTTGTTCTCTTTTTTTGAGGTGAGTTTTTCCATCCTGTCATTCTGTCTAGAGAAGAACAGATGAACGAGAGAACGAAATACTAAAATGGCAGCAACAACCCCAGAGAAATATACACTAAACAAATCAGAAGGACCCAAAACCGAAAAAAAAAAAAGAATTTAAAAAAGAGAGTATATAATCAGGTGAATACTGCAGAGCAATACACTGGATCGTGCATGTATTTTGGTCTATTTGTTAGAAAACTAAACCTCAAAACTGTAGGGAAAGGAAAACTTAATATGTGCACAAAACCAAAATTAAACACAATGAAAGGATAGCACTGTAACTGTAAAAGTGAAAATCAAAAGACAAAAAAAAAGAAGAAGGAATATAATCAGACAAGTAGGTAGAACAAAGTAATACACTACTATATCCTGAGTATATTTTGGTCAGTTTGTTAGAAAAAACTACATCCCAAAATCATAAAGAAAAACTTACATATGTACAAAAATAAAATTAAATACAATGAAAGGATAAAATGTAACTGTTAAAATGAAAATTTAAAAAGATTCTTTAAAAAAGAGTCGGTAAAATAAGAAATTGGTTGAAAAGGAAAGAGACAAAATAATTAAATTCGAACAACTAAAGGACTGCGAGGGACAAACACCTGAACCGCACGCACTACGGGCCCCCGGAGCCGGCTCTGCGGCGTCTGTCCGCGGGTTCGCGCCGCCGGGTCCCGCCCGCCACCCGCCGGGGCCGCTGCGGGGCTCTCGTCCCCCGGAGCCCTTCCTTGCGGCTTCGGAGCCTGTGGGTGGACCCGGCCTCCAGCGGCCAGCCCCGGGGCGGACAGCCCGCGCCCAGCTCAGCGCCGCAGGCGCCCCATCCGCGCTCCGGCTCCCTCGCCCCCTGGCGGCCGTGTCCCCCCGCCCCCCCCCCCCCCCCCCGCCCACCCCACCGAGCCCGAGCCCTGCAGACCCCCGCGGCCCGCGCCAGGCCACGCCCGCCAGGGAGGAGGGGGTTCTCGCAGGTTCTGCGGAGACCCGGCCCAGGACCCCCGTCCCGCCCCGCAGTCCCGGCCCAAGGACCTGTGGGGCGCTGACCGCAGGCGGTGCCCTCGCCCGTCCTCCTGGGCCACTCCCGCCCGGGCCCCAGCACCTGTCAGCTGCGCCAGCCCTCCCCCAGACCCCCTCCCCTGGAGCCCCTCCCCCAGGCCCCCTCCCCCGGAGCCCCTCCCCCAAGCCCCCTCCCCCAGGGTCCCTCCCCCAGGGCCCCCTCCCTCAGGGCCCCTCCCCCAGGTGCCCCTCCCCCAGGTGCCCCTCCCCCGGGACCCCCTCCCCCAGGGCCCCCTCCCTCAGGGCCCCCTCCTCCAGGTGCCCCTCCCCCAGGGCCCCCTCCCCTAGAGCCCCCGCGGGGCGCGCTGACCGCAGGCAGCGCCCTCGCCGGTCCTCCTGGGCCACTCGCGCCCCAAGGGTCACGCTCCGCCCCTCCCAGCACCTTCAGCTGCAACGGCCCTCCCCCAGCCGACTGCTAAAAGTCCCCATTTTAGTGGGCTTTTTTTTTTTTAAGATTTTATTTATTCATAAGAGACACAGAGAGACAGAGAGGCAGAGACTCAGGCAGAGGGAGGAGCAGGCTCCCCGCAGGGAGTCGATCCCAGAACCCCGGGCCACGCCCTGGGCCCAATGCCACACTCAACCCCCGAGCCAACCCGCGGTCCCTAAAAGTCCCGATTTGGGGCTCTGCTGCTCTCACTTTCTGGGCCTTCCCGCCCCCCGCCCTCCCCACAGTCTGTCGCCCCACAGATGGCCTGGGATCCACTCCTCCTCGCCTCCTACCATGCCCAGAGTGCTCGCTTTCCTATTTGTAGAGTTGCGGCTATTCTTTAATTAGATACTGGGTTGAATTTTTGAGTATCCAGCATGATTTGATAGCTCTCCGGCTGAATGCCTGGGCCCAGACAAACTAAGGTCTCCTACTCCTCCTCCATCCTGGACTATCACCTAAACAGATCTATATAATTAATTTGACACTTACAAAGGCATGGCACAGCCTGAGATTTGATTGATGTATTAACTTATATTTTCATTCCTTTTATTGTTTTTGGTAATTTCTATTAATCTCTGATTCACCTATAACTTCTTTTATTCCCCCTTTTAAACACAGTTTTGTATTGGGGCACCTGAGTAGCATAGTTAAGTGTCCATCTCTTGGTTTTACTTCTGGTCATGATTCCAGAATCATGAAATCAATCCCCGCATCGGGCTCCGCACTCAGCGTGGAGTCTGCCTAAGACTGTCTCTCGGGCAGCCCTGGTGGTTCAGTGGTTTAGCGCCACCTTCAGCTCAGGTTGTGATCCTGGAGACCCCAGGATCAAGTCCCAAGTCGGGCTCCCTGCATGGAGCCTGCTTCTCCCTCTGCCTGGGTCTCTACCTCCCCGCCCCCCCTCTCTGTCTCTCATGGATAAATAAATAAAATATTTTAAAAAAGGAAGTGTTAGGTATGTACATTCAATAAAAAAAAAGACTGCCTCTCCCTCTACCCCTCCCCCATATGCATGTGCACGCATTCTCTCTTTCAAATAAATAATTTTTGTTAAAAAGGTAGTTTTGTATCATTTTCTCATTGCCTCTCTGTTGATGAGCGTTCATAGCTGCAAGCAACAGAATCCTCTCCGGCTAACTAAAGCAAGAAAGGAATGTATTGAATATTAGGCAGTTCACAGAACTACTGAGATGGCTGCAGAAAGGGACTTCAGTCTAAAATTCTAGGAATGAGAAAGGGCTGAAACCCTGTCAGAGTGCTGGTAAGAAACTTGCCAATACCACTTCTGCCACCAAGCACCAGACTTGGATTTATGGCCCCAATGACAGCTTCCAATACTCATGCCACTTCTGCCTCAGGACACTGAACTTACAACTGGCACCAGACACCAGCAAAGCAGAAGCTCCATGCAGTGCATGTTTTCTGCAAGTCAAAGACTCCTGCGCATGCATCTGATTTGTCCAACTAGATCTTACGTAAGCGGGTGCTCCGGGTGTGCCTGAGAATTAGAGCACTGATTTTTACATCAGAGGACAGGACACATAACATTGGAATGATTCCCAAATCTACAAAAGGAAGGTAATCACATACAGAACAAATATCCACAAGTTATTTTTGGCAAAATAGTCCAATATTTCTTCCAAATTTTCATGCTTATTTCAAATTATTAAAATTACATCTGCGTTAAGAGCCCTATGGGACATAAAATTGAAAACTATGATTCAAATGTTGCAGTTTCATCCAAGTCCAAAGATAAAGAGCATGGACTCTGGAGCCAAACTGCCTAGGCTCAAATTCTAGCTTTGCCTCTTACTAAGTGTGTGACTTGCGCCAGTTAATTGCCTCAGTGACCTCATGTATAAAACGGAGATAGTTAAATACCTACTTCATAGGATTGTCTTGGGCATCAAGTGATTTAATGGATGTAAAATGCTTAAAACAGTGCCAGACATAAAATAAACACAAGGCGCTTTAGTGATTTTTTTTTCAATCTTCTTCCCCAAGGTATTCTTTGTCCTGCTTGAAATTTTTCCATTTACTTGTACCCTTAACTTCTGCCCTTAGCCAGTGTTCAGTCTAAGCTGTCAACTTCTGTTCTATTTCACAAGTCTGCACCTTAGACATGTGCTTCTGATGCGGAACTCTGTTAAATGCTATCTGAAATGACTTGTACGCTGTGGCTTGCTTGTCCGGTGGGGCAGCACGCGTCAACAGTGCATACACAGCAATCACCTCAGAGGATTACACGGAGATATTGAAGAAAGTAATTCAAAGCCTCTTTCCAAAATGCATAAAAAGCTGCATACAAGTTACTATGCTAACTGCACAGGACTTTGCCCAGCCTTGTGCTACATACTTCAAATACATTGTATTATATGCGTTTTGCAATAAAATTCTGAAGTTGTTTTGGAGGCAAGTATTATAACCGTCTTTTCAGATTTAAGGAAGATGAAGCTCAGAGATTTTTACTTCTATGGGTAAAACTCCTATTGCTGCTGTAACAAATTAACACTGACTTAGTGGCTTAATTTAACCCAGATTGGTTATTTTCCAGTGCTGGAGGTCAGAAGTCTGAAATGAGCCACATCTAGCTAAAATTAAGGTGTTAGCAAGACTACGTTTCTTCTGAAGGATCTCCGGAAGAATCAGTTCCTTGCACTTTCCAGCTTCTAAGATAGATAGATTTATTTATTTATTTATTTATTTATTTATTTATTTATTTATTTATTTTAGACAGAGAGAGAGAAGAGGCAGAGACACAGGAGGAGGGAGAAACAGGCTCCATCCCGGGAGCCCACCGTGGGACTCCATCCCGGGTCTGGGCCAAAGGCAGGCACCAAACAGCTGAGCCACCCAGGGATATCCCACTTTTCAGCTTCTAGAAGCTACCCATATCACTTGGCTTGTGGCCCTCTTCCTCCACCTTTGAAGCCAACAACAACAGATCAAGTCCTTCACATGCAGCCATTCCATGGGTTATCTCACTCTATTTTCTTCTTCTGCTTACAAGGACATTGTACCCACCCAGATAATCCAATCTAATTTCCCCATCTCAAGAGCATCTGATTAGCAAGCAATTTTATCTGCAAACTTAATTTGCCTTTGCCACATAAAGTAAGATTTTCACAGATTCTAGAAATTAGGATTTGAATATCTTTTTCTTTTTTTTTTTTAAGTCATTCATCTCTATATCCGGTGTAGGGCTCAAGCTCATGACGCCAAGATTACAAGTCACATGCTCTTTCAACTTAAAGATGTGCCCCAGGACATCTTTAAAGAGCCACTATCCTTCTTAAAATCATTTCCTAATATTTGTGATTCCCTCACTTTAATAATCTGTTTAGATTTCTATTTCTCTCTCCTTACACTTGTCTAGCCATATAACTCACAGCACTTAAATTTATCTTCATAGATGGGATCATTTCAAACTAAGTCCAGTTCTAGCTGAGTACAATATAGAAATCCTTAGTAATTCTGTAGATTAGAATGGAATTAACCCTGCAGTTAGCCCTTCACTCATTCTGAGACTTATGCCATCCCATAATCCCCATCTTCTTTCTAATACCTAAATAGTTGCCTAATGCTCCTGAAAGTTAGCCTATCTAGTTTGGATCTTCTGTAACTCAACTCACTTTACCACTACACTACCCCTGACCTAAGGATAATTATTCTCAGAATAAATACAGAAAATATCACATCATTCTTGCAAATACCAAGTCTTACTTAACTGAATATTCCTTTAACAGCTAATATAGAGTGTGACATAGATTAGGTACTCAAAAAAAATACTTTATTAAATGAATGAAGAAATATTTTCTTAGAATAAGTCAAATTATATTTAACATTTCCTTATCCTCCTTGTTTAGAAAAGCCTTAAGTCTTTACAATTTATTTTTTATGCCCAAATATTTATATAAACTTCATGGTATGTCTAATGTACAAAATAGAAGGGAATTATTAGCATATTTATTTAAATGTTTTTTAAATGACATGCTATATCTTATAAGATTCTGAATGTAGAATACAGGTGAAAGTTCACAGAATGTTGGCTGTGAACTTCACAATTCCAATTCCAATCTAATATAGGCCGAAAGGAATTCTAAGCAAAATCTACCAATACTAGATACAAAATTAAAAATGTAAACATATTTGAACAGATAATTATATGATGTCTATGGTGAGTATTAGATTTTTAGTCTTCACATTATAACCTGAGTTTGCCTGAGGAATATAGTGTGGTACTTGGGTTTATAAACCAAAAGAAAAAGAATAAACTCAAGCCTATTTTCTTGCTTCATCTGATCACGAACCTGAGTTCTAAGACCCAAACAATCCTGAAGGCATAATTCTACTAATTAGTATACAAAATAGGTTCTGTTCCTCTCCTCTTTGTGATTTACTTGTACTCTTGAGAATAAATCTCAATATCTTCTTCTGTCTATGGATTTTCTCAGAACATGCCAAAATCTTAAAACCATGATTATTGATATTCTAGCTTATAGAAGAAAAGCTAGGTTTTACATAAAAATAATAAATCTTTACTACCATGGAATATTCTCACTCTTTCATAACTGTAACTAAAATAATCTGAGCAAGGGCTGTCTAAAGGTAAAGCTAGGGATGCCTGGGTGGCTCAGCAGTTGAGTGTCTGCCTTTGGCTCAGGGAATGATCCCAGGGTCCTGGGAACAAGCATTGCATTGGGATCCCTGCAGGGAGCCTGCTTCTTCCTCTGCCTACATCTCTGCCTTTCTCTCTGTGTCTCTCATGAATAAATAAATAAAATATTTTAAATAAATAAATAAAGGTAAAGCTACTATTTGGCTATTGGTTACCACCTTTAAGAATGCTCTCCTCCAACCCTCTTACACTGTTGATTGGAATGTAAACTGGCACAGCCACTTTGGAAAACAGTATAGAGTTTCCTTAAAAAGTTAAAAATAGAACTACCCTATGACCCAGCAATGGCACTACTAAGCATTTATCCAAAGGATACAAAAATAATAACTCGAAAGGGGGCATGTTTATAGCAACAATGTCCATAATAGCCAAAATATGGAATTAGCCCAGATGTCCATTGACAGATGAATGGATAAAGAAGATGTGGATATTCCATATATATAATATATAACATACATTTATAATATATAACATAATTATATATATGGAATATCACTGTACAAATTATACATATGGAATATTACTGAGCCATCAAAAAGAATGAAATCTCGCCATTTGCAATGACCGTAGTAAGATAGAAACCAGACTGTATTATGCTAAGCAAAATAAGTCAGTCAGAGAAAGAAAAACACCATATGATTTCACTCATACCTGGAATTTAAAAAAACAAAATAAATGAACATAGGGGAAGGGAAGGAAAAATAAAATAAGATAAAAACAATGAGGAAGGTAAACCATAAAATAGACTCTTAACTGTAGGAAACAAACTGAGAGTTGCTGGAGGGGAAGTGAGTGGGGGGATAGCAGAGCTGGGTGATGGGCATTAAGAAGGGTGCTTGATATAATGAGCCCTGGGTATTATATGCAACTGATGAATCACTAAATTCTACCCTTGAAACTAATAATGCACATATATCTGTTAACCTCTCTCTCACCCTTGGTGTTTTTCAAAGCTCCTTTGTGTTATCTTCCACTCGTACCTGTTCTCCGTTTCCTCCATTAAAACTCGTTTGTTTCTGCCTACGTCTGTTAGCTGGACGGCTAACTGTTCTGATAACTGGTGCTAATGTGATAACGGTGATTATGGTTTAATAGAATCACATATAACACAAATTATAGTATTTAGGCATTCAATGTGATAATACAATATATTATGAATTGTGAATGTTTCAGATATACAGTCAGACCAGTAGTGGATCTTTGGAGGCCAGCAGGACTTTGTCATACCACTATGCAATAAACCATTTACTCAGGGTCATCTGTTATTACAAAACTATAGCCCCATTTTTGCATGACAATTTAATAGACATCTTAGAAGCATACCAGAAGCATCTCATTCTTTCTTATTATAAGGATTCTTAGGGAAAAAATCTAATGTTGTTCAACACATTAGCTAGGATGCCTACATCATCTTATTAACCAATAGCCCTGTCATGTAACCCCCTGGAATTCAAACTGTTTCCATTATGTTCAGTAGTCTTAGATCAGACAATTATTCCATGCCAAAGAAAGACACAGAAGTTTTTTACTTTCATCACCACTTTTTGGCTATATGGATTTAAACAAATAATTCTAGAAAATAAGACATCTAGTCTTATCTCTTCATCCCTAGAGAACCTCAGTATCAAGTAGACTGAAAAAGGAAGGGGGCTTCTTTTTTCACCCAGTTCACTTGTATCAAAATTAAACATAGCTTGGAGTAATCCATAGCCTAGCAAGGAAGAATTTCACCTGCATCTCACAGCTTTAGCCTCAGGGCAGTGAAACATTCATCAACAAAAGAAAGCCACTTAGCTGAGGAATCAAGAATGGAATGATGGTGTAGTGAGATAGAAACATCACTGGACAAGATGTTCAGCAACATATGTCCTACATCCCTTTTGCTTCCAAGGACAAAATCTTACACAAGTCACTCAACTTCCCCAAATCTGCTTAATTAATTAACTCACGTTGGGATTTGATTCTATTAGCTCCACTCTTCAACAACTTTTTTGTTCCAGACCACATTCTCAGTCTAACATTTTAACAATACATTGGAGGAATGTCCCAATAAAACCAAGCTTCTAAAAGACTTTTGACAAACTCTAATATATTCCTATAAATAAAATAGAGACATGAGAATTGGAAAATGATACAGTTAGATGGATTTATATCTCTTCTAACAAATATACTAACAGAATGAAGATTATTCATCAATTACTTCATTAGCTACTAAATAAATAATAGACTCCAGTCTCTCTAAATAGCAGTTTATAGTGGTATGTTGCAGCATCTCTGATCTTCTCTCTACCCAACATTATTTTTATTAAACTTTATATAGATAAGAGGGTATGTTCAATAAATATGAAAATTTGCTGGAACTAAAGGGCTCAAGGAACATACTTTTCTTGTTTCCTTTTTTAATTTAAATTCAATTAATTAACATATAGTACTTACTTAGCTTCAGATGTAGTGTTCAATAATTTATCTACCCAGTGATCATTACATCACATGCCCTCCTTCATGCCCATCACCAAATTACCCCACCCCCACTCACCTCCCCTCTAGCAATGAACATATTTTACAAAATAAAATTAAAACTCCTATCAACAGACTAAATTGAAATAAAATTTAATGAAGTTAAATACAAAATCTGTTATATTCCATATTTAAATTCCATGATGTTACAGCTTTAAAAAAAAAAGGCACAAAATAGGATGGGGAAGTAATGGCTTTGCAAAAGTTAATGTAAAGAAAACTCACTGCTTTCATTGGCTGCCTACTCAGTTGAAGGCAACCTGGTGATGCAGGGCATAAGCAGACAGTGTCTCTTTGAGCTGCATTAACAGAAATGCAAAGACTAGAACTAGGTAAGCAATGGACTTATTATACTCTGTGCTGTTCACACACCACCTAAAGTATCACAATCATTTTCTGGTGTCACACTCTAGCAGGGAAATTGACCATCCAAAGATATTCAGAGAAGAAGGCAGGAATGGGAAAGAATCTAAAAAAGAACACTAATTATGAGAAACAGCTGTAAGAACTAAAGTTGTTAACTGGGTGAGAAAAAAAATTTCACTATTTTAAATACAGCTAGAAATGGGCACTCCCTTATCTGGTGTTCTTAGAGCAACTTCCATGCTCATTCTGCCCCTTGGACAAATCTAAACCAACTAAAGTAAAGACCATTATGAATTGTGCAGATTTTCACCACTGGGTGCTGATTCTTCCCAAAGATGAGATTTGCTTGCAGATCTGCCTTTAAGATTTCAGGATATTTTGCCCTAGAATCCTTAGTGCCATGGTGAAAATATGAAGATCTAAAAGCCTGAAGGAGAAACTCTACAGAGGACGGATCTGAGGGAAAGAGTAACCAGAACATAGCAGCAGAGTACACACAGCATATACCAGACACACTTCCTGAAGCACCAGCCCCTGGACAGGGTATAACCTCTTCTTAATGAAGCCATTACTTTCAGGAGCAGGAAACATAACAGGCTTTCCTAACACAGAGAAGAAGACAAAGACATAGATATAAGATAATACCAAGACAGAGGAATTCATCCCAAAAGAAAGAACAAGAAAAGGTCATGGGCAGGGATCTAATTGAAACAGATGTAAGGAAAATGCCCAATTCAGAATTTAAAACAATAATCACAAGGATACTAGCTGGGCTTTAGAAAAGCATAGAAGATACCAGGGAGTCCTTTACCATAGAGATAGGAGACCTAAAAACTAGTCAGGTTGAAATAAAAAAATGCTATAATTGAGATGCAAAATTGACTCTATGTAATGACCACAAGGATAAAAGAAGCAGAGGAATGAAATAGGTGATATAGAAGATAAAATTATGGAAACTAATGAAGCTGAAAAAAAGAGAGAAAGAAAAATATTGGATCATGAATGAAGACTTAGGGAACTCAGCAACTCCATAAACCATAATAACATTCACATGTAGGAGTTCCAGAAGAAGAAAAGAGAGGAAAAGAGCACAAGGTTTATTTAGGAAATTATAGCTGAAAATCTCCCTAATCTGGGAAAGGAAACAGATATCCAAATCCAGGAGGCATACAGAACTTCCATCAGAATCAACAAAAGCAGGCCAACACCAAGACAAATCATAGTAAAATTTACAAAATATAGGTATAAGGAAAAAAATCCTAAAGCAGCAAGGGAAAAGAAATCCCTGACTTACAAAGGAAGACAAATATGGTGAGTATCAGATCCCCCTACAGAGATTGGCAGGCCAGAAGAAAGCGGCATGATAGATTCAACATGCTGAATGGGAAAAAATATGCAGCCAAGAATGCTCAATTGAGCAAGGCTGTCATTGTGAATCGAAAGAAGAAGAAAGAAAGAAAGAAAGAAAGAAAGAAAGAAAGAAAGAAAGAAAGAAAGAAAGAAAGAAAGAAGGAAGGAAGGAAGGAAGGAAGGAAGGAAGGAAGGAAGGAAGGAAGGAAAGAAAGAAAGAAAAGAAGAAAGAAGAAAGAAAGAAAGAAAGAAAGAAAGAAAGAAAGAAAGAAAGAAAGAAAGAAAGAAAGAAAGAAAGAAAGAAAGGAAGGAAAGAAGGAAGGAAGGAAAGGAAGGAAGGAAGGAAAGAAAGAAAGAAAGAAAGAAGAAGAAGAAAGAAAGAAAGAAAGAAAGAAAGAAAGAAAGAAAGAAAGGAGGAAAGAAAGAAAGAACAAGACAAGACAAAACACTAAAGGAGTTTACGACCACTAAACCAGCAGTGCAAGAAATATTAAAGGGGATTCTCTGAGTCATAAAAAAAGAAAGGAAGGAAAGAAGAAAGAAAGAAAGAAAGAAAGAAAGAAAGAAAGAAGAAAGAAAGAAAGGAGGAAAGAAAGAAAGAAAGAACAAGACAAGACAAAACACTAAAGGAGTTTACGACCACTAAACCAGCAGTGCAAGAAATATTAAAGGGGATTCTTTGAGTCATAAAAAAAGAAAGGAAGGAAAGAAGGAAGGAAGGAAGGAAAGGAAGGAAGGAAGGAAGGAAGGAAGGAAAGAAAGAAAGAAAGAAAGAAAGAAAGAAAGAAAGAAAGAAGAAAGAAAGAAAGAAAGAAAGAGAAAGAAAGAAAGAAAGAAAGAAAGGAGGAAAGAAAGAAAGAACAAGACAAGACAAAACACTAAAGGAGTTTACGACCACTAAACCAGCAGTGCAAGAAATATTAAAGGGGATTCTTTGAGTCATAAAAAAAGACCAAAGACTAGAAAGCAACAGAAAAAAATCTCAGGAAACAACAATTTAACAAGTAAATACAATGGCAATAAATTCAAGTCTATCAATCACTCTGAATGTAAATGGACTAAATGCTCCAATCAAAAGATGAGGGGTGTCAGAATGGATTAAAAAGAAAAAAACAAAAAAAAATTAAAAAAAAAAAAAGAAAAAAAGAAAAAAACAAGGCACATGCTGCTTACAAGAGATCCATTTTAGACGTAAAGACATCTGCAGATTGAAAATGAGGGAATAGAGAGTGATTTTTCATGCTAATGGATGTCAAAAGAAGGCCAGAGTACCCATATTCACATCAGACAAACTAGATGTTAAACCAAAGAGTGTAACAAGAGATGAAGAAAACTATATCAAATAAATTTTTGTTGGTCTATCCAAAAAAAAAAGGCCTAATGATTGTAAATAGTCATGCTCCAGTTTGGGAGCACACACAAATATATAAAACAATTAATAATAAACCTAAAGAAACTAATTAATAATAATACAATAATAGTAGGGGCCTTTAACACCCTACCTCCATTAATGGACAGATCATTTAAGCAGATCAACATGGAAACAATGGCTTTGAATGACACACTGGACCAGATGGACTTAACAGATATATTCAGAACATTTCATCCAAAAGCAGCAGAATATACATTCTTTTCAAGTGCACATGGGACATTCTCTAGGATAGATCGCATACTGGTTCACAAATCTGGCCTCAACCAGTACAAGAAGATTGACATCATACCATGCATATTTTCCAATGACAAAGCTATGTAACTCGAGGTCAATCACAGGAAAAAAATTGGAAAGACCACAAATACATGGAGGTTAAAGAACATCCTACTAAAGAGTGAACGGGTTAACCAGGAAATTAAATAAGAAATTTAAAAGTACATGGAAACAAATGAAAATGAAAACACGATGGTCCAAAACTTGGGATCAAGCAAAAGAGCTAAGAGGAAAGTATATAACAATACCAGCCTACTGCAAAAAGCAAGAAAAATCAAGTACACAACCAACCTTATAGTTAAAGGAGCTAGAAAAAGAAAAACAAATGAAGCCTAAAACCAATAGAAGAAAGTAATAAGATTATAACAGAAATAAATGATATAGAAACAAAAAAAAATAGAACAGATCAATGAAACCAGGAGCTTGTTCTTTGAAAGAACTAACAAAATTGATAAACCCCTGGCGAGACTTATCAAAAAGAAAACAGCAAAGATGCAAATAAATAAAATCACAAAGGAAAGAGAAGTGATCACAACCAAAATTACAGTAATAAAAATAATTATGAGAATATTATGAAAAATTATATGCTCACAAATTGGGCAATCTGGAAGAAATGGATAAATTCCTAGAAACATATAAACTACCAAAACCGAAACAGGGAGAAATAGAAAATTTGGGCATACCAATAACCAGCAAAGAAATTGAACCAATAATCAAAAATCTCCCAATGGCTAGATGGCTTTCCCGGGGAATTCCATGAAACAACTTAAGAAGAGTTAGTACCTGTTCTCAAACTCTTCCGAAAAATAGAAATGGAAGGAAAACTACCAAACTCATTCTTAAAACTGGCATTACCTCCATTCCAAAACTAGACAAAGACCCCACTAAAAAGGAGAATTACAGGCCAATATCCCAAAAGAATTTAGATGCAAAAATTCTCAGCAAGATACTAGCAAATGGAATCCAATGGTCCATGAGAAGAATCACTCACCAGCATCAAATGGGATTTATTCCTGGGCTGCAAGGGTGATTCAATATTCACAAACCAATCAACATGATACACCACATTAATAAAAGGATGTCAAAAAGCATTTGACAAAGTACAGTATCCATTCTTGATTTAAAAGAAAAGAAAAAAAACCCTCAACAAAGTAGGGTTAGAGGGAACCTAACTCAACATCATAAAAACTGTATATGAGAGACCCACAGCTAATATAGGCCCCAATGGGGAGAAACGGAGAGCTTTCCTTCTATGGTCAGGAACAAGAAAAGGATTGCGCTCTCACCACTGTTATTTAACACAGTACTGGAAGTGCCAGCCTCAGCAGTCAGGCAACAAAAAGAAATAAAGGGCATCCAAATTGGCGAGGAAGAAGTCGAACTTTCGCTGTTCCCAGACAACATGATACTCTATGGAGAAAACTAGAAAGACTAAGTGGATCCAAAATATTAGTCATTCATATCAGAATCACACGAAGAGCTCTTTTTAAAAATCTGAACTATCAAGACCACCACCGAAAATCTGATTTGATATACCTGACATGAAATCAGGAAATTTTTATTTTTGAAAAGCTCCCCAAAGTTGTTCATGACCAAGTTTGAAAATCACTGGCCTCAATGACGTCTGAGATCTTTTAGAATTCTGAGATTCTATTATCTCCTCAATTCCCATTGCTATCAAAACTTGATGCACTCTATTTCTTTAGAAAATCTAATGTACTCATCCTGGCATCTAAGTAGTGTGATCGCTGGTAATGAATATTTCCCAATTGCGTTTTTAAGGAGCTATTTCTTATACTTAAACTCTGCGCCATGGCTTCTACCGCTGACTAATTCTTTGGACTACAGGTAAAGTACTGGCCAATTACAAAAAGAAATACGCACTCAGATTGCTTTGGGACGCCTGAAAACTCAAGCAAGTTGGTCAATTAAAGCCAGATTGTAAAAAAAGAAAAAAGAAAAAAGAAAAAAAAAACAGATTGTGATCTTAGGTGTATGCTACTTCTTATTTTTATGTTCTCTTTATTTGTTTTTTATAGAAACGTATCAGCAGGGAAACTATGACCTCACCTATGCACGTACGTATAAAGAGGCAAACATTTTCACTACATAGTTTGGGCCACTGTGAGGTTGTAAAGTATATGGTTGAACGCAACTCTGCTCTGACAAAAAGCATTAATGGCTGTATTACTTCCTATTGCACTGGAACAAATTACTGAAGACTTAATGACTTAATATGACACAAATTTATTACCTTGCAGTTGTGTAGATTAGAAGTCCAACATAGGTCTCATGGGGCTAAAGCCAAGGTGTCAACAGAGCAGCATTTCTTTCTAAATGCTCTTGGGCAGACCCATTTCCTTGCCTTTTCCAGTCTCTAGAAGCCATCCAAATTCCTTGGCTCTTGCCCCACCCTCCTTCCTCTATCTTCAAAGCCAGCACTGCAAGTCTCTGACTATTCTACTTTAGTCACATCTCTTCCCTCTCTCCCTTCTTTAGACCACAGTCAAGAAAGGTTCTCCACTTTTAATGAATCATGTGATTAAATTGGGCTCAGCCAGATAATGCAGGATAATCTCTCCATCTCAAGATCCTTTTTTTAAAGATTTTTAAAAATTTATTTACTCATGAGATACACAGAGAGAGGCAGAAACATGGCAGAGGGAGAGGCAGGCTCCCTGCGGGGCCTGATGCAGGACTTAATCGCAGGACCCTGGGATCACGACCTGAGCAGAAGGCAGACGCTCAACCACTGAGCCACGCAGGCGTCCCTCTCCATATCAAGGCTGTAACCGTAATCACAACTGCCAAGTTCTTTTCATGTAAAGTAACATATTCAGAGATTCTAGGGAATAAGACACAGACATCTTAAGGGAGCCATTTTTCTGCCCACCTCAATGTCCAAACAGGAAGCATTCTCCTCCTGATTTCTCTAAATCTAAATTGTACCACTCATAATTGTATACCCTTGGATGAAATATTTTAGACTGGTGTAAACTATATAGAAGTTTTATTGTATGAATATTCCAGTGTCTGGTTTAACTCATCAAAATCTTTTTTTCACTCATTTTATATTGTAGACCATTGTACTAAATGGCTGGTCGACAACTAAGGGAATTGTTAACCTATAAGACACTGCCCTACCTACAAGCATTTTACCAAATAAGATGGCTACTTAGAACTTTGTAGACATTGCAGAGTGCAAATTACACAATTATTATTATAAGTAGTACACTTATTTAAAGGTTCATACTCATTCTACTTTGAGTTCCCCACATTAAATTGGAATCATCAATTAAAATAGCATGTACTTTAAGAATATAGCATTCATCTGCTGAAATTTTTATTTTCCATGTTAATGGAAAGGCCATGAAAGGACTTTCATATCACTAACTATTACTCAGTACTGTAGCAAGATAGAAAACAGAAAACATCAAACTATTATGTATTTAAGTAAAAGAATAAATCCAGATTATCTATCTTCTGAAATAGAAAAGAATCATCATATTATGTTTTAGTTACTGCCTAGCATAAAATAAAATACATACATTCTGCATATTTGTTAAGATTCCTCCTGCTCTGATCACTCATAGCTAAGAGCTGGTTTGAGGAAACCAGGAATTGATTGGCTGAATAGTCCAGTGTAGAAATCCAGGCACAAGAGAATGCAAGGGGCCAGATGATGACATTAGGATGAATTCAAGCTCTTTTCCTGTGCTTTATCAATGCTTTTCAATGCTTAGACAGGTTCCACATTTCAGGTGACAACACTGCTGCTGATGGCTTCAAGCTCACATGCTATACTCCCAGCAAGACCAGAGTCTAGAATATAAGTCCTTCCCAGTCACCCCAGCAAAAATCCCTGGGTCAGTCCTAATTGGAAGATTTGGGCCATGTGTCTTCCTCTGAACCAATCATGAAGCTGGGATTATAACTTATAACTGATTGCTCTAGACTGAGTCAGGTGTCACTCTGAGCAGGAAGTAGATCAGCAGAAGCACATGAGCAGAGAACGGGTGGCGCAGAAAGTTTTTCTCATCAGAGAAAAATTGGGATGTTGTATCCAGGATGGATTCTAGATGGACAGAAATAAAATTTTTTATTATCATTATGGGAAAGTCAGCTCTGTTAATTTTGGTGCCTCTGATATGTTCATTCATTTATTTAGCATGTGGTACCCAGTTCAAGCGCTGGGCTGTATAAATTGAACTCTGTACAACTTCTTGTTTCTCTGACTTCCTGTTGAAGTGTTAGCCAATGACTTTCCTTTTCAATGACCAGAGTTGAAAATATCAGAAATCTCTGAGCTCGGATATCCGTCACTAATTTTCATTTACTCTCTTGGTTTCTGATCTCCTCTAGCTATGTATGCCTATATCAATAGGAACTAATTCTGGACCTATCTAAGCCCCTCTTCACTTTCTTGCCATACTTGAGTTCCCACATATAGCCGTGGAGCTATATGATACTAGTTTTCTAATTCACATATTTATGGATTAGAATATTTTCTTAATTTAAAAAAATCTGCAGGATAATATCAGTATGATTCTCCCCCCCCCCTTCTTTTGCTACTCTAAAGAGACCATTTCCAATCAAAATATCTTTTAATGAAAGCTGCATCTGGTCTAAAAAACAGCTGCCAATTTCTAACCTGTTGTGAATTATAAGAACTAAATTTGAAAACCTCTTAAAATCAAAGCATAGAATGGAAAGGTTGCCAGACAGTTCTCTGAGTAATAGTTCTGGCCCTTTTCTCAAGCTCACCCGTAATCATGACCTGTTCTCCCCTGATCTGTCCATTTTACTTAAACCCCTGCACATTTCTGGAGTGTCACACTAACACATTATCCTGGCATTATCAAGTCAGTGAGCTTCCTTAAAAAGTGAGTTAGGGAAAAGAGCTACTGTTAATATTATCTCATGAACTCAAACAGTTATCAGAGGGGGGATCTGGCTTCTCAACCGATGTTTACTAAAGGCACCAATTCTAAATCAGCCTTGATCGAAGAGATCTTTGTTTTCCATAATAAATGCTACCAATCCCCTCACCAAACTGGGCATTTCTTTCTTTCTATTTTTTTTTTTAAGAGTTGTTTGAGAAAAAGAGGAAGGGGCGGAAAGGGAGAAGCAGACTCCTCAGTGAGCAGGGAACCCAACACAGGGTTCATTCCCAGGACCCTGAGATCAGGACCTGAGCCAAAGGCATATGCTTAACCATCTGAGCCCCCCAGATGCCCCTGAACCTGGGTATTTCTGCCCCCATCTTCCTCCCTGCCTTTTACTTCCATCTGACTTTTTCATCCAGATGCCTCTTTTCCTTCTCTTTTTCTGATGTTTTGTTCATAACTCACTCTGCTTTCTTTCCTCTTTCTGTTGCACACCCTCCTACTGGCATTTCACTTTTCTATTCATTGACTGATAAAACAGGAGCAAAAGAACACTGGTTCAGCGTTTGTTATTTGCCACAGAATGGAATAAGAGCTAAATGCAAGTCTATCTGAATCCTAACCTGGTGAGAAGACTAGAGTTTGAACCCAGATCTGATTCCAAAGTCCATGATACTCTATCACCTCAGTCTATCTTTAACCTAGAAGTTCTTTTTTTTTTTTTTTTCATTTTTTTTAATCTTTATTTATTTATGATAGTCACAGAGAGAGAGAGAGAGGCAGAGACACAGGCAGAGGGAGAAGCAGGCTCCATGCACCGGGAGCCCGATGTGGGATTCGATCCCGGGTCTCCAGGATCGCGCCCTGGGCCAAAGGCAGGCGCCAAACCGCTGCGCCACCCAGGGATCCCCTAACCTAGAAGTTCTTTACTCACTCCATCCACTCATTTCACAAAGTAAATCAAGACCTTCTCAGTCGCTATTGTATACTCTGTTTTATTTATTTCAGAGTATGTTACTACATGAAGTTATCTTTTTCATTTACTGATTTATTTATTTATTTATTGGCCATATCCTTTCACTTGACTCAGGACTCACTTCCTTAGAATTAGGTACTTTGAGGGTGCTTGGGTGGCTCTGTCACTCAGGCTGTTAAGTGTCTGCCTTTGGCAAAGGTCATGACCTCAGGGTCCTGGGATCCAGCCCCATGTCAGGCTTCCTGCTCAGGAGAGAGTCTGCTTCACCCTCTCCCTCTGTCTCTCCCCACCCCACACTCCACTTGTGTACTCGCTCTCTCTCACTCTCTCACAAATAAATAAATAAATAAATAATCTTTTAAAAAAAAATTTTAGATTTTGTCTCATTCACCACTGTATTGGCACTACTCAGAAGATTATCTGCCTGATTAGTGGTTTATCAATAACAATTTCCTCAATAGTTGAATGAATATATAAATACATTCTATGTTTCAGCTCCACAAGTAAATATATTAGCATTTGAGAGCTCTATTGATGCAAAGAAAAAGAACTATAGCCAAATTTTTAATATAGGCCTTTTTTTTTTTAAGATTTTATTTATTCATGACAGACAGAGAGAGAGAGAGAAAGAGAGAGAGAGAGGCAGAGACACAGGCAGAGAGAGAAGCAGGCTCCATGCAGGGAGGCTGATGTGGGACTAGATCCTGGTTTCCAGGATCATACCCCTGGCTGAAGGTGGCACCAAACCACTGAGCCATTGGGGCTGTCCTAATATAGGCCTTTTTGAGAATATAGTAAAGCAAGGAGTGCCTGGGTGGCTCAGTCAGTTGAGTGTCTGATTCTTGGTTTTGGCTCAGGTCATGATCTTATAAATTGGGGGATCGAGCCCCACACTGGCTCCACACTCAATAGGGAGTCTGCTTGAAGATTCTCTCTCTCCCTCTCCCACTGCCCCTCTCCTACTTGCAGGCACAAGCATATTCTCCCTCTAAAATAAATAAATAAAGCTTTTTTTGACAATCAGAAGTAGAATTTAATACCCATAAAGACATATTACTGAAACATAATTTTTCTCTCTAAAGATAGCCAATTCAAGACTAAGTCATTTGTAAAACAAGTCCAGTTCTAACAAAGCTGGCCTCATTATTTGAATAAGCTCAGCAAAAATAGTGATTGATCATATAGATCATTTAATATCTGCTTTGCTGGAACTTTTTTTAAATTTTTTATTTCTTTTTTACTATATATATTCTTTATTGGAGTTCAATTTGCCTTAAAAAAAAAAGATTACAGTAAAGTAAAAAGAATAGTAGGATGAGACACATATAAACTCCAAATGGATTCAGTAACTGTCAACATTCTGCTATATTTGTTCTCTCTCCGCCTCCCCCTTTCTCTCTCTGAATCCTACTTTATTTCATATGATAAATGTATCAAAAAACTATCAGTTTATAAGATATAAGGAGCTCTTGCATCAGTAAGTAAAAGAAACCCAAGAGTACCCAGTAGAAAGATAATTTTATGAAAAGAGAGCATCCCTTTATACCAATCACTTAGGCCCAAACTAGAAATAATGACAAATATTAGTGAGAATGTGGAGAAATAGGAATCTTGTGAATCATTGGCAGACACGCATGAAAAGTTGACTGGCAGTGCTCAGCGTACTGCAGGCTGAGTAAACACTATGACCCAGCAAGTACATGACCCAGAGAAATATGTGCAGAGACACAGCAGGAGTGATGTATGACGATGCTCATCATAGCATTGTGTGTGGTAAAAAGAAGTTGGAAGCAACATAAGTTCACTTTGCTAGGGAAATAAGTAGATACAAAAGATGTAGACTGTGGAATATTATGCTCAAAGCAAAACAACACAAAGAACAATATGGATAAATCTTAAGAACATGGTGGGGAATAAGTGATCAGAAAAACAATGAGATAAAAAAAAAGAAAAACAATGAGATTATAATACACTGTCACTTATATCAATTTATAACATACTAATACAAAATAACATTTAATATTGTTCACATACTTGTATCTTCAAATGCAGTAGAGTGGATTTCTGCTTGGGAGGGAGAGGAAGATTGAAAAAAAAAGGAGAAAATGAAAGGCTCTGCAGGGACAGGAGATAATAGCACACCATGAACTGAGAAATGTGATTGACCCAATTTTTTGTATATAATATCAAAAAACTTTTCATAAAGTAAAAATAAGAATGATATAAAAATCATTCATTTATAAATGTTTATCTTTTAGTAACAGTATGCCCATCAGCAGTGCACAAGGTTCATGGTGGTTAATCATCTCTTCATACAGTTGTTTTTCCATTGGGTACTCTTGGGTTTCTCATTATAAAATCTCACTGTTTATAGGCACTCTTGATATGGATATAGTCAGATCAATAAGAACATCCTATTTAATACTCACAAAACTGAAGTAAAGAAGGGAAAAGAACATTACAAATGATAGGACAAACTGATATCATGCATACACTTTGACATGTGATGTATGTGTGAGAAAGACAGCACTACCTCTTACACTTCCTTGCCAAAGATAATGACCCTGTATTTAAAAATGAAGAAATCAATCAGATGAGTCTGGTTTTGACATTCAACATGACAACAGGCCTGGACTTTTCAAACATGTCAATGCCATTAAAAACAATAAAAAGGTGAGAGAATTGTACTAGATTAGGGATTGGAAAACTATAGGCCAGGGGACAAGTCCAGTCTGCTGCTTGTTTTTGTAGCCCACAAGCAAGCATGGTTATATTTTTTAATTTGGGGGAGGAGTCACAAGAAGAATAATATTTCATGAGTCAAGAAATGTATATAAAATTCAAATTTCATAAGCCACAAATAAAGTTTTATTAGTACATAATCACACTCATAATCTACACATCATTGATGGTGCCTTTTGCACCATAATGGCAGAGATGAATAGTTAAAACAAAGACCACATGTGGCCTGCAAAGCCTAAAATACTTACTATCTAAGCTTTTACAATAAGTGAATAAATAAATAAATTGCCAACCCCTTCTCCAGATTGAAGGAGACTAAAGAAAAATAATTTCAGGCAATGAATGACCCTTGATTGACTCAAGGGTAAGTGAAAAATAGGAACATTATTGGACAACTGAGAAAATGTTATTATGGACTGTATATTAAATTACCAGCATTGTACCAATGTCAGATTTCTCTGGTCTTGTGCTTATGTAAGAGAATTTCCTTGTTTTCAGTAAACACATGCTGAAATATTAGAAGTACAGTCACGTGATATCTGCAGCATGCTTCCAAATGCTTCGGAAGGAAAATTATGTGTGTTTGCATATATATGGAAAGAAAAAAAGCAGAGGTTGCAAAATTTTAACAATTGGTGGGTGGATGTATGCAATGGGTATCTAGTTACCCATTGTGTACTATTTTTTTCAACTTCTTGTTTAACATTTTTCAAAATCAAAAATATTCAAAGAAAAAATGCATACTAGTTTTTTAAATGATCGTTTTCTTTTTGAGTTTTCAGGGAATTATAATAAATATATCAGCTCACTCCCTTCCCTGAGGAAACTTACAGCAAGATAGATTTCCCCAGTTCAGTTGAAGAAGCTTAATTCCTCTCTTCCTTACCCACATCGAATCCACCTTCAAAACTGGATCTTAATAATGTATCCAGAAACTGAGTTCCACCCTACAGCCGCCACGCTTGTTCAATCCACTGTCACCCCTCATGTGATGCTGCAAAAGCCTCCTAGTCAGTCTCTTCACCAGGTAGCCTTTTAATCAATGATCTTCAATCCTGTAAATGAGATCATGTGACCTTCTCACTCCAAACTCTCCTGCGGATTTAGTATGTTTAAAATAAAATCCCAAATCCTTAGCATAACCTATAAGACCCGTACAATAGAGAAGTTGCTTAGATTATCTCCAACCACTCGCTCTCAGATTCACAAAACATGCTCCTACTTCAGAACCTTTATACTTTCTATTACTCTTGCCTACTCCCAAATCTTTTGGTATGTGAAATCTTCACATCACTCAATATCCTGCCCTGATTTGCCTTCCCAAAGAGGACTGTCTTGACCACCCTATCTCACATAAGCAAACACTCCCTACCTGTCACTCTATTTTCTTAGCTTGATTTATTTTCTTCATAGTATAATGGCAGCCTGAAATTATATTTACTTCTATTCTATTCTGGAATTGTTTGCTTATTTGTTTGTTTTGCCTTTTCCAATGCCCCTATACACATCAGAATATAAACTCAAAGACGGAAAGTATTTTTTAGTCATTAGTTGTGATATTACTACATAACTATATAATTTGTTAAAGAATGATCAAAAGCTCTATTCATCCTATTAATATTTATTGACTACCTACTAACAAGAGGAACTGTTCCGGTTACTTGGTCCACATTATTGAATAACACAAAACCTGTGCCCTTATAGAATTTACTCTTTATCAAGGAATAACATTCTAAAGTGTGTGGAAGGAGAGGAATCATGGGGGGACAGATACATTCTTGTACTATTAGACGCATGTCAAAGCAGCTCTCCAGACCAGTTAGTAGGCAAAATGTGCCCATGACTGCTCCATTAATGACTAACTCCAACATTAAAGGCATGGGAGTGTTTTAAAATGGAGAGAGGAAATGGGATGTGAGGAGGCCCAGAGCAATAGCACTGGCATTGGGAGGCATGAGAGGCTCCATTTTCTGTCAAAATCATAGAAATACAGTGGAATTGGCTGCTCTCGGGATTCCTTCTGAGCTATTGATGTGATAACTGGTTCCATTCCAACATAGCTATAGTATGGGAAGCTAGATTTCAGAAATACCTTGCACTGCAGTCTCAATAGCTTTTGCACAGGTGTCCAGGAGGGCAGTTAAAGAAGTGTCGTCTTGTGCCTCAACAAAATAAGACCTATTGAGAACACTATTATAAGTAAATTATACCTCAATAAATCTGATTTTTTTTTAAATCAGCCCATAGTGGAGAGATAAATCACAGTCGAGACAAAGTTCCAGATGCCTTTTGGCTTCTTCATCCCTCTCCTATATATTAGAATAGAAACAGATTGGTTATTTCAGTTCATTTGCATTTTAAGCTTTTATTTCTAAGATTTTGCTTCCAGAATAAAGAGGTTTAAGCCTCTATAAGCCAGTTTTAGAGAATCCCATGTACTTGAGTGGGAACTTCTTGGGGTAGGAGAGTGGCTCTGAATCAGAAAAGATAGTGATGAGCAATGTCTTTCCCTGAGGCCTGCTAACTTCCTCCTGTCCTGGAGAGATGACTTCAGACCAATGCACTGGAGACCGTGGGTGTTTAAAAGGCTTGGCTGACATCGTTGTCCTCATTCGGTTACAAGTGGTGTATCTGGACTTGAAGCAAAGGAACCAACCAACTCCTTCCTCTCTGTAATGCCTTACCTCATGCATGGGCCCCAAAGTTCTCGGGGCCTTCCTCTGCCTACCTCACCCCCTATCCTCTCAGCACAGCTCTCTACCCCATTTCCCCAGCCTGCTCGGAAGTCACTGTACCATCAGTTTGTATTTATTCTACCCTAAGTGTCCACCCAGCCCCCATGCCCCTGGACATGGCCCCAAACCTGTACCACAGTTAGAGACAAGAAGTGGAGAGAAGCTGAACAAACAGCTAAAGTTCTTCTCCTTGTGGATGCTTGAAGTCGGACGGATAGAATAACAATAATGACACCTTCTCCAATGTACTGTTTCTACAATGTTTCACATCCTGTATTAGATGCTTCATGAGAACGTTTAATCTTCTCTTCGCAACAACCTATGATTCAAGTATTACTATATCCACACTTACGGAGGAAGTAACTAAAATCCAGAGAGGTTGCTTTGGGATTGGGATTCAAACCCAGGAAGTCCACCTCTAAAACCATGGTTTAGATTCTGGAGAATTTAGAAGAGAAAAATGCCAAAAATTGGATTTTTTTGTTTAAAAGAAAAATTACTTGTTGACTATCCTACAATTTATGCCAAATTCACCTACCTCTTTAATGCTTTAGTCTTCATAGTTGCTCGCTCAAGGGATGGGATATTCTGTTCAGACAATTAAAATAAGGAAAACACTATTGAAAATTATTTTAGTTTTTTAAAAGATTTTATTTATTTATTCATGAGAGAGAGAGAGAGAGAGAGAGAGAGGCAGAGATACAGGCAGAGAGAGAAGCAGGCTCCATACAGGAAGCCTGATGTAGGACTCGATCCCGGGACTCCAGGACCACGCCCCAGGCCAAAGGCAGGCACTAAACAGATAAGCCATCCAGGGATCCCTATTGGAAATTTCAAATGCTAAAGATTTAATTCTGAAAATCAAAGACCAGCAAAATCATGGACTGCTTATAGAACTGATAATTTGCAAGCACTTAGAAAATAATGATCATCAAATATGAACATGGATT
Organism: Vulpes lagopus; assembly: GCF_018345385.1. Classification (NCBI taxonomy): domain Eukaryota; kingdom Metazoa; phylum Chordata; class Mammalia; order Carnivora; family Canidae; genus Vulpes; species Vulpes lagopus. Next base: position 81,754,180 of record NC_054834.1, read on the forward strand.
CATTAATAATACATTACTGTCTATCTTTAGAAATTGTAACTGAATGTATAAATGAATGAGTGGATATCCAATTAGCCAAACTTCCATATTAACAGAATTACAAAACTAGTAAATGCAGAAAATAGCCAACTATTGTGTATTGTTTTAGCAAGGGATTGAACAGACACTATTCTTTGGACCAGATAGAAAAATGTAAACTGGATGATGCCACAGTTTCATACATAATCAGTTGATTTTCTAGATAGGTCTAAAGAATGTGAGTTTCTAGGAAATAAAACTTCTAACCTCATCATGTTTTTATCTACCTGTGATATACATAGAACTTCCAATGATCCTGGATTCATACTTAGTCTGCCATAAATATTAGGACATTAAATAATTGGCCTTTAAGAGAAATTAGTTACTACACTTTGAAGAAGAAATACATTGGACATATGATTGACTTTATAATTCCTTTCTGTAGAGTCAAAAACACTATACAGGATAGTCAAAACAAGCATTCATCAACTAATTCAAGAAATTATCCATAAACAAAAATGAAAACTTCTGGTAATAGTTACATTCATTTGGATAAGGCCAATTTATCAAATTAAAAATATGAATTCATTTTCAGCTCTTCCTTAGTGTATTAGCAAGTGACTAGTATGTTTATCATTCACTATTACTAACAAAAGCAACTTTGGTAGTATAAGCATTCTATTCCCCAATTCTCATAACAATTTCTTAATAATATTTACTTTTATGAAAGATTTACTGTATTTCTGGAGTAGAGCTAAATATTTTACAGATAATTCCTTATTTAATCAATACACAATAGGATAAGGATTTTTATACCCATTTTATAGATAATAAAACCACATCTGTGAAGTCAATTCTTGAGGTAGAACAAGAAGTTTGAAATGTTAGGTAGTATTGGGCACCTCAATGGCTCAGTTAGTTAAGCATGGGACAATCTAATGAGATTGAACCCTGCATTACATTACCCACTCAGTGCAGATTCTGCTTAAGAATCTCTCTTGCCCCTCCCCACCAAACTCTCTCTAAAATAAACAAGTAAGTCTTTAAAAATTAAAAAAATACATTAAAATAAATAAGTAAATGTTAGGCAGTAATATACAGAGTTTATTATTTTTTTAATTTCTTTTTAATTATCATTTAAACACTCAGAGTTTTGGTTTTCTGCTAGGAAAATATGATTAGCATGCACACACTCACCAAATAAATAAATAAATAAATAAATAAATAAATAAATATATATATTCTGCATTTTGTATCCGTCTGTGATTGTTTATGTGTATCTTATGTAAATCAGAAATTCTATGTGAGCTAATTTTGTATATTATATATGCAGGCAATGTTTTTCCCAGAATATGAACACATAATTGATTTGCAGTTGTAATAAAGATTCCCCTTTTGTTTGCTTTTCTCTATTAAAAATAGCAAAATATGCATGAGAAGATTTTCAGGCATAAAATAAAGGAATTTTTGTGAAATTCATTTAAGCAAATGTACATTCACATTCTTCAACTCTATTTTATCAAGATGAACTGAGGTTTCTTCTATATATGAACAATGGTCCCTTTCATAAATATTAAAATTTTCTATAGTTTTTGACATAACTCTCAATTCTCATCTCTCATCTCAATGAATCTCATTTTGATTTGTCAAATGTCCATTTCCTTGACCTTTATGGTTTTATATTTGATAGTTATTATACCCTTTTGTCCCTAGTTCTGTGATTCTGAATCTTTTTATAGTTTTGATTCCTTGTCATTTGTTTTGTTCTTAAAATTATGCCTAGCTTTTTATAATTTTAATGTTATAGTATATTGAGAGTTTGCATAAACCTTTCATTAGCTAATGATGCTGTCTCACACACCAAAATTAAAAATTACTATTCCAATTATTATCAATCAGAAATATTTCTTAACATCAACTTGGTCATTCACCACTTTTTTTCTCTATTTTTAAATTCCTTTTGTTTGTTGAACTATGTTATTTAATTTAGGGGAGTTCTAAAACACTGGATGTTCTACAAAATGAAAGTCAACTAAATTCCATGGATATAGTTTCTTTTTTTTTTTTTGCATTGATGCTCCATTGGTGCTATATTAAAATCAATTGGATATACTATATAGTTAATATTTTCTTCACTAGTACCTGTTCCTCTTAAGTTTTTCTAATTTACCTAATTCTTTAATTTTCCACACTCTCTCTTCTTTATGATCTTTATAGACAGCCTTAACATATATTTAGATTATTATATCTGATTTTAAAAAGATAAATGCATTCATTTATTTTGTAATGATGCACAAACCTTGCTTTTCTCCTGGGCTAATGAGTGATCATTTCCTCCTGAGGATAGTCAGTGAACAAAGAACAGAAAGAAGAGCAGCCTACCTATGTGTAGACGAATAGGTATTTGAAAAACCAAAGGTCAAAAGTTAGCAAAAGAAAAGGCACAAGGTGGAAACATTTTCTTGTCAATAATGTATGGGTCAAAGAAAACTGACAGAAAAACAATTTCTATGAAAAAAGAAACCCTGATTTTGTTTTTCCTTGGAATGAGAGTCTTACACTATTTCTAATTATCTTGTCAGTATCTCTCAATTTTCAGAAAGATATTTTTGGATTAACTGATTACAATCAATTTTCTACAATTTATTCAATGTTCTTTAAAGTCAGCTAGACTGAAGACCAAGTCTTTCAAGCTACTACCTTTCTTACACATTCTCAGGTGATTTCAAACCTGCTGATGTGATGACGAGACACTAATACTCACCAGCTTCCATCTTATTTATCACACTTGGTTCATTTCCGAGGACTAAAGGCCTGAGTCATTAAAAATTATATGCCCCATTTAAGCAAGTTTTCTGCATACTTTACTCAAGGAAAAATGTTGAATGCATTTCCCCTCTTATAAAAGTATATCTTTTTTATGATCAATCAACATTTAAAACTAGTATATAACCAGGTGCCTTTCAGCCTCACTCTAGCAGTGCGTAATTCCTGAGAAAAGCAAACTTAAGTAATAAAGGCATCCCGGGCAGCCCAGTGGCTCAGCGGTTTACCGCTGCCTTCGGCCCAGGGCGTGATCCTGGGGTCCCATGTCGGGCTCCCTGCATGGAGCCTGCTTCTCTCTCTGCCTCTCTTTCTGTGTATCTCATGAATAAATAAATAAAATCTTTATAAAATAAAGGCATCCTTGACCAATGCTGCCTTCCCATTCCCAGGTAATTATTCTTGGGGACAAAAAGCTCGGAGGTGTAAATTCCATTTATCAGCCTATGCACTTTAACCTGCTTTCCTTCAGTAAAGAAACCAGAACACCCCCCTCTTAGGATAAGATTAATCAACTGATTGTTTCCAAATAACAAATCATTTGTACTATTTTACTGCTTCTTTTTAAAATGTGCACTTTTAAATTAAAATATGGTTTCTAACATGGTTTAAGTGAATGTTTATTTTAAAATAAAAGTTTCTGAGAGCTAAATTTATTTGAAAGAAGAAAAGATTAATTATACCAACAGTATTCCATATTCCAACAAACAGGATGATAGCTACAGAAGATAATAAATACAGCCTTACTGGTAACTCTTTTAATCCACAAAATAATCTTAAGAAGCAAGGTATTATCATTATCCCCATTTTACAGATGTTGAAGCCAAGGCACAAAAAGGCTGATAACTATATTAAAGACCCCAGGACGATGCTAGTTTTTAGTAAGTTGTGATCACAGCATCCTGAGCCTGGGAGCTCAGGATATCATCACTATGCTGACCCTAATTCATTCTCTGTCACTCTATCTTGGAAGTTCTCATATTTTTGTTTCTTCATCACTACATGAAGAATTTTAACACAGTCTTCAAAATAAGTACTTGAAATTTTTGCTTTCTTTCTGTAATCATATTACATACTCCTTGAGGGTAGGACTTTTTCTTTTACTAGAAGAAGTATTCTATGTTTCTTAATTCTTAACCTGGGGCATGTGCTATTTGAAAATGTGGGTCCTGATATATTTCTGTTCTTAGTATCTCAATCTCCCACACCCATATTCTCCCCTCAGTTAAAAACACTGACAAAAGCTGTTCATACAATGGAGTTTATAATGAACTTTGTAAGCACGTGATATCAGTATATTTATTCCAATCAGAAACAATTTACAAGAAAAAATTATGAATATTATGGTATATGTATTATAGAAGGCTTCAAGTTAGAGGGAGAAATTTGGTCAAAGCATGTTGCTCATTAAAATTCCTCCTTATTCAGAGAGGGAGACAGAACATGAGAGACTCCTAACTCTGGGAAACGAACTAGGGGTGGTGGAAGGGGAGGTGGGTGTTGGGGGGGTGACTGGGTGACGAGCACTGAGGGGGGCACTTGATGGGATGAGCACTGGGTGTTATTCTATATGTTGGCAAATTTAACACCAATAAAAAAATAAATTTATAAATAAATAAATAAATAAAATTCCTCCTTATCTCAAAAAATAACCCCTCCCTATTTCAATATACCAATACCTAAGCACTCAACACAATGTTCCTTAAAAATGAAAGGAATAGAGATAGTGAACAAGGTGCCATATAGCACCTTACTCTACTACCAAGTACCACAGCATAGCAAAGTCAAGTTTTCCCCCTCTAAGGATATGCAGCTAATGCTAGAGGTAACACTTTTGCTAGATGGACATCTAAGAGCATTATCTCAACAAACAATACATATGCGCCTACTTCTCCCAAAGGCTTGATCCTCACATAATGCCCTTCCCTCCCAGAAACTCCAACTCATCCAAGTAAAGTAGGATCCAGTCTTCCCTCATATCTTTCCTAAAGCTGTAGCATCAGAAGCAGAGCCAGTACTCATTTGCTGCTTTCTTCTTAGGACCCACTCAGAAAAGCAGAGAAATGAATCACTGTTGGCCTGACTGCTTTAGCTCATATAAACATTTAGTAATACTTAGTAATTGAAACATTTTTGTGGCCAAGTTTCACTACCCAATACAGTGTTAGTTTTAGTAAGGCACTCCAAACAATGTACATTTAAAAAAAAAAAAATCACTCAGAATTTCACTTATTTTCCTTCTCAAGGTGCAGAGAGGAGGTTATCATGAACAGTGTTGTGTGGGAAAGTCTATGTAAGCAATTTAAAACCTGCTCATCTTTCTTTCTCCGAATGTGCATTTAAAGAACTTCAAAATCTCTTTGTTAAATGGTATATAATAGAAAATCCAAGTGAGGAGAAAACATGTATAAACGGATTCAGAAAACATACACAAATACACAATAAGTATACAAATTATCAACTGTTTTCAAGTTTTTCATTGATATTTATTTACTTGCTGTTCCTCCATTTGTTTTTTTTTTCTACTACTGCTGGTTGACACCAAAAAAAATGATGAAAAAAGAGTTAACGTTTACTAAGTTCCGCCAAATGGCACACACTCAACTTTATATATAATACTCCATTTCAAATGGAAAACAACCTGATAAGATATGTTAGTGTTGTTTCTGTTTCTTCAGATCATAGAATTGACTAGAAGGCCATACTTTATCCACTGCACTAGTGATGACAACAAAAATTTTAAAACGATGTATCAGCCAAAAACTGAAAATGAAGAATCAAATTATATCATTTGTTTTCTGTGAAGTGGGAAGAAGATTGCCATTGTTCAGTTCAGCAGTGTGATCCTTGATTCAGCTTTCCTTACACCTTCCTTTCCCAAGGAATGTGCCTGGCTTTGTTCTAAATGTTTTATGAATATTGACTAGTTTAATTTCCCCAGAACCCATGAAGCAGATACTCTAAAAAAAAACACAAAGGAATGAGAGAGAAAGGTGCCAAAGTCAGAAGCTACTGAGAAGCAGAGCTGGATTTTGAGCCCAGAGAACCTATAATCCATGTCACTCTATCTTATTGCCTCTCAGGACGATGTTGGAAACCAGAGGTCTGAAAAAATGTGTGCTAGGCTGGTCATCATAAAATGTATATCTAGACCTGACTTTACCACTAATTACTAATGACCTCATCTCTGGGCCTCACTTACCTCTTCTATAAAAGGAAGAGTTCCTCTTAAAGGTGACAGGAATTCTCAAGGAAGAGGCTATTCAAAGGGAAAGATAAGTTTTTAGATAAATCCATGGGGAACACTGATGTTTAAGGGGCTTTTGTAATTCAATATCTTAATTTACTTTTGTAAACACAGAGATCATGGTTCCTAAATTATGGTTTTGTCTCAAGAGTATGCACCGATGCCACAATGCCTATGAAATCAAAGCCAACATTCTCTCTTTGATAAACAAATTTGTCTGTAACAGATGTTTTTGCAACCTCATTTCATCTTACTCTCCAACTCAACTTTCCACTCCAGTTAGTATCTGTGTTTCACATGTGCCTACTTCATTCCCATTTTCTTCGTCTCTACATAGGAGTAACTTCCTCCTCCTCTCTACCTATCCCAAATCTACATTGTGTTCAGTACATTTTATTCAAACCCATTTCTCCCTCATGGAGCTTTCCTTGGTATCTCTTTCAATTTATCTCCCACATAATTAACCCTAGGTCATAAAGAACTTTTTACTGTGCCCCAACCCATTCATTTCTGCTTATTTTTTTTCCTCATCAACAAAATTAAGAATTAAGGCTATATATTTTCTCTATTTATACTTTCTTCACTCAGTAATCTACCATGAACATAGATTCATGTTCTATGAATTCATAGATGAATTCAACAAATACATGTTGACTTCCTCATTGACTTCTGACCTGAACACCACAAAAACACCTTGCATGCTAAAAATTTCTAGAGAAGTCAGAACCAAATGCCAAAATGAAGTTATGTACACTTGAATTTTATCTTGTTTTTAGGCTGTGTTCCTGAATATTGGAGATTTGAAATAGGGATAATGTGGAGAAATTATACTTCTAAGTTGTCATCTAGGTCATGAGTATCTTAACAACTGAACAGTCCCTTGATCTGTGGAAGCAGTCTAGACTAGGAAAAAAGTGACTTGCTTGATTTACATCCTGGCTCAATAAAAAACCAAATTTGTATTTTGGACAAATTACTTAATATCTCTTTTCTCTTTGGTGAAATGAAAATGATTTTTAAAAAAACACCTAACAACATAAAGTTGTGACATGATTTGAATGAAAGAGCATAAGTAAGACATTCATGTCTGACACTTATTAAACAGCCAATAAATAAACAAATGGTCTACTACTTGCTTCCAGTAGTGGTTATAAAACTAATATACCTTTGTCAAAATTAACCATATAATACACTTCATATTTACTGTAAATGTACATCATAATAAGTCTGAATTGGAAAGTGATGATGTTTTTAAATGAATAAATGGAAGCTAGGCAGCCAGAATCACAACCAAAATCATGTCACAGATCCTATCTGCTGAAGGCACCACTGTGGATGACACTGAGCATGAGACATTAGTTGCTACTGCTCACTGCTTGAGTTGCCACATTACCAGAGTAAATCCTTGCCTTTCCTTCCTTCTTTGTATAACTAGCTCCCAATTCAAAGTCCCAGGTGGATGCAGTTGATTAGCTGCCTTAGATCACCTAAACACAGTAAGTGCAAAGGACCTTGGGAATTAGCATATCCTGTCCTACTGGTTTCTATAGTAGAAAGTTGGCCAGATTCAAATGAAGGAGAATTCCCAAAAAGAAAAAAGAAAAAAGTCAACTGCAACATTGAAAAATCCTTCAAATTAATTATTTTTAAAAAAGCAAACATATCAATATAACATTGGAGAAAGTATATAATAAAATGGCAATATCTCTCCCCAAAATAATAAATATTTTAAAATAATGAATATTTAAGCTCACTACTAATCCATGTAAATTAAAATTATAATATATTCCTAAAATAAATTTGGTAAACTATTTTTGATACACCTAGATTTGGGGAGAGTTTGAGGAAATGAGTATTTTAATAAACCAAGATTTGAGTGCATGCTACTATTATAATGTTTCTAGAGGGCATTTGATAATACCTATTAAAAGCTTCAGAAACTTTTATTCTCTTTGACCAAGCAATTTCACATGTAGGAATTCAACCTAATAAAATATCTTAAGAACTATGCAAAGCCAACAACCAGCAGGATGTTGGTTCTAATAGCAAAGATTTGGAGAAATTATCAAGGTCCATCAATAGGCAGTGGATTACATGGTATATATTATATCCTTCACAGTATATAATATTAATTGAATAAAACTGTGTTGTAAACAATTTTAACGATATGGAAAGATATTCACTTCATTAATGTACATTAATGTATCAAACATTGATGTACAGCTAATGAAGTATCTTCATTTATGTGGAAAAATATGGAAACTATACATGTAAAATTCTGAGTGATATTACTAAATACTGATAACAAGTGATTTTGGTTTTTGTTCATGTATTTTTTTCTGAAAATTATTTAGCAAATGTGTCTTTCATAATGAGAAAAAACAACAAACTTCTGTTTTTTTAAGTCAGACGTCTCCTCAGCCTACAGACTCATAACTAGTTTCCCTTAACTGATCTATCATCTCTGGATTTATCCAAATCTATCTTGAAGCTAGTTCTACATTTTCCAGCAAAATCACCTCTCTCAATACCAAATTCCATATGTTTACTACCTGCTGCAAAGTTTATTTCTTTTCACTTGTGTTAAAATTTCCTCTTTTAAACTTCCAAATAAGCTTGCACAAGAAGGGAATTAACATTTATTGAACACCTACTATGTGCCAGGAACTATTTAAATCCCATTCACATATGTTAGTTCATTTGCATTTAAGTCTGGTTCCAATTATACATAACTTTCATAATTTGACAGGCATCAATCATTTTTCATTTTAGCCTGCATATTGCCAGACAGATGAGAGCAAATATTTTTAGATTGTCCTCAGATGGCAGCACTCACATTCCCTTGATTCAGTTCAGGTGCCCTTTCCTGGACCTTCTTTAGTTATTCCTCTGGTTGCAACATCCAGAATTCCACATATTGTTCTCCTGACTTTAATACCCTTTATGATAATTCCCAGAAATAGCTGGCATTTTGAAAAACATGTTGCTTTCCTGTGGAGGAAACCACCCTTAGAAATCTCTCGAATAACCTCCAGTTTGTGGGAATGAAAAGATTAGTAATATATTTCAAAAACATTTTAAAAATATAAATTAAACCTATTTTTCACACATCTAAGCCCTATTAATGATATAACAACAAATGCTTCACAGCAATATTTCTTCTGGTTTCTTTTTTTTTTTTTTTTTTTTTTTTCATGAGGTTTCTACCTTTTGGGAGATGATCTTATTCATCCTTTCTCTGTGCCTTGTCTGGACAATGAAAAGATATGGCTGTATCCCAGATTAATCTGGAAGTCCCAAGCAATATAATTGTCATTAAGCAATGCTTTTGCACCTAGGGTCAGGAAAAGTCCCAATGCCTGGAAAATGGGAACTAAACCTGTTCATTTAGTTTGACAGCATAGTAAGTTGTCATTAAGAGGGACTGGTTAAAAGTGACCAGAATTCCCCTCCACCCTCTGTCTCTCTCAATCCCTGTCTCCCTCCCCTCTTTTCCAGCAAAACAGTGTAAAGTCATTACGGCAATTGACACAAAAGCTTCTTGAAAATATGATTGTGCAAAGGATGGCAGTGAATCACAGAGTGACCTTAGTAACCCCATGGAGCAGATCTTTCTGCAAGATCAACCTAAAAACTCCAGTTTCTATTCTTTAGGAGCTAATGAGCTAAGGAAATTTGATAACTAACACATGACTTTATATCTCGATTTTAAAGCTTTATTACTGCAATGAATATGGATACTGGTCCATAGAGCCAAACCCAAAAAGGACTCCAAATGGAGCTAATGAAAATTATGGAGCACACCAAGAGGAAATTAAGCAGAAGTCCTAAAATAAATCAAATACTCTATAAAGCTGTACATGAATGCCAGTGTCTGTGAAAAGGATTACCATATGCCTTATAGACCAACCATATTACATGAGGTTTTTACTATAAAACTCATAGAATCTAATTGATTCGCAAGGTTTTAAAGAAATTAGAGTCCATCTAGCCAAAACTCTACCATATTTATAAGATTCCTCTTCAACAAAACCATCAAGGGACCACTGGCCTAGGCTTAAACTTGTCCAGTGACAGAGAGCTTGTTAACTCCTAAAGCAGCCTATTTCAGCTCCAGAAATCTCAAATCACTAGAAAGTTCTACCGTTACTAAATTGAAATCTGCTACTCTGATCTTTCTATATCCACCAATTAGGAAGAAGGCACATCTGCGGGTTTCCTTAAAATATATGTGTATTCTTCTTTAAAACTCCCAAAATATATGTATACATACATACAAATACTATGTGTATGTGCATTTTTCTACATCAAATGTCCAAAGCATCCATCAGATTCTCAAAAGTGTCTATGATTCATAGAACTTAAAAATCACTGTTCTGGGGCAGGTAACACATGAGAGATATTTGAAGACAATTGTACGTGTACCTATGAGTCTTCCCTTTCCAAGCCACCCATATGAAATTCTTTAACCTGTTTTTCATTTCATTGGATCGCTCAACTCACTGTATTTCCCTAGTATTTTCAATGTCACCTGTTCAACATCTCCAAAGCCAGACACAACACGCCAGGTGTTCTGCAGCACAAGTAGAGCAAGCTTGTCACTCCCTCACCACTCTCTGCAATTTTCTGAGTGCTCTACTTCTATCACGGAAGCCTACGAACTCCATTGTTTTTATCAATTGGACAGTTGCTAGTTCTGTGGCCAGACACTGCTCCGCGTAAATTAGAGGAAAGGGGGTCATGGCTCATCCAGCAGAGCTCATCCCTTCCCTGGCAAGATGCATGGCCAGGGTGAAAAAAGTTCTCAGGAGTTGTGTCACAGGGTGGCTCTCTCTGTAGGTAAAAACACCCTTACCATATATAGAAGCAGCAAGTTTCATATGGTGCCTGCCTGAAAACCACCCGATATTATCAAAACGCCAGATTTGTATCTGACAGTAGACTGTGTCTACACAACATATTAAAAAAAATTCTATCCTCTCCACTACATAGATTTAATACTTCCTTATGAGAATTTTTGATTGAGGACAGAGGAAAGATTTTATTTAGTCTTCCTAGCTCTTCTCTATTAATGAGAATAGATGAGGTTAAGGAGAGGCAACATTATATGGTCTCATTCATTTGGGGAATATAAATAATAGTGAAAGGGAATAAAGGGGAAAGGAGAAAAAATAAGTGGGAAATATCAGAAAGGGAGACAGAACATGGAAGACTCCTAACTCTGGGAAACGAACTAGGGGTGGTGGAAGGGGAGGAGGGTGGGGTGTGGGGGTGACTGGGGGGCGGGCGGGCACTGAGGTGGGCACTTGACGGGATGAGCACTGGGTGTTAGTTATTCTGTATGTTGGCAAATTGAACACCAATAAAAAACAAATTTATTATTTAAAAAAAAGAAGTTAAAAAAAAAAAAGGAGAGGCACCAGGAGGGCATACCAACCAAAGGGGAAGTGATTCTTCCCATTCCTCTCCCTTGAACCCTTTCTCTCATTAGCTCCCTGCTCCCCAAAATTGCTAAGTGATTGGTCCACACGAAAAACATACATCCTACTATAATTTGCTAGTGGACTAGTTAGTATTCTCAGAAGTACAAAACCATAGTGCCATAACACAGATCGGTGGTGGCCAGGGGCTGGGGGGCCACGCAGAGGGTACCTATAAAGGGATAGCATGAAGGAATAATTTGTGGTGAGGAAACGGTTCTGTATCCCAGAGTGGTGGTAACAGGTATGTACACATGTGTTAAAACCCATAGGACTGTTTTACCTTATGTTAATTTTAAAAAATATTTTTCAGAGGAAAAAAATCTTCCCTGAACCCCTAATAACTGCAATAATAATCTAATGACAGAGAGAAATATCACCCTTAAACCTGCTCCTTCTCATTCCTGATTCTTACACCTCTTTCTCCGTAAACAATTGAATATGTGGATTGGATTTCAGTAGAGCTCTCTTTAGCCCCTGGACATAAAATACTGCTTCTTCTAGAACTCAGAATCAAATCCTAATTTAATTCAAAGGGATGCAGCCTATGAGTGGGAAGACTTCTAATGTCCAAGATCTTTGGCTGTGGCCTAAATGCAGCCTCCAAGGAACACGGCCTCTGATCATCTAAAACTGAATTCTCAAGTATGATGATATTCCGCTGCTGACATTGTAGGTACAGCTTCAGGTGCCTGACATTGCCTGATTCGTGCCTCAATGCAATGTCATCAATCACAGAATTTGAGCTCCTGCTTCAGAGATGATGCACTGATTTTCAGACTTTTTTCTGAATGATATGATAGGAGCCAGCAAAATGCAGGCTGATTCATAAGTCAAGCACAAGAAAATGACAAAGAGATGGGTTATATGTATATGAGAGAAAAGCAAGTTCTATCAAAAATCCACCAAGTTATCTGTACATAAGCGTGGGTTTTTCTTTAACACAAGTGAGAATTAACAGAGAAGAAAAGAGTAAAGCAGATCCAACAAAGATTTTTGTCAAAGCAACTGTTCTGTCCTGGGAGGCTGTGCCAGCTGTCTGGTTGAGTGAGGAATCCACAGCCATGGCTCGCTGGTTTGCAAAGCTGGGAAAGGAGTCAGAACTGAAGCCTCATTGCCATAGGAACACTAACTTCTGCATTTTCCTTTCCTCATAAAACCATACATGAGAACTGCTAATAAGTTTCACATTTCTTGGCTTTATAAGAGAAAAATCTTAAGATGTGCATAACTTGGCAGTATTCTTCAAGTTGGAAGCTTGATGGAGTTTTTAGAGTATTGCTACAGGATATGTCCTTCTTATTCATTAAAAAAAAATCCAGAAAAGAGTTGATACATGAAGAAAAGCTACATAGATGCTTAGCCAGTAAGAATTTAAAAAAAAATAAAATAAACCCTTTTTTAAATCTTAATGATTTAACAGATTGTTGAAAAGCCATATCTACTCAATGGATTCATTGTAACACGGACTCCTTCAACATGCTCAATTATATCACGCCCAGTGATCCAACTTTCCATCACTTCTAGGGATTGTAACAATCTTTTCTTATAAGAAAAGCCAATTACATTGTTTGTGATGTAATAAACATGTATTAATATCTCCCTTATGACATTGGGAAGAAATTGGTCTAGTCATCAGGTGAAAAAATAGATGACTAAGAGAGTTCTTGTCTTCAGTGAATTAGTTCATCCTGGCAGGGGAGATGGTCTAAAATGCCCAGGGAGATGCCCACATTGAAACACAGAGAAGCAAGTACAACCATTCCCAGGTGTTGCACAGAGCCTAATAATCCCTATCAGGTCTTAAAAGTTTCCATCACAAGAAAGTGAAAAAAATGTGAGCATGTGAGGTGATAAACACTGACTAAACTTCCTGTGGTGATCATCTCACAATACATACATATATCAAGTCATTATGTTGCAGACCTTAAACTAAGACAATGTCTGTTATATGTCAATTATATCTCAATTACACTGGAGGAAATTAAGGAAAAAACAAAAGACATCCTATCAGGAAGCCAAGGCTGGGAGAGAGAGGAACTCCTTCCCTGATACTAACAACTAAGTTTTGAATCAACAAAGTAAGAGTTGACCAGTCAGACAATGGGAAAAAGAATATTCTTAGCAGACGAGATTGTGCACTGACTGCTTCTTAAAAAAGAATCAGTTCACAAACTTAGTCAAGAACCAGGGGAGGGGCTTCATATTCCAGAGAGTACCTGGCTTCTAATGTAACACTATATGAACTAACACAGTGATCAATCTCGAACCTGATTACATGAAAATGTAAGGGAAATAAACTCAAAATAAAATGGGCTTCTTACAGGCTCTAAGTAATTGCCATGAATCTTTCTTCTCTACGGTATTTGAAATGTGTGGGGTATTGAAAAAAAAAAGAGCAGACATTTCTGAATCTGTTTGATGACATCTCATCAATAAAACAACAAAAATGCCACAGTAATTATCATTTATCAAAAATTTGTATTTTTCCAGAACTCATACGCCAACTTCTCCATATTCTCCATTCTTCCACGGAATGTGATTATTTCTTATAGACACAGTATGATATATTGTCAGTTAAGATGCTATACATGCTATTTTTATAAATTGGGAATTTTTTAGCTAAAGCTTTTGTTGTCATGTCACTTTGAATGAATCACTATGAAATGTTTCTATTTTCACTAGCCTGGAAATTAGGAAAGTACAAATATATTTAAGAAAAAATCACCTGTGAATCTTAAAGAAAATGGATTTGTTGTGCGTTATGATGAAGTGCACAGCAGAGTCACAAGTGATAGCTTAATTTTGCATAAAAAATTAGATGCATCTCATATTAACAAACAGCATGTGGAGAGTGGTAAAGCCAATATTCTGAAGTTCTCACTAACTAATGAAAGCGGGTTTTTTAATAAAGGGCTTAATTGTGGTGAGACTCATTCCTAGGAAACTCTTCATACTTAGGCTTCAGAAAAGCTTTAAATATCTGATGCCAAAGAAGAGGGAAATGCTATGAGTGGGAGATTCAATTACCTAATTATTATTAAATTTGCTAGAAAGAATTAGTACCACTCTTTTCTTATAATGATGAAGCTAAAATGGCAAAAGCTAGAAGTAATTCCAGGATTTTCATTATGTTATCTATTCAGCAATCTCTGACATATCTCTGCTCATGAATTAATACCTTGCTTAAGAGTGACTCCTCTCCTGGCAGGATGAGTGCTACCTTAAGTTGAATGCTAGATTAAGTAGATATGAATTTGCAAAATCAGAGTTGTAAAAAGAATCTGTACTATTTTACTATTATGTATCATCATTGAATGGTTCTAATATATAATTTAGGACACTTCGTTTTAGTATTAACATTATTTTGAGAAAATTGCACACATCTTTTCCACATTGTAATGTATGAGAATTCTATTTCTATAATATTTGCTTTCTTGGTTATAAAATAACTTTAGAATGGTGATTAATTTATTGATGCCAGGGCTACTTTGATCGTCCATCTAAAGCAGCATTGAAACTAAAGGTTTTTTTTTTTTTTTTTTATTGGCAGCTACTTAACATACTCTCATTTTATGCACAGCTCACACAGTGGGATGCAGCTGTTCATTTAGTACCTCAGCCTACCAAAGAAAATTATGTTAAGTGCATTATTTGTCCTTTCCCCTGTGTTCTCAGAGAGGAAAGATATTCCAGTTTTAACTTCACATCAAAGTTACCACCACATAATGGTATGATTGGCAGAGCTGATATTTTTTAGGAACTGCCAATTATACCATTACAAACAAAAAGCCACTTCACTCAAATAAAATAATAATAACTCTGGCAAACAGACTTAAAATATTGGCCATTTTGTTCAGTGTGGCTAAAATGGCCATTGAACTATTGATAATTTGCTATAATGGCAAAAATGATTAGGGACTTATCAAAGGAAACAAACACCACTTCTAAGCCCATAAATCAGACTTGCCACATGATATTATCATGCGGCATCTATATCTGTAAAGTGAGCTGGCACTCTGTAAACCTTAAAACATGGCATAGCAAATGGTATATTTGCTATGCCATGTTTTAAATTACTAATGGGATTTGCAGGCTGATAAGACTAAAAAGGTATAGCCATGCCATTCAGTCTTCCTCATTAAATCCTCCTCATTTTATCTAGGCCAACTAGACAGCTACAAGTGTCCCACCTTAAGGAGAAACTGAGGCTTGGGGTGAAGTCTCTTGCAGAGAGGGACTGCCTGCCCTACTTCTCCACATAGCTTAGCCCAAGGTGGCGAGTATGGCCTGTGGGGCAGCACCAGGCAGCAGGAATGGGGCACCCATGGACTTGGCCTCAGTCATTAAAAAAAAAAAAAAAAAGAATGTGTTCTGTTTTGTTTTGTTTTACTTTTGACCTTCTCGTTGTAAATTCAGTACCTCTTTCTCATCTGACTTAGATGCATTCCCTGGGCTCACAGTGTTTGTGCATGACTTTGCAGCACATACTTCCCCAGCCCTGTCTGTTGTGCTTTATTTACTCTCTTACCCCCACTAGGCTGCACCTTCCCTGAAGACAGAAGTAAAGAAGTCTTTCTTGACTTTGCATTCCCAGGGCCCTGCACAGTGCCTGGAACATAGTATTTGCTTATGAAATACTCTGTAAGTAAATAAGACAACCAACTCAAGGGGAAATAAAGTTCAATATAGTGTGAATTAATATTAACAACGTGTCCTTGTCTTTGCCATTATCCGTTCTCTCCACCTCTCTCTCAGTGTTCTCATTCCCTCCTCTGGGATCTCTTACCTTCCTCTCTCTCCCCAAAAATTCTATGTAATAACTATTACTTACAAGGTAAAAAACAACAACAACAACAACAAAAAAAAACTAACCAGGATCTACCAGAGAGCCTGTAATGTAGCATATTCTCAATAAGGAATTTTTAAATAAAGGAAAGGAAGGAGCTAAGTAGAGAAAGGAGAGATAATAGTAAAAAAAAATCTATATATGCTGTATTTTTAAGGTTTATCACTGTACAAATAACAAAGTTTATTACCTTGCCCTGTCCTCCTTTGATGTAATTTATTATCAATTTGGTACAAATCATTTACATATTTTCACAAAGTAACCATGATGATTATTTGTTGGTTAAGATTTAACACTATTGGTATTCAAACATTTCTATTAACATAAAAATGTGCTTGAATATTATATACACCTTTAGTTTTTCTCCATAACTCCTCTTATAATCTTCTAAAGATTAAATATGATTTAAATGAAAGAGATAAAATCCACATTGAGAAAGATTGTAGCCCATTTCTCTGATGAAGAAATAAATAGGCTTCTTGTCTATCAGACTGTCAGTTTGTAGGGAAATCAATTACACCAAATGATGCTCAAAACCCCGGGAGTGTAAGAAAATCAAACCCACACCCACCCATCCACTTTAGGTGAGGAAAAAATAAACAGCATGTGGAATCTGGATTATGGGTTCAGTTTAATTCAATCAATGTCTGAATATTTGTTTAATTCAATCAATGTCTGAATATTTGTTTCCTGGATGTTTGTTAAATATTTGCATGGGGGATTCAGGTTAATTAATGCATAAAAGTAGTCTGACTTCAGTGTAACTTTCTGTATAATTAGGAAAGAAGAAAAGCTGGAAATGTCGGCTCTTTATGGAAGTCGATTTCTCTTCTGTGCTGACCAAATATTAGGAAAGAGATAATTTTTGGCCAAGATTTTTTATTTTGAGAGCAGATGATATAAGTGACATTTTCTGAGTTTTGTTATAATTAATTTTCCTAGGCTAGCAGGTATTAGTAGATGTCTGTGATTGTATTAGGTATAACATTTTTTTTTTTTTTTTTAGGTATAACATTTTAAATAAATTTTTGCCATTGAAATTGTCATTGTTTTCACTTCAAAGCTTATGTAATTGTAATGCAATGGAGATATGGCATTGGTCACTTTGGTTTTTGACATACTTTTTAAGAGAATTGATTCTAGACAAGAGAAATCTTTCATTTGGGAGAGGATTTTTCAGAGATGGTTTAATTTGTTGACAGTAAAACTCACCCAGTTCAGGAAAATATTTTCAGTGAGCATATTCTGAATCCCTGATTTTTGTCACCTTAAGAAGTGTTCTCAAATTATTGCAAAGTGGTGAGAAAGAAAGACAGTATATCTTTTAATTGCCCTATATATAGGAACTTAGAATATAAACTGCTGCTGTCTCTAAAATCCCAGGTAATGTGTATCCAGGACCAGGTTCCACAAAGTGGGTGATTCCCAGTTCCACAGGACTAGACCAGGCCCAGTAAGTCATTCCTACCCACCCATAAAATGCCACCCTTGTCCCCATGTGCCATCATGTTTGAAATTCTCTCTAGAGATTCATTCATTTGGGTTAAATATTATCCTCTGATTTAAAAATGCTACTAACTCGTAAAAATCATAAATCACAAGACTGAAACAACCTTTGAAATCATCTATTTCTACCTCGGTTTTCTCTATACAGACTCCGTACCTGATGATAACCCTGGTTAAGCATTGAAAAATGGCAGGGAGGAAGACCAGGATACAGATAGAGAAGGCCATGGGCAACAAAGATGGAGGTCATCTTTTTCACCATTGTTAGGAACTAGCATCAGTCTACTTAGCTAATGCAGCCTCTATCTTGACATATTATTTAAAAGATGGATTTTGGGGATCCCTGGGTGGCGCAGCGGTTTGGCGCCTGCCTTTGGCCCAGGGCGCGATCCTGGAGACCCGGGATCGGGTCCCACGTCGGGCTCCCGGTGCATGGAGCCTGCTTCTCCCTCTGCCTGTGTCTCTGCCTCTCTCTCTCTCTGTGACTATCATAAATAAATAAGAATTAAAAAAAATAAAATAAAATAAAACTCAAAGTACACACGACATAGATGATCTGTACATATATATATATATATATATATATATATATATATACCCATCTTTAAGAAAAAAAAAAAAAAAGATGGATTTTGAAGACAAGCAGAACCACCACCCTCTGATATGTAACTTAGGTAAGATTTGTCATCTTTTTACCTTTGGTTCCTTATTATAAATAGAAGAAAAATAAGATCTGCTTTTAATGGTTGTTTTCTCTTTTTCTCCAAGTTTTTAATTTGAATTCTAATGAGTTAATATACAGTGTAATAGTAGTTTCAGGGGTAGGATTTAGTGATTCGATACTTCCATACATCACTCAGTGCTCATCACAGGCGCCCTCCTTAATGCTCATCAGTTATTTCACCCATCACCTCTACATCATCCCCTCTGGTAGCTATCAGTGTCGTCTCTATATCTAAGTCGATTTCTTGGTTCACGTCTTTTGCTTCCCTATGTTCATTCATTTTGTTTCTTAAATTCCACATATAAGTGAAATTGTATGATATTTGTGTTTCTCTGACTTTTTTCACTTAGCACATACTCCCTAGCTTCATCCACATCATTGCATTTTTATGGCTGAGTAATACTCCATTATATACATATATACCACATCTCCTTTATCCATTCATCAGTTGATGCACATTTGGGTTCTTTCCATAATTTGGCTATTGTTGATGATGTTGCTGTAAACACTCTATGTTAACTATCTTGAATTTAAACTTGAAAGAAAAATTTACACTTAAAATATAACTTCCTGTAAGTTTATTTTAAGAAGATATGTGCAAATGACATATCTGATAAAGAGTTGATGTCCAAAATACATAAAGGACTTATAAACTCAACACCCCAAAAAACACATAATCCAGTTAAAAAGTGGGCAGAAGACATGAATAGACATTTTTCCAAAGAAGACATACAGATGGCCAACAGACATGTGATAAGATGCTCAACGTCACTCATCATGATACAAATCAAAATTACAATGAGACATCACTTCTCACCTGACAGAATGACTATAATTAACAACACAGGAAACAACAGGTTTTGGCAAGGATGCCAAGAAAGAGGAGCCCTCTACAATGTGGGTGAGAATGCAAACTGGTGCAGCCATTCTGGAAAACACCATGGAGGCTCCTCAAAAAGTCAAAAATAGAAGTATCCTACAATCCAGCAATTACACTGCTAGGTATTTATGCAAAGGATACAGAAATGGTTGTTTTAAAGACTAAATGAAATGAAATTTTGTGACAAGTGTTGGTTTATTCTTTTATTTTTTTTTAAGTATTTTCAGATGATCTAAAACATCCAGCGCCAAACTTTACATGAGGCCACTTTTCTCAAAAGTTAAGTTGTCAAACATTCACACCACTGGCAATTCCTGGTAGCACCATCAAGGGTGTTAAAATACTATTCAATTTTATTTCAACTCAGATTTTTAAGGGCACTAAACCCACATGATTACTCATAACTACTAGTATGTATATTCCATGAGGCCAGGAGTTTTAATTTTGTTTTCAACTGTATATTCAACGTTTAGAACACAGCCCAGCATGTAAGGAAGCAAATAAACAATCATTAAATAAATGGATGAATGACTATCATCTTATAGCTCTACAAGATTGGAAGAGGCTTTATAAGGAAGGAAAGTGCATCATAATTTCCAAAAAGTTTATTTTATGTAGACATGCAAAGGTTGTAATAGGAAAGAAAAAGAAAAGGAATTATGAAGAGGAAAAGAAAGCAAAGAGCATCAGACAGCATTTGTTTTGTACCTATTTGTGCCAAGGATTTTATGGACATCGATTTTAAACCTCACAGCACCCTCTGCGAAAGATTTTATCATCCCCATTCTAAGGTAGGGACACTGACAGGCAGAGATATTAGGACTTGTTTATCAGAACAATACTGGTTGTTGTAAATAAAATTTAAACCTAGGATTGTTTGACTCAACACTCCCTTTCCTTTTATTGGACCATGTCCCCTCAAACTTACAAAAGAGAAAAAAAAAATTATCGACAAGCCCAAATGTCCAGGTGGAATGGGAGGACAGGTGACAGATTCACCCAAAGGAAACATACACATTTCTGTTTTCAAAGCTGACATGAGTCTAAGAAAGTGTTTCAGAAACACAATAATGAAAACGCATGTCCAAATGTCATTGGTTTTAACTTCATCTTTAAAATTTTCTTTTGAGGGGATCCCTGGGTGGCTCAGCGGTTTAGCGCCTGCCTTTGGCTCAGGGCGCGATCCTGGAGTCCCGGGATCGAGTCCCACGTCGGGCTCCCTGCATGGAGCCTGCTTCTGCCTCTCTCTCTCTCTCTCTCTCTCTCTCTCTCTCTCTCTCTCTTCTCTCTATGTCTATCATAAATAAATATTTTTTAAAAATTTTGTTGAGATATACTGTTCTAGTTACAATGTAATCAATAATAGTTTACTGAGCTCGCACCCATTAATGATCATACCAAACAGAGAAAACCTTCACTGGCAAATTCTAATATGTTTTCCCCCATTAGAATTTTCAAATGACTTCAAGTAGTCCTCTCAATGGCTATAATTGATTTCAACAGCTTACGCTCTAGCAGCATGGTTGCAATTTCTAGAAAGTGCACCTAATGATTCAGTAAATGAATCATTAGGCAAGGTAGGAGGCAAACCTAAAGGCTGCATACTGGCAGCCCCCAGTAACCTTGCAGGTAGGAGAACTGGTGGGTACATTCATCCGAGACACATTGAGTGCCGTGGACCAGAGCATTACCTCAACAAGTTGGAGAAAGTCACACTGCACCCTGGGGAGGAATAAGCTAAATCGAACTGAATTAAAGTCTATTAGATTGATCGGACAGTATGCTAATGAGCAATCTGCTTCCCAAGTCACATTATCTAACCGGATTGAAAGGGGCACGGCTGACACCTGCACCTGAGTTTTAGACAGCTGACACAGAACATGTTTGGGCAAATCCAAACCAAGCCAAACTAAGGCAAACTAATGTTTAAGTCACGTTAGTGTTAACTAGACCAGATACTCAGAACCTAATATGATAAAAGCAAGCCAGTAAGATATATATACAGTTAACAAAAAAAGAAAAATACTTTGTAATATATAAGTCAACAAATGTTGGTTTAACAATCATCACCAGGTCAAGTTGTAAGGGAGGACGAAACCAAAGGAGAGGTAAGCCGGGTCAGAGAACTAGGAAAATCAGAAATTAAAAAAAGACAAAATAAAATTAGGCAAACTTAACCATAAATGATGAACTGACAAGAAGCATGTCTGCGTCCTTTGCACTTAAAGGACAAGTCTCTCTAACACTTCCAGAGTTAGGTTCACTCAGAACTTTGAAGGATAACTGCTTACCACAAACCCTTCTGCCAACACGGCATAATTTGCAAATATTAGTGGAACGATTCAAACGAGGACAATGAATGAAAGTGTGTAGATGGCCTCATGAAACTGCTGGCATTCTATGCCTAAATTGAAATACCGTTCCCATTTTGTTTGTGTAAGAAAGCATCAATTGTCTGCCAGCATGATGACCTGCCCTCTTAAATAGCCTTACTAAGGTTAATTTATAAACCACAAAATACACCCATTGTAATGATATATTTCAATTACTTTTAGTAAATGTATAGAGCTGTGCAACTATTGTCACAATCCCATTTTTGGACATTTCTATTACCCTAAAAAAAAATCCTTCATGCCAACTTACTGCCAAACATTGCTCCCACACTCAACCCCAGGCGACCACTGATCTACTTTCTGTTTCTATAGATTTGCCTTTTCTGAAGTGTATTTAAAGAGAATCAAACAAATGTCAGTCTTGTCTCACTGAGAATAACGTTTTTGAATTACTTCCATAGAGTAGTATGTGTCAGTTGCTCCTTTTTACAGCTGAGTACTGTACCACTGTATGGATGCCACCACATTTTGCTACAACATCCATCACTTGTTAAACATTTGGGTTGTTTCGGGGGGGAGTTCTTGTGCATACTATTACTATGAATATTTACGTACAAGTCTTCTGTGGATATATGTTTGCTTTTCTCTTGGGTAGAGACTGGGAGTAGGATTGCTGGGATAAACGGTAAATTTATGTTAACTTCTTAAGAAACTACTAGACTGTTTTCCAAAGTTCCTACACCACTTTACATTCCCACCAGCAATATATGAGAGTTCAAACTTTGCCACATCCTCACCAATACTTAATATTGTCAATCTTTTTTAATTATAGTCATTCTTGCAGGTATACAGCAGTACCTCATGATCATAGTTTGTATAAGCTGAAGGAGTTCTTTATATATTCTTGATCCAAATAGTTTTTCAAATATATGATTTGCAAATACTTTCCCCTAGTTTTTACTTTGTCTTCTCATTTATTAACTGTGTTTTTGAAGAGCTAAAAGTTTTACAAAGTCAATTTTTTTTTCTTTCATGGATCCTGGTTTTGTTGTCAAATCTAAGAATTATTTGCCTTGCTCAAGGTCACAAAGATTTTCTTTCTTGTTTTATTTTTGGTTTATCATGTCAATTGTATATTTAGGTCTAATGACCTATTTTTATTTAATTTTTGTGTATGGTGTGAGACAAGATTCTACATTTGTTTTTTTGCATATGAATATTCCATTGACCCAGTACAATTTGCTGATAAGACAATCTTTTCCGCATTGAATTGCTTTGGAACCCTTACTGACCTGGGAGGCCTGGGTGGCTCAGTGGTTGAGTGTCTGCCTTTGGCCCAGGGTGTGATCCAGGAGTCCCGGGATCGAGTCCCATATCAGGCTCCTTTCATGGAACCTGCTTCTCCTGTCTCTGCCTCTTTT
Source organism: Vulpes lagopus (assembly GCF_018345385.1). Lineage (NCBI taxonomy): Eukaryota > Metazoa > Chordata > Mammalia > Carnivora > Canidae > Vulpes > Vulpes lagopus. Next base: position 81,777,461 of record NC_054834.1, read on the forward strand.
TGCGTCTCTCATGAATAAATAAATAAAATCTTTAAAAAATAAAAAACTCTTAAAAATCAACTGACTTTAAATACAGGGGTCTATTCCTAAACTGTCAACACTGTTCCATTGATGTATATGTCTATCTTTACACTGATACCACACTTGATTACTCTTGCTTCACAGAAAATATTAAAATTAGGTACTCCAAGTCCTCAAATACTATTTTTGCCTCCAAAATTGTTTAAGCTATTCCAGGTGCTTTGCATTTCTATATAGATTTTTAAGATCAGTTTATGATTTTTTATCAGAAAAAAGCTTTCTAGGGTTTTGATATAAATCATTCTGAGGATGACTGCCATCTTGACAATACCGAATTTTCCAATCTATGATGTGATCTTGGTATTTATTTAGATATTCTTTGATTTCTCTTAGCAAATATTTTATAGTTTTTTAACATATCTTACATTTATTTGGTTTAATTTATTCTTGTGTCTTTTTCCCCCCCACTGTGAATGGATTCAATTTTTTTTTTTTTCTTAAAGAGAGTACAGGGGATGGGAGAGGCCGACAGAGAAGGAAAGAGAGAATCCTAAGCAGACTTCACACTCAGCGAAGATCATAACCTGAGCTGAAATCAGGAGTTGGATGCTTAACCAATTGAACCATCCAGGCACCCCTGGCATCAATTTTTGAATTTGATTTTTTTCTAGTATATAAAAATAATATTGATTTTTGCTTTTTCATGTTATATCCTGCAATCTTGCTAAGCTTATTTTTAAGTTCTAATGGGTTTGGTTTGGTTTGGTTTTTGTCTGGTTGTATTCCCTAAGATTTTCCACATTTAGGATCATGATAGCTGCAAATAAAGACTGCTATGCTTCTTTGAAATTACCTATTGTATGATTTAACTTCTCGTGCCTTATTGCTCTGGCTACGACCCCCAGTACAGTGATAAAATCTTACTGGCATACATCTTTGCCTTGTTCCTGACCTTATGTGAAAAGCAGAGTTTCACAATTAAGTATAATGTTAACTCCAGATTTTTCACAGATGCCCTATTTCAAGTGAAGGAAATTCCCTATTTCTAATTTCTTTAGAGTTTGTAATCCATGAATGGATATAGAATTTTATTAAATTCTTTCTCTGTATCTACTGAGATGATTATATGGTTTTGTCCTTTATTCTATTTATATGGTAAATACACCATTAGATGATATTTTATAGTAAATCAACCTTATATTTAATGTTATTATTGGTGTGGTTCAATTGACATGTGCTGTTTTGCAGTTCATTTGTTGTGTGTGCCATTTTTTTCATCTTTTCTTCCTTTACTACTTTCTCTTGCACTAAATCAACATTTTATTATATTGTTTTAAATTTTATTTATTTTTAATTGTATATTAATTTATATTTTAATTTTTAGTGGCTGCTGTGCAGATCACAAATGCCTCTGAACTATTCACAATCTGCTTCATTAATTATTGTCTTAATTCCAGCAAAATAAAACTTTGCTCTAATATCATTCTATTTACTCCTTTGTCTTATTGCTCATATACTTCACTTAGGCATTTAAGAAAGCAAACAATACAGTGTTACAATTATGCTTTAAAATCTTATATATTTCAAAGATATTATACAAAGATTTATACAGTCTTTTATATCTACTAACATATTACAATCTATGGTGCTTTTCATTTCTTCCTATAGATCCAAGTTACCATCTAGTGTCATTTTTTCATCCTAAGTATTTTTTTATTATTTTATTTATTTATTCATGAGAGACACAGAAAGAGGCAGAGACATAGGTAGAGGGAGAAGCAGAATCCCCATGGGGAGGCTGATGTGGGACTCGATCCCAAGACCCCAGGATCACGACCTGAGACAGAGGCAGATGCTCAACCACTGAGCCATCCAGGTGCCCCTTAAGGAAGTATTTTTTTAGCATTTCTTGTAAGGCAAGTTTAGCAACAAATTCTTTTAGTCCACACTTTGAATCATCTTTATTTCTTCTTCAGGTATGAAAGATAGTTTTGCTAAATATAACACTCTTTGTTGACAAGATATTTTTTCTTTTTTGTGTGTCTTTTTGCACCTTGAATTTGTCATTCCATTGCCTTCTGGCTTCCACTGCTTCTGAAAATAAGTCACTTATTTAGCATATTATATTTCTTCTGTATATGATGACCGTTTTTCTCTTGTCAATTTTATCAGTTTGACAATGATGTATCCAGAGGTGTATCTATTTGTGTTTATCCTACTTGAGATTCATTGGGATCCTTTGATCTGTAGATTAATGTTATTCATTAAATTTGGAAATTATTCAGCCATTATTTCTTCAAATCCTTTTTTTTTAAGATTTTACTTATTTATTCATGACAGACATAGAGAGAGAGAGAGAGAGGCAGAGACACAGGCAGAGGGAGAAGCAGGCTCCATGCAGGGAGCCCAACGTGGGACTCCATCCCGGGTCTCCAGGATCATGCCCCCGGCTGAAGGCAGCACTAAACCACTGAGCCACCAGGGCTGCCCTTCAAATCCTTTTTTGACTTATCTTTATCATCTACTTCTGACACTTCGATTACACATGTGTTAGTACATTTACTATTGTTCCAAAGGTCTCTGAGATTCTGTTCATTTATTCTCTTTGTTCTTAAGATTGGTTAATTTCTTTTGCTATATCTTCAAAGTCACTGTTTTTTTTTTCTTTTTTCTTTTTTTCTTTTTTTTGCCATCTCAAATCTGCTGTTTAGCCCATCTAGTGAATTTCTCATTTGGCTATTGTACTTTCCAATTACAGAATTTCCACTTAGTTCTATTTTATAGCTTCTATTCTTTATTGATATTTCATATTATTGAGTGACCATCACCATATTGTTCTCAAGTTCTTTAAACACAATTGCATAATTGCTTTAATTCTGTTTATAATAACTGCTTTGACATCTTTTCTGCATAGTTTAAAATCTATGTTCACTCATAGTTAATTTGTATTGGCTGTTAATTTTTTCCTGAGTAAAAGAAAAATATTCAGGAAAGTACTTTTCATTTTTTATGCATTTTGTTTAACTTTTTGTTGAAAACTAGATATTTTAGATAATATCTAACAACTATGGATTCTGATCCCCTCTTAAGGATTGTTGTTGATTTTTTTGCATTTTTTAATGGTTTATCTGGACTTAATCTGTGGAAACTTTCTTCTTCCTACAGAGTGGAAATTGATGGCCATGCTCAATATTTTTTATTTTTATTTTTAATCTACTTTCCCTGGAGTCATCCTGACTGTATAGCAGCCAACAAATGCTTGATCAGAAAATGTGTTCAAAGATCTTCAACTAAGAAAGCTTTCACCTCTGCTACTAGATCTATACTTGAGTTGTAGAACTCCTTTGAAGTCTTCCATGATTTTACTTTTCACAAGCCTCCCTAGGGTCTTTTCTGTTTATGTGCACAGCCTCCCAGTCAGCGATGAGGTATAGAGAATTTAGCCCCTGAGTTGTTATCTTTTTTCCAGGATCTCCCTATTAAATACTGTGCTTGTCAGTTCGTCTATTTCTGCCCTAAACAGGACTATTACCTTAGCCTAGGAAAACTATAGGTTTTCTCCATTCGTTTTCTTCGGAGTTTGATATTTCTACTGGCAACACCACATGGGTGTTTTATCCTCCACTCCAAATTAAGCGAGGCTTCTAGAGCAGTGAAACTGATGTTTTTACAGCTAACCCTGCCCTGCTTTTATTACTGTGCTAACAGGCTGAGAAATAGTAATAAAGGTGGGCAGAGAAAGAAACATCCCCAAACAGTAATACTATAAATCCCCACTGTTCTCACCTAACATTCTACAGTTTTTTATGAATAAACATTTCTCAATTCACTGTTTACATTTAATTGATTTCTAGAGGTTGTTTTTGACAATTTTATCTGATTTTAAAGTTGGAGGTTTTTTAATTGTCGGAAGAACATTAAATGTGAGATCTATCCTCTTAGATTTTTAAGCTTACAATTCAGTATTGTTAACGATAGGCACAATATTGTACAGCAGATCTCTAGAACTTATTCTCTTGCATAACTGTAGTGTTATACCCATTAATTAGCAACTCCTCCTTCACCCATCCCTCTGGCCTCCAGCAACTACCATTCTACTCTCTGATTCTATGAATTTGATTATTTTAGATACCTCATATAAGTGGACTCATGCAGTATCTGTCCTTCTGTAGACTGGTTTATTTCACTTTGAATAATGTCCTCAAAGTATATCCATTTTGTCACATATGCCTAAATTTTCTTTTATAAAGCTAAGTAACATTCCATTGTATGTGTATATTACATTTTCTTTTTTCATTAATCCATCAGTGGACATTTAAATTTTTTAGATTATTTCCACATATTGGCTATTATGAATACTCCTGCAATGAACATGTGAGTGCTAACCTCTCCAAAATCCTATTTCAAATCTTCTACATAAAAATCCCAAAAGCAGGATGCTAAATCATATGAAAGCTCTATTTTTAGCTTTTGGAGGAAACTTCATACTATTTTTCCATAACAACAGCATCATTTTGCACTTCCACAAATAATGTACAAGAGTTCCAACTTCTCAATATCCTTGCCAACACCTGCTGTATTTTGTTTTTCTGTAATAGCCACTCTAACAGGTCTGAGGTAATATCTCACCTTGGTTCTGACCATATCTATACAAAACCCCAAAGACTCCAGAAAAAAAAAATAGAACTAGTAAACAAATTTAGTAAAGTTGCAGAACACCAAATCAATGTACAAAAATCAGTTACATTTCTATGCACTAAAAATAAACTATTTGTAAAAGAAATTAGGGGAAAAAACATTATTTACAATAACATCAAAAAGAATACAATCCTTAGGAATAAAGTTAACTAAGGAAGTGAAAGACTTGTACTCTGAAAACTACAAAACATTGATGATAGAAATTAAAGTGGAAACAAACAAGTGGGAATACATCCATGTTCATGGGTTGGAAAACTTAATACCATCAAAATATCCCAACTACTTAAAGTGATCTACAGATTCAATGCAATCTCTATCAAAATCCCAATGGTATTTTTTTATGGAAATCAAGAAAACAATTCTAAAATTCAAATGGAACCACAAAGGACTGTAAATAGCCAAAACAATCATGAGGGAAAAAAGAACAAAGCTGAAGGCATTACACTTCCTGATTTCAAAATATATTTAATAGCTACAGTAATTATAACAGTATGCTACTGGCATAAGAGACATATAGACCAATAACATAGAAGAGAGAGTCCAGAAATTCATCCACACATAAGGTCAGCTGATGTTCAGTAAGGACATCAAAAACACACAACAGGAAAAGAATAGCCTCTTCAACAAATGATTCTGGGAAAATTGGATATGCATGTGCAAAAGAATGAAACTGACCAGTATCTTACACCATACACAAAAATCAACTCAAAATGGGTTGAAGATTAAAATATAAGGTCTGAAAGTTCAGAACTCCTAGAAGAAAACATAGAGGAAAAGCCTCATTATATTGGTCCTAACAGTGATTTCATGGATATGACATCAAAAGTAGAAGCAATGAAGGGGGGAAAAATTCAGTTGGGACTATATCAATCTAAAAACCTTATTCACAGCAAAGAAAACAATCAACAGAGTGAAAAGGCAACCTATGGAATGGTGGAAAATATTTGCAAACTATATACATGATAAGGAGTTAATTTCCAAAATATACAAGGAACTCCTACAACTAATAGAAAAAACTGCACCTGGTTTTAAAGGGAGAGGATTTGCAACCTCTTTCACTTTGCTGTCACTGTAACTCCTAACTAAACCTACATCTTCTTTGTTTCTTTTATAATACTCCTTATTTTATTTGCTTTAATCTTCTGAGCATGTTTAATTATTCTCAAAGTTTTCTTTTTTCACCATTTTTAGCTGTTGACATTACATTTTTTTCTTTCTAGAATGTATTCTTTTTTTTTCATTTTTATAATTGCGTGTATATTTTCTTCCTTTAAATCTACTTAGAATTTAGCAATAATTTGCTTCAGACTATTATTTCACATAGAGGAATATAATGCCTCTGTTTTATTTTTTGAAGAATAAAATTATAAAGTATTTATTTTTAACTTTTATCAGAATTTTTTATCTGTTCTTGTCATCATCTTGAAAAGGTTTGGGATATTTATCTTAGAAAAAATGGCAAGCTGAAAGGGGCAATCAAAGGCATTTTAATGAAGAAACCTTTTATAAAATTTTAAGACAGTGGTTCTGAACTGGAGATGATGACTTTCCCCCCTCAGAAGATAGTTGACAATGTCTGGAGACGTTTTTGATTGTCACACCTTGGGAAGTGTTACTGGCATCTAGTGGGTAAAAGCAAAGGGTGGTACTAAGCATCTTACACTATACAGGATAGCGCCCATAGTAAAGAATTATCCAACTGAAACACTGATGTGTCAACAGTGAGAAACCAGCAAAAGATGATGAAACCCTCAGGGAGTCACAAAAGCAAGAAGACATTACCACCCTTAGGCTGAAAGGGTCAAGGTGAAAGACCTGTTATCAGATCCCAGATAGAGCTATAGTGTAGAGAAGGACTGTGAAATCGGAACTGATTTGGTACCATAGGGTTTAAGTTTATATAATTTGGGGTATTCTCTCTAAGAAAAGATAATGCAAAACTACAAATATGAATTAGGCATGAAAGTAGGTATTTTAAAATAAAAGAATCACAAATTTTAAAAATATAACAAATACCACAAACATAACAAAAATCTAGAAGAATAGCTAAATATTTTATTAACAAATAGAACAGTTTTTGAACATCTCTTTTCTTAATTTTTTATATTCTGAATGCTTCTTCATGTAATGATTTCCTAAGATCAAATTTTATAGACAAAAAAAATAAGTCAGGATTTTCTCTAACATGATGGACTGAAACTTATTTTTTATCACTGATAATTTAGAATCAACTATCACAATTTACAACTCCACAATCCCTATTGTTAATGTCACGTAATTTTTTTTGTTTTGTATTCAAATTTGAGAAACCCTCTATCAAGTGTCTGTCTCATATAAGCTATCAGCTATCAGATTTCAATGCATTTCAAGTTTTTTTGTGTAGTGACTAATATTAACTACTGTTTAAGTTGACAATAGTCATTAACCGGTATGTCCTAACTGTCCTCATTACAGTGTCTTATTGTGAGTTTTGTATTTCATCAATGCCAATAATTCATGTCAAAGCACCAACAAATTTATATCTTTCTCCATTGTGTCTGTATGATTCATTCCTCTCTGCTAATTAGATTATCAAACAATTGGGAGCTTATTCATTTTTTTCTATTCATAATTTACTCTGAATTACAGCTTTTAGTATAATCTAAAATTTTTGTTTTATTTTTTAAAATCAGAATAGTCCATACTGATTTAATTAATCAATCTATCACTTATGGTTCATATTTCATTGTTTATGTTATCTCTCAGATATTTTAGTAAATGTGTTTAAAGATGATAAAAGAAAGTAGCCTTCATCTCTTAATCAGAAATCTCAAATTTCTCATCTGTATTCTTGAAATATTCTAAAATGTCTTCTTAAATATACTTCTTAATATTAGAATTTTTCTCCTTTTGACAAAAACATATAGACATTGTTGGGGTTCCCCTCTGGGCCTTGGAAAGAGCCTGTACGTGTGAGTGGCTCTGAAATTTAAGCTTTATTCATTTCACGGAAATCCTCCATCAAATGCAGTCAGTGTCAAATCTTGTCCCAGCAAGGAAGAAGCCAAGGAAATAAGACCCTCAACCTCTGTCTATTGTTGGTGACTCCAAATGGCCAAAGGCAACTGGAAGAGCAAATCTGAAGGGACCAACAGAATAAAAAGCCCAGAAAAATATGTTTAAATAAATACTGTCTTCTAAAACTTCTATTTTACAGCATTTACACCTTATTTTGGATTTTTGTGCTTGTGTTCATAGAGAAGAAAATCAAAATAAAGAATGTGATTGGCATTTGCTCACGGAAATCACTTCTTCCAGAAGCACCTGCTAGCCTAAGTATGCCTGTGAATACCGCACAATCTTGGTTCGGCAAAGCATATTCATCCCATTACACATTCACATTTCATAATCATTTTGAAAGCTTCAACACATGTCTTCTAATGGTGTCACTCTATATAATGAGATATGCAAATTAGAATGTTATAGAGAGTCTTAATTGCATTATATCATTCAGAGTTGTAAATGTTCAGCTAGTTACAGCCCAGGTAGGGCAATCAGAAGAAGAAAAGAAAAAAAAGAAATATTCTTTTGGCTGTTTGACCCAAAAATGAAATAGACTTACATTGCTAATAGGCATATTAATATGCTCCTCAGACATCTATAGTAACAGTGGGTTAACAAGGATGGCCTCAAGAGATGTATCAGCATTTCCTTATAAATGCTTTATGAACACTGGTTTCAGTGTTTTGGGATCCCGAGGCACTATTTTATATATTGTTTTAAAGCTTATTACAAACCCCCAGGAATAAAAAAAAAGAAAAGAAAAACTTAAACATGGCTTGTCCAGGAAAGAGCATAGCAGTGTATAGCTATGTATTTTTCTGCTAAAAAGAAATTGTGTTCCCTTTCATACACTTTCCATGCAATTTGGTAAATTGCATAATACTATTTTCCAAACTGTAAATTCTATCATAATTTGGCAAGATATGAAAATGGAACCTGGGAACCTTTTTCCATCTCAGAGTAGGTAGCTTCTTTCAGTTATCATAACTTCTGGGTAGGGAAGGAATCTCCAACAGTTTGTCCTACAAGATTGCAGGCATCCACCAATCCATTTTCACATCTCCATTTCCACTGTGCATTATTCTAGGCACGCAAGATTAGATCCCAGAGCAGCAGACTATTGAAATAAAGACTAATATTCCATTTATGCCCATTCTTCATTTAAAAACCACCACCATAGGGCGGCCGGGGTGGCTCAGTGGTTGAGCGCCGCCTGAAGCCCATGGCCTGGTTCTGGAGTCCTGGGCAAGTCCCAAGTCGGGCTCCCTGCAGGGAGCCTGCTTCTGCCTCTGCCTGTGTCTCTGCCTCTGTGTGTGTGTGTGTCTCTTATAAATAATTTTTTTAAAAAAGACTGAAATAAAAATACTTTTAAAAAATAAAAAATAAATAAAAACCACCACCATCCTTTCTTTTTTTAAAAAAAATATTTTATTTATTTATTCATGAGAGACACAGAGAGAGGGGCAGAGACACAGGCAGAGGGAGAAGCAGGCCCCACGTGGGACTCGATCCGAGGTCTCCAGGATCAAGCCCTGGGCCGAACCAAGGCAGGCGCTCAACCGCTGAGCCACCCGGGCGGCCCACCACCATCCTTTCTTATGCACCCCCACCCCAACTCCCTTCTACCATCAAAATCCCATCACAACCACCACTATTACTATCCCTGTTACCAAGAAACCACTGTTCTGGGGCCATACTTTTCCAGACTTGCTTTAATCTTATTCACTGCAGTTTCTTGAACGCTCTGTCTAAAATAACTTGCCTTCAAAGCCACACAGACCTACTTAGTCATATTAAGACTGATGAAATTCAAGCAGAAAATCACAATTTTCCCTAAGACAATCCAACTCTATCAACTGATCCATAGGAAAAGCATCCACTTACTCATTTATCTAATGAGGTAAAATACTTGAGTGTTTCATCATTATCTCACAATTAATACATTCAAGATTATCTGATTAATTCTCCAAAACAAGATCCCTGAATTAAGTCCCATATTTCTGCCATAGCATTATTTTCACATTACCAGTTTTCTTAATTTGTTAGTTTTCTTCCCCCGTCCCCCTTCTTATGCATCCACGCTTAATTGCAAATTAGTCCCTAAGTTACATTGGATTTTCTCTTTAAATATTCCTCACATTCCATTCCCTCCCCTACCATTCCTTTCCAATACCAGTTCTTTTGCCATTTCATGCCTGAGCTTCATAAATCGCTTCTGCCAAATCTATTCTATAAATTGTGTCCACGTTAATATTTCAAAAATATAATTTTGTCATAGCATTCCTCTGCTGAAAGTCTTTTATGGGTATCAGGTAACTAAACATAATAGTTTAGGTTCCCCAGTTTGACAAACATTTCAGTTTAATAAAATTCATACGAGATCAGAATTCTTTTATTCCCCCATCCATCCCAAAGTTGGTATGAGCGATCTGTATTAGAAGCAAGTCAGGGGGCTCAGCGGTCTAGCGCCGCCTTCAGCTCAGGGCGTGATCCTGGAGACCCGGATCGAGTCCCTTCGGGCTCCCTGCAGGGAGCCGGCTACTCCCTCCGCCTGTGTCTCTGTCTCTGTCTCTGTCTCACTCTCTCTCTCTCTCTCTCTCTCTCTCTCTCTCACTCTCTGGTCTCTCATGAATAAATAAAATCTTAGAAAAAAAAAAAAAAAGAAGCAAGTCAAAGTACAATAACAAATGTACTCAAATTCAAAGAGCAGCAGATTCCAGAGGAGAGAAACAAGGCCAAATGTACTAAAATTTAGGATTAAACTAATGGAGAGCACCTACAAAGCAGATTGGAATCAAAGGACAGAGAAAGACAGTTTCTACGCAGTTCTAAGATATTCCTTTAACATAGGATCATCCTTTGGTCCATTGAAAGATCTCAAATCTTCACTTTCATATACTACACAGTATGTTTTTCACTTGGGCGCTATTAGTTCTCAAACTTTAGTTCCCATCAGAACCACTTCTAAGGCTTGTTCAAACAGATTTCTGAGACCTACATCCAGTTTCTGATTCAGTAAGTCTGGGACTAGAAATTTTGCATTTCTAGCAAATTCCTACTTGAGGCTAGTGAAGTGGGTCTGAGAATCACACTTTGAGAATCAGTAACTTAAGTAAACACGTTCTCTTTACTGTCTCTAAAATATAAATATGCATTCTCCAATCCTACTAAGTGGCTAGAATGGCCATTCCACTTCATTCAATACACAGTCTACTCAGACTTCCTGCATCAAAGTCTTTTTCCCTGATGCTTATGTCTTCAGTCTTTGTGCCTTGCAGCACTGGGGTGGGGTGGGGTTTTGTTGTCGGGTTTTGTTGTTGTTGTTGTTGTTGTTGTTGTTGTTTTGCTGGTTTTTTGAGAAAGGGATTTTTTTTTCCCCCGAAACAGACTTGATTTCTAATCCTGCCTCCTTGGATTCTAATCCTACCTGCAACTGTGGAATTTTAAGCAAATCATTTAAACTCTTGAGCTCTTCTTCTCATTTGTAAAAGTTGATAATACCAATTTTTATTTTGAGTGAAAATACCAACATTTTGTTAGTTTTTACACCTTTGCTCGTTACTTTCCAGTTTTCGTTTTTACATTTTGACCCTATTATTTAGAACCATTTTCCTGCCTTCCTAATTCTGGAAGTCAAAGTGGCCACCAAACATTTGTTTTATGGGATCTTAATAATTCTGGTCATAAAATTTCCAAGGTGAAAAGACCTTTATGGTCATTAAATGTAACCCCTTCATTTGAGCTCACTGTCAGAAATGACATATTTGGTAGATAGATTAAGCTTAATTCACTTTTCCTGACTCCACTTTTCTAAGTAAAAGCTTTCTTCTAAAGTTAAAAGGTTTCTGACATGGTGTGTTTTGGCATAGATAGTGGAGGAAGGAGGTAATTTGGCTAAGGGGGTCAAAGAAACAGAAAACACATAGACATTTTTATTTAAAAATATCAATTCAAAAAAAATATCAATTCTTTCATATCATGATCCATTATTATACCTTCATTTTTCTGAGTCTTAAAGTCAGTGGCTTGGAATTACACTGAGTGAAAAAAGCTAATCGCAAAAGGTTACATACTGTATGATTCCATTTATATAATATTTTTGAAATAAAAAATTACAGAGATGAAGAAGAGATTAGTGGTTGCCAAGAGTTAGGGCTAGGTGGGGAGCAGGTTTCTAGTAAAAGGTAGCACGAGTAATAATGTTTGTGATGACATAACAGTTCTGTATCCTGACTGTAGTTCCACAAATCTATACATGTGGTAGCATAGCATAGAACTAAATACACACACACATACACACACACACACACACAAATGAGTTCATGTAAAACTGATGAAATCTGGATAAGGTCAGTGGATCATACCAACGTCAATTTCCTGGGCATGATATTATACTATAGTTCTGCAAGATGTTATCATTGGGGAAAATTAAGTGAAGGATACATGGGATATCTTGACACTAATTCTCACAGCTGCATGTGAATCTGCAATTAAACACAAAATAAGTTTAGTTGTTTTGTTTTGTTTTACTTTGAAGTCAGTGGCATGGAAGAGTGGAGTTTTGCTGGCTTTAGGGTGACTTCCAAATACCTTAGTTGATGTCCAGTTTAGAAACCAAAACCCTTTTGGGATAGTAGTAGGATATTCCTGAACTATGGCTGGAATTCCTGGATGAAGAGAAAAAAACCTATGAAGATGCAAAGAAACACAATCTGTTCTATTGTTTTGCCTAGTTCTAGCTTTAAGTATAAGTGTTAAAGTGAGAAAATCATAACATTCCTGAACAGTGCAAAGGTTTCACTCCTAGGCTCTGCGACATAAATCTGATACATACTTATATTAATTATTCAACAAATATTTGTTGAGCACCTATTACATGTCATAATCACTGACTTTACCTTTTTCTGTTTTTACTTAGAGTCAAACACTTTAGAAATAGAGTGCATTTAAAGGCACTGGAATCCAACCCTTTTAATCTATGAAACTCGAAACTGTGCTTCACTCAAGGCACAGCAAGTTTAAGCAAACAGTGTACCATTTGTTGTTTTATTCATTTAGGTCCAAAATGCCTTTCCTTGCTCCTTCCACTCTTCAATACATATAGCAACTGGGCCTGGTTTTATGACTCATTATCTACTCTTAAAACATGAATTTTCCAATGCCTGCAAAAGTCATAAGTTTTATTCAATTCACAAGCATTATTCTTAATCATGATACACTCTGCCTACAACACAACTGTTCCTTTTCCTGTGTTTCTCATGTTATCCCAGTCAGAGAGAGAGAAAGAAAGAGGGAGAGAGAAAGAGAGACTACTAAAAGCACCGAACTGATGAAACCAGAAAGAGTACTAAAGCAGAACTAGGCCAAGGATACACATGAAAAAGTGTCTTCTATTCTTATAGGGTCCTATGCAATAAGAATATACCAACAAGAGTGTTTGTTATTAGAGCTTAATTAATCATGAGTGATTTACACTGTCAAAGGAATCTCCTGAAGATGAATTGCAAACAAAACAGATTTGTGTTCTTGACACACCAGATTATATTGTTCTAGCTCATGTGAAAGCCCATGCCCAAGCCATGCCTTAAGCCCAATCCAGCCTATAGAGGGCATATAAGGGGCTTGTCCTGGCTATCTATTGCTCAGTAGCACACTACTTAATCATTTTATTATGCTTATGATAACTGAGCATCAGGAAAGCAAAGTAAGGCACAGCAGAAGTGGTTTGTCATTGTTCTGCTGTGTCTGGGACCTCAGCCTGGGTTGCTTAAGGAGCCATAGATGTATGTACAGCTCAACTGGGGCCATATGTCTGGGGCCTCAGATATTCTTAACTTGGCATCTTCTGGAGTTGGAATGTACAAGAGAGTCCATTTATTCACATGTCTGGCACCTGTGCTAGGATCACTGACACAACTGGATGCTAGCCTACACCCCCTTTTCTCCATACATCCTGTCTGCATGACTATCTTGAGCTTCCTCACAACTCGGCTATCCATGGTTGACTTGAAACATGTTTGAGTACCAACAACTGGTCTCTTCCAGCTTATGATGTTCCTATAAACACAAACTTTTCTTTAGTCCATGTCTTACATGACATTAAGCCTCTTACTTATTATCAATATCATATTAAGTCCTAATCTGCACTGAATCCTAGAACCAGCTCTGATACAAAGAACTCTTAGAACTGAGTAAGAAAACAGTCCATAAAAGAAAAAAAGAAAAAAAGAAAAAAAGAAAACAATCCAATTAAAAAATGAGCCAAAGACCTGAACAGACACTTCACCAGGGAAGATAGGCAGATGACAAATAAGTATATAAAAAAGATGCTTTACATCATATATCATCAGAGAAATACAAATTAAAATAATAATGAATACCAGTGCATACCTAGTAGAAAGGCCAAAATCTAGAACACTAAAAGCATCAAATGCTGGCGAGGATGTGAAACAACAAGGACTCTCACTCATTACTGCTCAAAATAAAAAATGGTACAGTAACTCTGGAAGACAATTTGCTGATTTCTTAGGAAATCAACATAAGAATATACTACTATATGACATAGCAATTGCACATCTTGGTATATACCCCCCAAAGTTGAAAATGTATGCCCACACACAAACCTGCACATAAATAGATGTTGATAGCAATTTTATGCATAATTGTTGAAACTTGTAAGCTACTAAGATGTCCTTCAGTAGGTGAATGGATTAATAAACTGATATATCCAGACAATGACATATTATTCACTGCTTAAAAAAAATGCGCTATCAGGCCTTGAAAAGACATGAAGGAACCTTAAATACATATTACTAAGTAAAGAGGGCAATCTGAGAAGGCTGTATACTATATGATTCCAAATATATGACATTCCGGAAAAGGAAAAAACTATATAAAAAAAAAAAATATATATATATATATATATATATATAAAAGGAAAAAACTATAGAATCAGTAAAAAGGTTAGTGGTTGCCAAGGATTGGGTGAAAAGAGAGGGATAAACAGAGCCAAAAATGGGATTTTTAGGGCAGTGCAAATACTCTGCATGGTACCATGATGATGGATACATGACACTATCCATTTGTCCAAATCCATGGAATGTGCAAAACACCAAGAGTGAACCCTAATGTAAACTAGGGCTTTGGGTGATAATGATATACCAATGTAGATTCATCAGTTATAACAAATGTACCACTTTGGTAGGGTATGTAGGTAATGGGAGGAGGAATGCATCTGTAAGTGTAGGGGGATTATGGGAAATCTTTGCACCTTCTTCTCAATTTTGCTGTGAACTTACAGTGCTCTAAGAAAATAAAATCTTTAAAAAGAAACACACTCGAAGTTCTGACAAATCAGACTGTAATTATTCTAATACCATAGCAAATATTTCATTAAAATTAAATAGCACTCCCACGGCAGGTTCAGGGTACCCCAGCTGAGAACTACCAGAAGGGAGTTATTACATTTACATCAGTGATCAGAAGGGTTTCAGTGGTTCTTCAAGTCCTCAAACATAATCTAAGCTGAATGGGTAAGAGCAAATCTATCTCATTTCTAAGATAAAATGCTGAGTTAAGTCAAGTTTATAAATAAGAGGATAGGAAAAACTATCTTTCCCAGAGTAAACTACAGCAAATTGCCCAGAGGGCTGAGGATGTCAGGGGTGCCAATCTCCCCTCAAAGGCCTCAACCCCTCTTGTGCTGAGCCCTAGCAGGCCGTCCAGTGCAGTTCGGCACTGGTGTTATCTTCTGCTGGAAGGATGCAGGGCTCCAAGGCTTTTATCTTTCTCTCAAAACTTTAAGAGGTTGTGCTATCCCCGCAGGTCCTCAAACGTGTTTAAAAGACAGCTAAAGATTATTTAGCGATGTAGTCCATGCTGGTGCAATAGTACATTCCACAACGTTACCGTTTCTTAGCACAAAAACCATTTGCTTCAGAGGAACCCTGTAGAATATCCATCGCATATCAAAGAAATAATCCTTCTGGTAGAACTGTCAGGTTCTCCAGCAGGTCTGTTGAAGCACTGGTGCTTTTGTGACTCTCAGATTTTATCATGATCAATGACAACCGAAGCTTTATAATTTAGGACTGCAGCATTAAAATGCTTTCGTGTATATAATTGAATATCTATGTATCGATGCATTCTGATGTCAGTACAGTTTACTGATTGAGAGCAATTGCTCTGAGCCTGGCTACCAGAGTTCAAATCCTGGCTCTAATCTGTTGGCTGTGTGACTTTAGACAAGTTACTTAACCTCTCAGTGCTTCAGTGTCCACATCTATAAAATGTAGGATATAATAACACTGTTTTCTAAGGGTTGTTTTGATGATTAAATGAGCTAATGCATGTAAAAAATACATAATAAACACTCCATCAATGACAGTTGGAAATATTCATTCATCTGTAACTGGCTTGTTCCCAAAAGGTTTAAACAAGCCAACTGAATAAATAAGACATTATATATGTAAACCAATTCCATTTTTATGATGCTATCTTTTTAGAAATAATAAACAAAGCAAGTCACTCCTGAGCAAGTAATACAGTGTTACTCATCCATAACTACTAATTACTATCATCTCAAATTAGATTTTGAAATGACTCAATACTGAGAAGTGACAGCTACCAGTGAGGAAGAAGGAAAAAATTCACCAACTAGAAAAACACAACAAGGTGGGATTGTCTGTTTAGCTACCTATATTTCCCCAGAGATTGTATCTTCTGTAGGAGCCAGGAGTATGTCTTTCTTTTTCATTTTAATTTCTGGCTCTGCATATTGCTTGGCACATACTAGATGCTCAATACTTTTTTAAATGAATTAACACTGAGAGTCTTAGTAGCAGAGTAGATTAAGCAAAACAGTAAATTTATATTTGTCTCAGTAATTTCTCCTAGTAGCAGGTTTGTAATACAGTTATTCCACACATTAAATTATATTAAAGTCTGAGATGTTTTAGGTCAACTCAAACCTCCCTCCTGGGAGATGCCAAACCCACCTCAAGCTCGTGTGTATGGTATTGTTCTAAGTAAGAAAAGTCTTCTACAGCTTTGAAGATTTCATATACACACACAAACACTTGAAGTATTTTTATTTTTTAAAAATTTTTATTTATTTATTCATGAGAGACACAGAGAGAGAGAAGCAGAGACACAGGCAGAGAGATAAGCAGGCTTCATGCAGGGAGCCCAATGTGGGACCCGATCCCAGGCGGGGATCAGGCCCTGAGTCAAAGGCAGACGCTCAACTGCTGAGCCACCCAGGCGTCCCACACTTGAAGTATTTTTAAATAATTTCCATAAGCTTCATTTGTCTAGAAAAAAATCACACACCCAGATTTTTTTATTTTAATATGAAATAAACACTCCTCTTCCTGTGTTCCCATAACACAATGTGCATATTTCTAGTACTGCTGCCCCGGGAGTGTCTCTGTTGACTTTGCGTGTTCCATTAGACTAAGCATGTGTACTTCAGTTGTATATCCCCCTTGCTGTCTGGTACATAATAGAAACCCAATAACTATTTGTCTAATCAATTAGTCAATACCTTATTTTCTATGCAAATTTTTCTTTAGGAGCATTTGCTCCCAGAGAAAAGTCACCTTTATCTAAATCATCATCTTCCAGTTAAGAATGATAGGATCTTTTGGTATTTTGTGTCAGCAGCTACCCACTGCCCTCAGCTAATGTCATGAACAATGCTCATAAGGTCCTGGGTGATTTGCTCCTGCTTCTGTCTCCAGACCCTTCTCCTGTCATTCCCTACTTCATCATATCCCTTGAGCTACTTTGATGTATGCTATAGATGATGCTATCTTTTTAGAAATAATAAACAAAGCAAGTCACAAATAATAAACAAAGCAAGTCATATCCCTTGAGCTACAAGTGAGCTGCATTGTGTGAATTGGCTAACTGAGAATTCTCCATGAGCATTAAAAAGAAAAATTTCAAGACTTTAGTTAACCTATTATCCAAAAAATAATAATAATTTTAGGTAGAAAGCCTTTGGTTACTCTACAGGGGGGATAGCTCTTTCTTCTGATTTTTGATTGTTGAGCTCTAAGCATGGTATTTTCTTGCTCCTGAATTATAATTTATTTTGATTAGAGATTGACTCTTTCTTTAGTAAATACTTATAACCTTGAAATAGATACATGGGCAGCTGCAAAAACATGATTTTTTAACAATAGTCATTACATTTGGTTTTGCCATATATTTCCAATAAGACATAAATAAAATATAAAAAGTATATGATTTAGGTGGCAGCCCGGATGGCTCAGCGGTTTAGCGCTGCCTTCAGCCCAGGGTGTGATCCTGGAGACCCGGGATCGACTCCCTTCAAGCTCCCTGCATGGAGCCTGCTTCTCCCTCTGCCTGTGTCTCTGCCTCTCTCTCTCTCTCTCTCTCTCTCTCTCTCTCTCTCTGTGTGTGTGTGTCTCATGAATAAATAAATAAAATCTTTTTTAAAAAGTATATGATTTCCATAAACATATTTGCATTTTTCTAACCATATATGGTACTGCACACACCTCCATAAAATAGTGATTTATGCAAGACCTATTGCTTTAAAGGATGACATCTTTACTTTTGCTAATTCTATTGTGTTGATTCTTTGAAAAATAAATGCTTATTTTTAATATGAGCTATATTTTATGCTCAAAATTTATATACTCTTCCCCTTAT
This sequence comes from Vulpes lagopus, assembly GCF_018345385.1. Classification (NCBI taxonomy): domain Eukaryota; kingdom Metazoa; phylum Chordata; class Mammalia; order Carnivora; family Canidae; genus Vulpes; species Vulpes lagopus. The sequence goes on from NC_054834.1 coordinate 81,795,902, forward strand.
AGAAAAGACAATAATTTAGATACGTGATTTTTTTTTTCTTAGAGTGTGTGTGTGTTTTTCTTTTCTTTCAAAGAAATTGAGCATTTACATTACCCTACTTGAAAAAGGCATAAAGGGAACATTTCTGAATAGATAAGTCAAATAGCTTTGGAATAACAATGACTTTTCTCCCCCAATAGCCAACACCCCTGATTTTTTGTTTACCTTTAGAGAAACTTCAAAGGCACAATCACAACACGCAAAATATAAAGAGGTCATATTCCACAAATATCTGTCTGTAGAAAAATTCATAGCCTTCAAGTGGACCATGCAATTTGATGCTTTGAAATGTGACCTGCACACCCAGAAGCTGCCTTTAAAAACAGAACACATCATCACTCTGTTGTTCGGGGGTTACCCTTTGCATAAGATTTGTCAGCAGCAAGATACATGATAAACCTGAATCTGAACTTAGAATTTGAAGCTCAGAGGTAATACAGACACCCCTGAATGTTGCCTGAATCAGGCAACATTTTCAAAGAACCATGGGTTATCAATAAGCAATCAATGATAAGAGGAAAGAATATCAATATGTATTCACCTTGCAATATACACATATATCAAATCATTATGTTGTGTACCAAAATAACAATGTTTAGAAAAGCAACAACAACAAAGAATACCAAGATCCACCCAAATCCTTGTCTTCAGGCAGCCTGGGTGGCTCAGCGGTTTAACACCTGCCTTCGGCCCAGGGCGTGATCCTGGAGACCCAGGATCGAGTCCAACGTTGGGCTCCCTGCACGGAGCCTGCTTCTCCCTCTGCCTGTGTCTCTGCCTCTCTCTCTCTCTCTGTCTCCCTTGAATAAATAAATAAAATCTTAAAAAAAAATCTTTGCCTTCTGGATACACATAAGTCATGAAGAACAGGTACTATTTCCATGACCCATTATGTAATAAGCTTGCATTCTTTGCAGCAGTATTCATATTCTAGTTTAAATATGGCCCCTGTTTCAATGAGAAAATGTTTTCCTTTTTATAAGATTTTCAGGGATGTTACAAATTTGAAGTATCCATATGTTATTTATTTTTCTACAGCAGCATGAAAATCAAAGAAAACTAAATCATTCATGTGGAGGGAAAATTGAAACTTTTGATCGTAGGTTGACTCACATGTATGGTAACTGATTTATTCTTCTTTGCTTCTTTCTTCTCACTAATGAAAACTAATTATCAGTCATTCCTTGAGACTCTCACAGCCAAAGGCTGTTGAACCAATCTTGATAGATGATTTTCCTTGTACGCTGTACTCCATGTATTCTTCAAGAAAGGCAGAAAATGTTAGGAAATAGTAAGTGGAAATATGTTTTCAATTAATAAAGTATAAAAATCAGAAATAAAGTATAGTTGTTGCTTTATTTTAAAACCACTTCTCAAGCTAGGATATTCACAACTTTTAAGGTATGAATTACAGTCATAGAAAATATTCTAAAATAACAGGATTAATATGAGGAGTGGATGCCTCTTGCTTAATTTTATTTAATGGTGAGAAAAATAAATTAGTCTTTTTTTTAAGTTACCAAACTTATATATGAGTACATGATCCCTGGAAAAAATTACCAATGCAGAAGTCTATATAGTAAAATGGAAAACGTTTCTTCCTCTCTCACATTCCTATAGCCTCTCCATAAGTAACAACTGTCAAACGAGTGAGGAGAATGACACCACCACGCTGGCAACATAAGTCATTCTTGAGTTCATTTCCATTATCCAATCTCAGGGATAAATCCCAACTGATCATGGTGAATGATCCTTTTGATTTGTTGCTGAATTCAATTTGCTAATATTGTATTGAAAATGTTTGCACTTATGAGTCACCTGGCTGGCTCAGTGGGTAAAGCATGTGACTCTTGATCTCAAGGGTGTAAGTTCAAGCCCCCATGGGTTATAGAAATTACTTAAAAATAAAATCTTAAAAGAAAAAGAAAATTGTATATTTACATTCATCAGGGCTATTGATCCATTGTTTTCTTTTCTTGTAGCTTCTTCTGGTTTTGATAGTTGGATAATACTGGTCTTACAAAATAAGCTTGGAAATGTTCCCTCCTCTTTCACTTTTTGAAAATATTTGAGAGGGATTGGTATTAATCATAAATGTTTAATAAAATTTACTAGTAAGGCAATCTAGTCATGGGCTTTTCTTCATTGGGAAATTTTTGATTACTGATTTAATCTCCTTACTAGTAATTGGTCTATTCAGATTTTCTATTTCTTCCTAATTTAGTCTTGGTAAATTGTATATTTCTAAAAACGTTCATTCCTTCCAGCCTGCACAGTTTTTTGGCATAGAGTTGTGCATTTTTGTGGTATCAGTTGTAACGTTTCCTTTTTCACACATATTTTTGTTAATTTGGGTTGATTCTCTTTTTCACTTGATTAGTCTGTTTGTCAATTTTATTCATCTTTTTAAAAAACCAACTCTTAGTTTCATTCATCTTTCCTATTGTTTTTCTGTTCTCTATTTCATTGAATTCTGTGTTCTAATCTGTGTTATTTTCTTGCCTCTATTAACTTTGGGCTCAGATTGTTTTACTTTTGCTAGTTCCTTAAGGCTCAGGGTTAGGATGTTTATTTGGGATCTCTCTTACTTCTTAATATATGCATTTATATGAACTACCTCTTAGAACTCCTTTTGCTGCACCCTACGAGTTCTGGTATATTGTGTTTGTCTAAAGAAACTTTGTTACTTGTCATTTAAGTTCTTCTTTGATCCATTGGTTTTTCAGGAGAGTTTTGTGTAATTTCCATGTGTTTGTAAATATTCTAGTTTTCCTCTTGTTATTGATTTATAATTTCATGCCACTGTAGTAAGGGAAGATACTTGGTATATATTTAGTCTTCCTGAATTTGCTAAGATTTTTTTTAGGAATGTATTTATTTATTCATGAAAGACACATGGAGAGAGAGGCAGAGACACAGCCAGAGGGAGAAGCAGGCTCCCTGCAGGGACCCGGATGAGGGACTTCATCCCAGGACCCCGGGATCACGACCTGAGCCAAAGGCGATCACTCAACCATGAGCCACGCAGGTGTCCCTGCAAAGACTTTTCATGTGACCTCTCATATGCCCTATCCTAGAAAATGTACCATGTGCGCTTGTGCAGGATGTGTATCATGCTGTTGTTGGATAGGATGTTTGTATATGTTTGCTATGTCCATTTGGTCTATAATGTTCAAATTCTCTATGTCCTTATTGATTCTTTGTGCAGATGATCTATCCATCACTAAGAGTGGGGCATTAAAGGCTCCAGCTATTATTGTATAGCTGTTTATTCTTTTAGCTCTGGAAGCTCTACTAGCTCTGGTAGTTTTTGCTCTACATACTTAGGTGATCTGATGTTAGGTGCATAAATATTTATAATTGTTATATCTTCTTGATGTATTGACCCCCTTATTATTACATAATGACCTGTTTTATCTCTTTTCATTATTTTTGGTTTAAAGTCTATTTTGTCTGATGTAAATATAGCTCCCTCTGATGTTTTTAGATAATCATTTGCTTGAAACGTCTTTTTCAATTCCTTAATTCTTCATCTGTGTGTGTCTTTAAGATTAAAATGAATCTTCTATAGGTAGCATATTGTTGGATCTGTTTTTCTAATCCATTCAGTCATTCTGTCTTTTTTTTTTTTTTTGGAGTATTTAATCCATTTATGTTTAAAGTTGTTGTTGTTGTATTGAGTAGGCTCTACATACAGTGTGGAGCCCAACATGGGGTTTGAATTCACTGAGAGCAAGACCTGAGCTGAGATCAAGAGTCGTATGCTCAACTGACTGAGCCACCCAGGTGCCCCTATTTATGTTTAAAGTAATTATTGATTACTGTAAGAATTTTCTATTGCCATTTTATTAATTGTTTCCTGGTTGTTTTCTAAATCTAGTATTTCTTTTTTCTTATCTTACTGTCTTTTTTCCTATGCTTTCATGTCTTTTGATATCAAAGCATGCTTTGACTCTTTTATTGTGTTTTTTGTTGTTGTCTAATCACTACATTTTCCCTTGTAGTTACCAGAGGACTACATAAAATATCTTAAACTTCTAAAACTTCTTAAACTGATAAAGTCAGAAATTCATATACTTTACACTTTAACTTCTCCCCCTCACATTTTGGGTTATTGCTGTTAAAATTTACATGATTTTTATATTGTCCAACTAATTAATTTTTGTATTTATGGTTATTTTTGTTATATTTTAAAAGCTTTTAAACTAGGACTGTGAGTTATTTGCAACTGTTACCATATTGCAGAATCTAACTATAACTATATATTTATCATTACCAGTGAGATTTATGGTACCTTTTGATGTTAATTAATTTTCTTTTACTTCCACTCAAAGAATTCCCTTTAGTTTTTCTTATAAGGCCCATCTGGAGGTAATGAACTCTCTCATATTTTTGTTTGTTCAGGAGAATCTTTATCCATCTTTGTTTCTGAAGGATAGCTTCACTAGGTATAGAATTCTTACTTGACACTTATTTTCTTTCAATATTTTGAATACATTATCCCTTTATCTCCTGGCCTGAAAGTTGCTGTTGTGAAATCTTCCAAAAGTCATATTTACGTGTACAAGAACAAAACCATACCCCCCTTACACCACTTACAAAAATTAACACAAAATGGAATAAAGACTTAAATGACCTGAAACCATGAAACCCCTAGAAGAAAACATAGCAACAAAAATCCCTGATGGAGTGCCTAGGTGGCTCCGTCAGTTAAGCAACTGACCCTTGATTTCAGCTCAGGTCATGATCTTAGGGTTGTGAGATAGAGCCCCACATCCAGCTCCATGCTGAGCAGGGAGTCTGTTTTTCTTTCTCTCTCCTTCTCAAATAAATAAATCTTAAAAAATCAAAACAAAACAAAAACATCTCCTTGAGATGGGTCTTGGTAATGGTTTTATTGCGTATGATATCTAAAGCATAAGCAACAAAATAAAAAATAAACAAGGAGGGACCCCTGGGTGGCGCAGCGGTTTGGCGCCTGCCTTTGGCCCGGGGCGTGATCCTGGAGACCCGGGATCGAGTCCCATATTGGGCTCCCGGTGCATGGAGCCTGCTTCTCCCTCCGCCTGTGTCTCTGCCTCTCTCTCTCTGTGACTATCATAAATAAATTAAAAAAATAAAATAAAAAATGAGCTGACGGGCAAAGTATGAGAAATAGGCATTTAGAAAACCAAGGGTTGCATGCAAGTAGAGAAAAATATGACATCTTACCAATTTCGCAGGGCATGCTTTTAAAAAAAAAAATAAATAAATAAACAAGGAAACTACATGAAACTAAAAAGCTTCTACACAGCAAAGAAATGATCAACAAAGTAAAAAGACAACCTATGGAATGAGAAAAAATTGCATACTATATAATGGATTGATATCCAAAACATTAAAGAGCCCATACAACTCAACATCAAAAAAGGAAAAAAAAAAAAACAATTAAAACTGGGCATGGAACCTGAACAGACATTTCTTCAAAGAAGATATACAGGGGGATCCCTGGGTGGCTCAGCGGTTTAGCACCTGCCTTTGGCCCAGAGCGTGATCCTGGAGTCCTGGGATCGAGTCCCGCATCAGGCTCCCTGCATGGAGCCTGCTTCTCCTCGGCCTATGTCTCTGCCTCTGTGTGTGTGTGTGTGTGTGTGTGTGTGTGTGTGTGTCATGAATAGATAAATAAAATCTTTAAAAAATAATAATAAATAAAATTTAAAAAAAGCAAAGAAGATATACAGATGGCCAACAGGTACAGGAAAAGATGCTCATCATAACTAGTCATTAGGGAAATGCAAATTAAAACCACAATGGGATATCACCTTATGCCTGTTAGATGGTTATCATCAAAAAGACAAGAGATTACAAATACTGGCATGGATATAAAGAAAATGGAAACCTGTGTGCACTGTTGATGAGATTGTAAATTGGCACAGCCACTATGGAAAACAGTTTGGAGGATCCTCAAAAAATTAAAAATAGAACTATCACATGACCAAACAATTCTGCTTCTGGGACTATATCCAAAGATAATGAAAATACTTACCCATAAAGATATCTACAGCCCCATGTTCATAGCAGCATCCTTTACAATAAACAAGACACAGAAAAAGTCTGTGTCCATTGATGAATATATGGATAAAGAAATTGTGATATATATATATACATATATATATATCACATATATAGGTATATATAGATGTATCCTATATTATTATTATATATAATATTCCTATATATAGTGATATATAGATATATTGTGATATACATGAATATTATGAATATATTGAATATATATGAATATGAGTATATTAAACATATTATATATATGAATGTTATGAAACATATATATATGAATAATACGAATATTATTCAGCCATAAAAAAAGGAAATCCTACCATTTGTGATGACACAGATCGATCTGGAAGGCATTATGCAAAGTGAAATAAGTCAGACAGAGGAGACAAATGCAGTATGATCTCACATATGGAATCTTAAAAAAAGAAAAGAAATACAAAAGAAATCCAAACTCATAGAAAAAGAGATCAGATTTGTGATAACCAAATGCAGGGCATAGGGGAAGGTGATCAAAAGATACAAACTTCTAGTTATAAGATAAATAAGCACTAGAAATGTAATGTACAACATGATGACTATTACTGACACTGATGCGTGATACATTGGCAAGTTGTTAAGAGAGTAAGTCCTAAAAGTTCTCATTACAGGTGAAGTGGGTTTTTTTTTCCTTTTTTATTTTCTTCTTTCTATTTTATCTATATGAGAAGAAGGATGTTAGCTGAACCTATAACGGTAATCGTTTCATGATATATATAAATCAAACCATTATACTATGTGCCTTAAACTTATACAGTGATATATGTCAATTATTTCTCAGTAAAGCTGAAAAAAAAGTAATAAAAAATTAAGTGATTTGCAACATTCCAGAAGGTTGTCTGGGCCATTTAGATTTAGACATAAAGTATTACATGTAACATCTATATAACGATCTTATTTAAAAATACCTATATTGTATTTATACATACATCATATCATATATGTATGATATTATGATTTATAATAAGAAACATGTATTTGGTCTTTGTCCCCATTTCTGGCATAGAACTAAAACCATGGAATTTCTTAAGTGGTGAGAACGATTAAGATCTTTTGTTATATGAATGAGGTGACTTTTGGTGCACCAAAGAATCTTGCCTGATTTTTAGGAGAACCAACCATGTTATTGGGACTTCCAGACCCATTCTCCCCCACCTCTACCAGGGTAAAGGAGCTTGAAATTGAGTTCAATAGTCAATGGTGAGTGATTAAATCAGTCAGGCTTATATAATAGAACTTCAGAAAAACACACAAAGGGCAGGGTTCAGAGTTTCCAAAGCAGTGAACACATGGAAAGTGATGCTCTTGGGGAGGACATGGAAGCTCCACACCCTTTCTTCATATCCTGCCCTAAGCATCTCTTCCATTTAGCTATTCCTGAGTTATATCCTTTTATAATAAACTGGAAATCTAGTAAGCAAAATGCTTCAGAGTTCTGTAAGGTTCTCTAGCAAATTAATACAACCTGAGGAAGAGGTCTTGTGAACCTTTGATTTATAGCCAGCCAGTCAGTCAAAAGTATAGGTATCTACCCAGGCTTGTGATGGATTGTCATCTTCAGTTGGAGGGAGTTGTTGGAACCTCCACTCTGACCAGTTTGTCAGAAGCACAGATAATAGCTTGGGTTTGTGGTTGGTGTCTCAAGGAAGTTGGGAGTGTAGTCTTGTGCAACTAAGCCCTTACCCTGCAGGATCTGAAGCTATCTGATGTCAGAATTGAGTTGAATTCTAAGACACCCAACTGGAATACAAGAATAGCTTGGTGTGGGGAACTTCTGCACACATTGGAATTGGCACCAAACCATAAGAACATGCTACATAACTATAAAAATTATTCTTGACAACATTTCTTAGGAATTTACCATAGCCATGTTTATATATCTTACCCATATTTTTAACCAATTATGCTATATTCTATACTTTAAATGGATAGATAAAAATTTATTTAGTGATTTCCCTAAAAAAGCTTTTTAGTTGTTTTCAAGCTTCACTCCTACAAACAATGCTACACTAAGCATCTATAAGCATATATCCTTTCCCTTATGGAGAATTCCTCTAGGAATTCCTCTACTTAATTATGGAGCGTATTTACATAGGTATTGACAAGTCACCTTCTAAAAATGCTATCCCTTGGGATCCCTGGGTGGTGCAGCGGTTTAGCGCCTGCCTTTGGCCCAGGGCGCGATCCTGGAGACCCAGGATCGAATCCCACATCGGGCTCCCAGTGCATGGAGCCTGCTTCTCCCTCTGCCTGTGTCTCTGCCTCTCTCTCTCTCTCTCTCTCTCTCTCTCTCTCTCTGTGTGTGTGTGTGTGTGTGTGTGACTAATAAATAAATAAAAATTTTTAAAAAAATAAAAAATAAAAAATAAATAAAAATGCTATCCCAATTTACACACACATCAACAATTTTAGGAAATGGCTCATTTCCTTTCATCCTCACCAACAAAGGATATTGTCTACGCACTTAATATTTTACCCACTTACAGTTTTAAAAAATGGTCTCTGATTATTGCTTGCTAGAAATAATAGCAAAAAAGAAAAATTGTTGTAATAAAAGATTAATTCAGAAAGTCCAAAAGCTTTAGTTTTTCCTCAGGAGTTGCCAAAAGAGAGAGAAAAATTATCCAAAAAAAAAAAAAGAGGGAAAAATTTGAAAGAAATAACTGAGGGTCTTTTCTCAAAAAGGAATGGCATTCTAGATTGAGATGGCCCACTGAACCCACAACACAGGAAATTTTTATAATAATAAAGTTAAAAAGAAGATCCTAAAGAGGGCATTATACAAAACCAACCAATCACCAGCACCACCAAAAACAAAACCAGTAACCAGAATGCCATACCAGAGTGATCTTTATAAAAATTTAATCAGATTATTTCCTTTCCCAGTTGAAGTTTCATTGCTTTATTAATTGCTCCCTACTGCATATTGGTGAAGGCATAAAATATAAATTCTTTTGTATCCTTTTGCAGAATCCAGGTTCTGACTATCGCTCTAACCCCTGCTAATGTCCCCTCCTCGGATTTTATATGCCATCATTTCCAGAAAACCCAAGGCCTTTTATATTTCTCTCTCTCTCTCTCTCTTTCTCTCTGCCTTAGAAGTAAATGTCTCCTTTCTCTGCAAAAGAGAGGATGTTCCCAGGCATTCATGGGCACTCCATCCCAACATATGCTTGCAGGCCCCTGCTTAGAGTTATTAACATATTATGCCAAAAGTGTTTGTTTTCACGTATGTCTTCCTTACTAAACTCTAAGAGACTTGAGAGCAATGACTATGGATTTTCTTCTTTATATTTCTCTTATTTCTATACTAGCACATAGAGAATTTGCAGTCAAGATTGGTCAAATGAAAGAACCCGAAAAAGGCCCTTCATGATGAACAACATTATAAACCACCACATACAACTACAAAGTAATGAGTGGAAGATGGAATTGAAATAAAAAGTACTTGAATTCTCAGAGCCTAATAAGATAGTGGTAAGAGAAATAATAAATATAGCACTACCTTACTGGGGATTAATAATGTCCCAGGCTGTTTTTATCTCATTGACAGATGAGGAAACTGACGCAAAGATAGGCTAGGTAAATTGCTCAAGGTAACACAGCTAGTAGCTGGCAATGCTCAATAAACGTGTTTGGTTGGTTACCAAGGATTGCTCCTTTATTTCAATGCTCATAGAAAGTGCCAGGAATCTCACTCAATCTTATACAGGATAAAATGCACTGGATTCTGAAGCTATAAGTATTATCTTGCATTTAGTCAACTTTCACATTTATATATCCAAATATTCAGAACTATTCCCCAGCATACTCCTTAAAGAATCTAAAGCTACCATTCACTGGAGCCTGCTTCTTCCCTTTCTTTTTCAAAAATATATAGCTTTAAACTGGGCAACTAATCTAATTCCTGACGGGTTCCTGATATCAGCACAAACTAGGTTAATTCTTTTCTAAATACTACAAATAGAAAAGAACAGGGAGCAGGATGTTGCAGAGTCTCATATACACCTACAGACAATAAAAAGCTCTAAGACAAGGGTTCATCCTATTGAGCATGTCAAAATTTCTAATTCCACATGCTTCCAGATCCTAGAAACTCATTGTAAGTTCAAGGCGCTCAGAATGATGCAAAACTGGGCACTGTGTAACTATCTGCTTGCTTATGTGTTATCTATCTGACCTAATCTGTTTTAAACAGACAAACTTTGAACCTGCAAGTAAATAAGTTTCATTTTAATTACTAAACAAATGTTTTACTTGCCTTTGGTTAGGTATGCCATTATTTATGCCCTAATTAGTGTCAGAGCAATTTTGTGTCTGTATATGTAATAATATGTCTACTGCCTCCAGCGTTTCCTCTGCATTATATGTCTTAAGAACATAAGTCATTATTTATAAACCCACAAAAAAAGTGTTAAGCAACAAAGCTAACCATTGTCAACTACTCTCATGTTTGTACCAACTCAAAGACATCTCATTCCTTGGAAAAAAATCAATGGAAGTTATTCACATATGTTAAAGAATCATCTCAAAAAAATACTTTTTCTATAAATAAATACATTTTGTATAAGTAAGCCAAATGTACATAATGTAATTTAGATACACTTGGCATCCTAGAAACACTTGGGAGAGTATTCACGAAATCACTCACTAAATGCTATAATACTCTGTCACTGTATCATAATATTTTATATGCAAAATATGCCCTTCCCAGAGTGGGCCTAAAAACACTCATTTCTGAGCCGTTTATCTGGAATATAAATGTGTTAATGCACTATGGGGTAAAACACTTGAGTGCCTAAGGATTTTCACTAGGTCCCAGAAATTCATCAAAGGATAAATCTATCATTCCTTTTAATGACATATTCAAAATAGTTAGCATCTAAATATTAAAGCGCTCACAAAATTTCTTTTTCAAATCCTCAATCCATGACGTTACCCTTTATGCAGTTGGAAATAAACTGGGTTATTATCTTTGACATACAAGGGAAACAAGACAAGACTGGCCAAGAGAGAGAAAGATGGCCTTAGTGAAGCTTGTGAGACCACTTTAAGCTTTGCCATTTTACAATTCTATAAACGGACAGTGCTTATCTTCCTAAGAAGATAACAAATGTTAACTGCCTCAAAAATCAATCTAATTCACCAAGTAGACATTATAAACACTGCACAAGTTATGTCATGGCTAATAACAATGTTCTTGTACCCACGGAAAATTCACATGGTGTGCAATGATGTAGTGAATTTGAAAAGATCTAGAGAACTCATTTACACAGTCTCATTGAATAATTCTGAGCTTCATTGACATGGCCACTCCACCCTGGTTGGACTTGTCCTATGCTTTCAAGAGATAGACAGCAACGAACCACAAATAGGACAGAAAGAAAAATAAAGCTGCATAATCACTTTAGAAGTTTTGTGGTCAAAAAACAGAGCTCAAAATAATGTAAGGGTTAAAGTGAATAAAATGGAGGAAAAAAAAAAAAAAAAAAACACCCTGAATAAGATGATTAACATGCAAACTGAAGGGTTAGGATTGAGTTTCCTAAAGCCATGACAAAACTAAAAAGGAAAAAAAAACAATTAATTTTTTTTTAAAAAAGCTCAGTATCACAATAATTCCTGGTTATTGAACAAATTAAGATAATACAAATACCTTGTCATTAAATAGTTTTAGAACCAAGGTATAAGTACTGTAAACAAAATAATCTAAAATCCAACACTCCCTTAAATGATCAGAAGAATTTAAAATGTTTGAAATAAGCTAATCATAAAACTGGAAACAAAAAACAACCCCCTTCCTTATCCACATTGGTATTTTTAAATGCACAAATAGTCACATCAGAGATGCTCTTGTTAGAAAAGTTTATCATTAGGTTTAGAAGAAAAAGTCAATGATCGTAGCTCTGTTTACTCTAATTATTTCTTTTGTGCAAAATAAGGTCATTTTCCCATTAATCATTAACACGGTAACAAAAGTAAAGCAGTTTAGAGATTAGAAATGTTTGCTTACAGCACAGTCTGTCTACCTGTGTAATCCCTTCTCCTTGCTTTTTAAGGCAAAAATGATTAAATCTCTGGGCTGAAGAGTTTGCCAAAATAAAAACTGAAATTATAACCATTTACAAAATGAAAAAAAATCTACTGAAATCTTACAGCACCTTCTTCACTTAATAAAACTGTCTAGTAAATATAGCTCATCGACTTTTATTAGGGCAATGCCTTTTTTAAAACATCACTTTTTCTCCTTTTTTATTGAAATATAGTTGACGTGCAGTGTTATATTAGTTCCATTACAACTTTATTTCTTTTTTTTTTTTACAACTTTATTTCTAATAAATAATAATAATAAGGAAAAACCCTTGGAATCTCCGGCAGTGAAGTAAGAAGGTACTATACAGACATTTTACATGTCATCTTGAAACTAAAATTATGTGGCAAGTTTGGGTCTAAAACACTCCTATTAGAAATCGAAAGATACTTCCGATAAAACCGATTGGCTATAACCGACAAAAGCCATTATGCACTAGCTATAAACAACACCATCCCCCCAAAAAAGTAAAACAAATGTTGATTGGTTCCCATTCTCTCTCTCTCTCTCTCTCTCTCTCTCTCTCTCTCTCTCTCTCTCTCTCGCAATTAGCACAGTAAATCCTCCAAAGTTCAGATATCAACTGACTACAATAGCTCAAGGGGAAATACCTGTGTGCTCCCCCAATATGAGACCTCACTGTTAGAAGCTTAAATTATATGGATAGTAAATATCAGTTCAAATAAAGACAGACTCTAAGTCAGTGTTATCATACGTAGGCTCCTATCCAGAAATAATTACACCCAGCCTTGTGCAGCAGGCACGCCCTGGAAGCCTGCATATGTTGGCTTCTCTGCAGCCTGACAGCAGGCAGTTTCAAAGTGCATGGGGAGTGGAGAGCTCACGTTAATGAGATTCTCCTTCTGCATCCCTCTACCTCACAGGCTGCATCTTCTAGCACAGGAAAAGCACTCTCTCACTGAGACAGAGAAAGCAGGAGATTCTTATGAGCCTTGAGTTCATTTAATTCTTCTTTTTTTCTTTTTGCCATTAATGTTTTTAGATCCATTTAGAGTTCTCATTGACACTGGAAGAAATCTTTTCCTTTGCTTGGCTTCTAGAGGAGGATGCTTTGTAAAATCCTTTCCTTTCCCTCACTTCCATGCTTATTATAATTTCAAGTGGACACTTCATTCCATTCGTTCTTTTCCCTTCCAAGCTGAGCCAAGTTTCAGAGGGGCATGCCAGAAAAAAATACTAATAAAAGACAAATAGGAACACTTCTTAGTTCTTTTATCAATTTGATACTGGGCTGAGTTCCATCAACATCACTTCCATTATGAGAACAATGCCAGGAGAAGAATATTTTATTAAAAGAAAACATTAAGATCCTCCTATTACACTGACCAAGGTAAGATTACCTTGCTATAGAATATACGGTCGAGAGCAGCTCTCATGCTAAGAAGACCTATGAAAGTAGGAGTGGTCCTATTTTTAGGACAGCTTCATTTAAGATTCGCTCTGACCTTTATTTGAATGTGTCATATTTAATTTAAACTCCATATAAAGTTCTTCACATTCTAAACTGAAGTAAACTACTGCTTTTTCTTCCTTTCCCTCCTCCTCACCTCAAAGTTTTCCTGCAGTGAAAAAGCAGTCTTTTTTCTTTTGCGTTAATAAGAGCCATACAGTTTATTAATCCCCCCAAATTGCTTCCATTATTTTACAAATAGCATCACGCAAATTATTTTCCTGATAATCTACCAAATTCCTCTTTACTTCTTTTCTTCCCCTTACCTCAAAGTTATTGCCATCTTGGACCAATCTAAACAATTCATCTTCTACCTTGGTATTTACACTCTTCAAATAATCATACATGGTTTTCTTGTCTCTCCTCCCCTCTACTGCTTGTCTTGTGTGGGTAAGCAATATATAATTGGTCCTTTTAATCTTTCCTCATAAGTCAATTGCTCCAGCCCCTTAATCATTTTTGTTGTGGTTCTCTGAAATCTGTCCAATTTGTCAACATCCCTCTGGTGCTGGGAAGTTCAGGACTGCATGCAGGATTCCGGCACTGCCTTGTCAATGCTTTCTGCAGAAAAGGATTAGCATCTCTCTTGTTCTGATGGTGAGAAGTCCCTGGGCATGCAGCTTAAAAAGCATATAAGCTTTTCTGCTCTGATTTTACATGGAATACTGCGACCTAATTTTTTATCTAGCCTTCACTCCAAGCATTAGCATTTTACAAATATTTCTCTTGCACTCATATTCCGTATTTCACATCTGTAATGCTGAGACATGTATTGGATATATTTGCTTTCATCTTTTTCAGCTTAGAAGCGCTTTATTTTCGCCCTGTATGCCTGACCTCTCTTTGTGCCACTGTATTTTTCCAGTCTCACCAAGTTCTCCATTCACGACCATTTGTGAGAGTGATTAATACAACGTTTGCCATCATAAGGATTGTTAGTAACAAGGTTAAATAAAAACCTTATAACAGCACCCCCATCGAATCACACAACACGAGTCAGCTTATTGTTAGATAACAGTTTGTTTTATTTATGGTCTTTCCATTTTCAGCACATGTGACACTGTTCGTGTTAATCTGAATAAGATTTCAAATAAGATTTTGCAAAACTGGATCACAGGTTTCATGTTCCTTTTAGTCACCAGTTTTATAATTTGATCAAAGGGTTGTTAAGTTTGACTGCTGTGGTTCAGTCCTCAGTTTTGGAAGTTACTGTTATTAGCTGGAGGGAAAAAAAATGATTAGGCTATTCACAGTACTGGGAGATTGAATTCTCTAAGTGAAAGCCATAGGAACATAGACTTTTAAAAATAATAAGCGTTCATTGCAAAATCATACACATTTAATAATATGCCTAGGTTTCATGTTTATGGTCCTGTTTCACTAAGTTATCATCTAAATTTATGAATATGTCTACATAATGCAAGTGTTTGTATTCTAGTTACAGAAAGGAAAAAAATGCTTATTTACAGCTTCCTGTTTATAGTACCTTGCCTATTCTCTATCATCCATTGCTGCTTGCAATCTAATGAATGATGCATTTCTCATCCACACCAACTTTCCTATAATCATCAAATTCCATAACTATTTTATATTAGTCTATATTGGAATGCTTATTTTGAATACATGTCAAGGGAAATTAACTCAAGAAAAGACAAGCACTTGATTTTCTTTCTCTTGCTTTCCAGTTAAGTACATACAAGAAATGTAATGAATGAATCAACAGTACATATTTTGATGAAAGCAATGTTCAGCATACAAAACACTGCACATTCAAGAAAAGCCTCGCATTTTTTCCTAACTCATAACTTGGGAAATGAGATTCACAAGCTTGTTAGCATCAGACTATAATCATTCACATTGCTCTACAAAGTAAAATAATATATTTTTTAAAAACCAGCATCGCACCTTTGATGTTAGACTTTTCTGTTGTTTTGTAGTTTATGAATGAAATTTCACTCGGGAAGATCCTCAAAGGGATGTAAAAGTCCTAAGGCTCTGTTAGTCAAGAAGAGAAACTGGGAAGATACGAGTCAAGAGTCTGTGCAGGTTGGTGACACCATGTAAATTGCAAGATGCAACATTCAATACATCTGCGGGCGGAAAGTAAACTTGCAGTATTCTTACAAGCCCCGGGCCACATTTGCTGTGTGTGTCATGGAGGTGAAGTGTGAGTCCCCAGGGAAAGGGTACAAAGGAAAGTGCACAGAAAACTTCCACTCCAGAGGAAAAGCAGTCCTGACACCCCAGACAGAGAAAATTGCCCCTTTGTCCTTCCACCTGGAGGTAGAGTGCTGTCCTGGCATGTGACAACAGGTGGAGATTAAAAACAGGAGAAATATCTAGGACAAAAAAATGTCAAAGCCTTAGAGTCAGTAACAGTCTTAAATAAAATAACATTTAAAGGGAAGCCACATTATTAGCAACATCAGTTTTAAAGAGGGAAAAGGCAATGAGTAACTTATTCTGAATGCTAAGACTCGCAGCTAAATCCATCCTTATAATCTGAGCAGACACTAGGATAGACTTGGTGTAGCACTGTGTTTATCACGCAAGGTAAAAAAGAGGCGGCAAAACTTGTTGTATTTTCCAAAACTCAAACCACAAACAGTAGTGCTTTTAGTAACGTGCTACTCCTAGGTTTGAAAAATGCCTCACCAGAGATTAGCTGAACCTTCTGTACTCACTTACCGAGTTCTACCTGGAGAAATAACATAGAATATGGTACAAAGGGAAGACAACCACACTGCCAAATCCGTGTTTTAGTCAGAGAAGGCTGCTGAATCTCTGATGTAGGTATGTGTTTCCTTATACTTTCGTCGGGGCCACCTGGATTTCTCAGTGTAAGTGGCAATTCCCTCCTAGCGACCCTCCCAGAAATAAATGAATAGAGGACAATTCCAAATACTACTTAGACTGATCTCAAAACCTCTATTCATCACACCAGATTTTGGTACACAAATTCCTTGGCTTCTGAGCACGTAATCATTCCACAGAATTGCTTTTCCTTACTTGTTAATCCAGGACTATAGCAAATGTAAGATATCTCACGTGTATCAAATACATGTTTTCTTTAAAAAGTAAAAATCAGGGGTGCCTGGGTGGCTCAGCCAGTTGAATGTCTGCCTTTGGCTCAGGTCATGACCCCAGGGTTCTGGGATCCAGCCCCACATCCAGCCCTGCATGGGGCTCTCCGCTCAGCGGGAGGCCTGCTTCTCTCCCTCCCTTTCCCTCTGTCTCTGCCTCTCTGTCTACTTATGCTCTCTGTCAAATAAATGAATAAAATCTTTAAGAAAAGAAAAGAAATAATAAAAAGTAAAAAATCAGATTATCTCTTCCACACACAGCCCTCTTTTTATGGCCATAACATGAAAAGCAGTAATAGCCTAATTCATTAAAACATCATTTACATAAATAACAACGAATCATTTATCCGAAAAGCAGATTTATAGATCCCAAATATAAACACCAAAAGCTGCATTTTAGTAACAAAACATGCACTATTGGGGAAAAAAATGCAAGACAGACAGAGCAGTACACCATACATAAAATGTCAAACATGTCAAAACACTCATGAATACCAACATCTCCCACCACACCACGACCAATTTTAAAGGTTATTTAGGGCTAACACATCTGCAAGTGCAGATTTTACAGCAGCAGACTTTTTTCTCCGATATATGAAAAATAAGTCACTAATGTGTCAAATGTTTTTTATGTTGTTTCCATACATGTGGCCCATGCACATCCTGCCCACCGCCACTGAGAGCAGGGCAATTACACACAACACAGATTCTTAGCAGCGAATGGATTCATTATGGATTTCTGGAAGCTTGGTTTCAGCTGTATCAATTCAGTATGCAGGGAGGATAATTAAGCAAAAGATCAAGAAAACAAATGTAGCTATCTTCATTCCCCAAAATAAAAACCCCTCTTAGGGTCTCCATAATTCAACTTTTCAGAACTTCATCTCAAAAAGGCGCTTTCAGAACATGTCACAAGGCTTCCTTGTCCTTAAGTCACTGGTTATGAATTATTTCCGGATAGCTGCAGACAAGTCAGTTTTATAAAACAAGAAGCATAACGCATGCAGAACATACTTATCCTATTCCCGGCCCTCAGATAAGCGAGGCTTAAATTAAATGTCAAAGACGAACAAAATCTATCATATAAGCAAACAGCTGACCTAAATCCACCATAGTTTGTTTGTCAACTGTGTATATTCCAATAAATTTTGTAATATAATAAGACTATCTGTGCAACCCTTTGACCACACCAAGCTAGATGCAGATAGTCTTCTGAAGAAATATTACTCTCTGCTTGACACTCTAAGTAAAATCTACTCTACCATTTGGCAGACTAGGAGAGTAGCTTTAAGAAAATGTTAATAACAGTTAAACACCCCGTAGACCACAAATAGAGAAAGAGAAGAAAGAGTAAATGGCTCACGCTCAGCCAGTTTTTACAAAGCGGTGTGCTCCGGGCTGGGACTAAAGTGAACTCACTGATGTGCAGTTTGGTTTTCCTGATAGGAAATGTAGAAGCTGGCTAAAGATCAAATGATTAATGTAAGGAAATGCAAACAGCTTGGGGAGGAAAAACATTTTTACTCTTTACTACCATTAATATCACTTCCTCGGTGACATAAGCACATGCAGCAATCATTCCCAATCTCTTCTTTTCTTGGGCAGCAAAGCAAGCAACTCAAAACTCCCTCGTGTACTAACGAGGAAAAGCAATCAAAATAATCCCATCGAAGAGAAGGGAAGACTAGGGCGATATACTATCATCCCTGTGCTCACTACCATTTCACGTCAATGGTCCCCTCTGGAAGTCTGAACACACCTGAAGCAACCTCTTCAACTCAGCAGAAACCCTGTGGAAGAGACCCAGTCCCTCTGGGCCGGCTATCATGAAGCCGAGGCAGTTGGAATTGTGTGTCTCGGTTCTGAGTTCAAATTCCAGCTATCCCATGTACTGACCGGCCAAGATACTCAACAATACCTTTGAGCCTCATCTCCTCATTTGTAAAATGGAAGTAATAATGGAAATGTCACAGGTTGGAGCTGAGAGGATGACGCGAGAGGAGATCCAGCCTTGCCACAGATGGTAGGTAGAATAACTGTGTCGGAGGAACCTCCGAAACCACGCAAGGTTGGTCTCACCTGCCACCTGGCTCGGCCTTTCCTGTTGGTCCAAATCTTGGAAGGAAGCCTGCATCTCCCTGCTTGAAGATTGTAGCACTCCTTAGGGAAACAAACCTGCTTTCCAATCCCTCCTGCTAGAAAGGAATGAACAGGAGAGGCACCTTTCTTGAAAATTGTTTTGCTCTTTTTAATTCCTTTGTGACAAAACTTGAAACTTCTGTGGGGTCCGAGGCTTCCCACGCCTAAAGCAGCCACCCTCTTTTTTACATAACTCTGTATTATCCCCTCCACATCCCACTTTCATCACAGACCCACCCTCATACCCCCCCCCCAGTATCCCTTCTGCACCCTTTTTATTTGCTCTCCATTATCTCCTCATTTTCCTTTAAGCTCATCCACGTTACTGTTGGTGCCCAGAATCCTCTATTTCTAGGGCACTTTGGTCCTCTCCTTCCCATCTCTATTTGCCTACAACTCTGACACTCTGGTTAAATAACTCGAGTCTCCCCCTCCTCTTCCATCTCCTCAGTCCCCACTCAGCTGAGCACCCATGGTCTGGTTCATTGTCTTTATCCACCCCATCTTTATTTCCCTCAAAAGCTTCTGCTCCTTTCCATGTGCTGAGCAATAGCATACAAATGGGACAGCCTGGCAGGTAACCGGCAGACAACGTGGCGTTGACTCCCCTCCCTTCTGTGGAGCTTCCCCAGTGACCTTCACTGTTCACTCTCTTCCCAGGCTCCAGGTTGCTGAGGGAAAGGAACAGGGGGTTGCTCTACCTTGGCCCTTACTCATAATGCCCAGCAGGGCTCCAAGCACGTAACAGGCAGGGGGCCGCAGAGGTGTGGAATCCCACTGCGGTGTGAGGGGGGCAGTGAGGACTTGGGGGGCAAAAAAAAAATACAGAAGAGAGAGGACTGATCAAAACCAGCACCAGGATGCTCAACTCCCCTTATCAGCATCTCAGTATAGGCATGTCCTCCCCTTCACTTCCGGCACATCTGGTCCACCAGCAGAGGCTCCCAAACTTTCCAAGACTCACGCTCATAAGTACATTTTATATCGCAGACGGAGAGAAGTCTCAGCAAACAAGACAAGCTCTTCATACTCTGTGCAAAGCACTCATGATTTCTATTGTTAATCTTTTATTTCTTTGGAAGAAAACTCTGATCACAATCCATTATATTGATTTTACAAACCATTTAGTGGGTTGGGACCCGCAGTTTGAAAAACACTGGCCTGCTTGCAGCCCCGGCGCAAGAGCCTCCCCTCGCTGTCTACCTCCGCGCCCTTTTAAAAGCCCAGCTCCTTGGGAGACCGCGCACACACATGCACACACACACACACACACACACACGTGCACACACACACGCGCACACACACGGGCGCGCACACACACGTGCACACACACACGGGCACACACACGGGCGCGCACACACGTGCACACACACACGGGCACACACACGGGCGCGCACACACACGTGCACACACACACGCGCACACACACGGGCGCGCACACACACGTGCACACACACACGGGCACACACACGGGCGCACACACACACGCACACACACACGCACACACACCCGCAAGCTTCCAGAGGCGGAAAGTCCGGGCAGTGCAGGCCCCGCGCAGCCCCTCGGGGCCTCACGCGCGCTGCGGCCTGCGGCCACCCTGTCCCGCCCGCGGAAGCTGCTGCGGGCACCCGGGCCCCGCGGCCACCAAGCAGGGGCACGGCCCGGGGAACCCCAGGGTCTCCAGGCCCAAGTGTGGATAGGAATACAAAGATGTAGGGGTGAGAGAGATTAACGAGGGGGGGAAGGAAGGGGGGGTCAGTCTGTCCGAGGGCCCGGTCGGTCCGGGTCGGCGCCCCGTCCAGGCCGCCGAGCGCGCCCGCAGACGGCGCGGGGCCAGGGACCGGGGCGCTCCGGGCCTGCGAGGGCGGCTCCAGGGCCCGGGGCTCAGGACCGGCTCCAGCGCCCGGCGGCGAGCGCACACGTGCGGGGCACGCGCGGGGCACGGCTGTGCGGACCCCGGTCGGCTCTGCCCGCGGTGTGGACGCGCCTCCGCCGCGCGCTTCCGTGCTGGCCCGCGGTGTGGACCGACGCCCCGCCAGCCGCGCGGCCCCCGACGGGCGCGTGCGGGGAGAGCCGGGCGCGCGGCCGCTCGTGCTCGTGCTCGTGCTCGCGCTCGCGCCCCGCCGCACCCACCGGGTCCCCCGGCCCGAGGCGACGCGGCCGCAGCCGCCGGGAAAGCCCGGGGCGCCGGGGGCGGGGGACCGACGGGGACCCCGGGGAGCGCGGCCCCCTCGGCGCGGTGTCCGGCCGCCCCAGAGCGCGGGGGCAGCGGCGGCCCCTGCGTCCCCCTCCCCGGGCCTGCCGCGGTCCCGGGGCCTCGCCGTCCGCGACGGGGCCTGCGGGCCCAGCGCGGGGCAGTCGGCGGCCGCAGCCTCGCTCCCCGCGGCCCTCCCGCCGCTGCCGGCGCCCCGGGACCCCGCGCCCCCGCCCCCGCCCGCGGCGCCCCGAGCCGGGCCGGACTCGCCCGGAGAAAGCGCCGGTTCCCGTGGGAGGAAGGAGCCTGCGGCCCCGCGGCCGCCCCCGCCGCGCTCGGGAGGTACACGCCGCGGCCTCACTCCCCGGGACGCGGACACGCGGGGTCCCAGGAGGGTTTCTAGAGAAACTTAAAAGTAAGAATGAAAAAGGCGGATTTCTGAGTCTCTTTCACTATTAAAAACGCATCCTACGACGCGGTGTGCTGCTTGGCGTTGCGCGCTCGGCCGTGCGGTCGGCGGGCGGGAGCGGCCCGGCCCGAGCCCGCGCGGGAACCTGCCGGCGGCGCCGCGTCCTCCGTGCGCCCGGGCCGGGCGGGCCCCAAGCTCCGCGGCCGCGGGGGCGCCCCTTCCCGTGGCTGTGCGACCCGGACCCCGCCCCCGGCCTCCGCGTGGGGCCCCGCCGCGCGGGGAGTGGGTCGCTGCGAAACCCGGGGCGCGCCCCGAGCGACGGTTCCTGTTCGGGGGGGGGCTCCGGGGGCTCGGAGGGAGCTGCCCGGCCCGGCCCCGCGCGGCCCCGAAACACCCCGAAGGAAGTTTTGAAGCCTCAGTACGCGACGTGCCCCGGGCGGGGGGGCTCCGCCGGCTGCGGCCGGGAGGGAGGCCGCGGGACACCCGGCGGGAGACCCCGGCCCGCGCGCCCCGCCGCCCCCTCCGCGCTGCGCACCGGGAAGGGAGGCGCGAGGGGGGGCTGGGGGGGGCCGAAGGGGCTGGGGGGCGGGGGGGCCGGGGCCGGGGGCGGGGGCTCGGCCTTGCCGCGGCGGGAGCGCCCCGAGCCGCGGAGCGCGGCGGCCCCAGCGCCACGGGGAGGTCCAGTCCGTCCCGCGGGCCGGTCCGTGGGCCGCCAGCCCTCACGCCCAGGCCCGGCTCCCGCTGGCGCA
The DNA here is from genome assembly GCF_018345385.1 of Vulpes lagopus. Lineage (NCBI taxonomy): Eukaryota > Metazoa > Chordata > Mammalia > Carnivora > Canidae > Vulpes > Vulpes lagopus. The sequence continues at coordinate 81,818,170 of NC_054834.1, forward strand.
GACGCCCCGACAGCGGCGAGCCCCGGGGCCCAAGGCGGGGTGAAATGGAGCCCTCGGGTGACGTCCTTGCGCGGCAGGAGCGGCTTCCCGGCGGGCCTGCCCGTGAGACGTGAGGGGCGCTCGGGGCGCTCGGGGCGCTCGGGGCGCTCGGGGCGGGGGCGCGAGCTGCCTGGGGCCGCAGCGCCGCACAGAAGGAACCACGCCGGGCGCTGCCGCCCTCCGGGCTCAGGCGCAGCTCCGTGGACCCCAGTACGACCCCAGTACGACCCCCGCACCCCCCCGGCGGGGCCCAGAGCGCCGCGCCCCCCAGCCAGGAGCCGCCCCGCAAGGCGCCCGCGCGCCCAGACCCAAAACGGGCCCTTCCGGCGCGGAGCGCGGGGTGCCGGGCTCGGCAGCTGCCACCGGGGCGCGGGACCCACGGAGGGAGGACGGGGACGGGGACGGCGCCTCCCCTGCAGCCCCCGCGTCCTCCTGAGGAAGCCCCGCGCGGCGTCCGGGCTCCGCGGTGCAGCGCGTCGGTGGCCCCGCGGGCTCGGCCCGCAGCCGGGGAGGGGGGCGCGGGGGGCGCGGCATCGCGGCGGGATGACCCGCACCCGCGAAGCCCGGGAGGCGCCGGCCCCGGGCGCCTTGGGGACCCCCGCCTCGCCGAGCGTGCGGGCCCGTGCCCTGCGCCCCAGCCCCGCGCCCGGACCGGGAGGCGCACGACCTAGCGCCACGGCCTCGGGGTGCGCAGCCTCCTCAGGGGGACCCGCGGGAGAGGCGGTTCTGGGTTCGACTGTCGGGGACCGAGTGGCTGCCTCGGGGCCTCAGCACCGGCGACCGCCGGGCGCTCCGCAGACACCGGCCTCTCTGAAGACCTCTCTCTCGGCTTATTAGCGGGAGGCTCTGGTTGCGCTGGAAGTTGCGAAAAGAAAAGGAAATGGCAAGTCCCATCTTTTCAAGAAAGGCAGGAAACTGGATGCTTCGCTCACTATTTAATCCTTTCTGTGACCGCCCGCGTTTGCCCCCGGAGATACCTGCGGGGAAACCCACCTGTTTAAAACGAGCTTCAGTTATCAGGGAACCTGCCTTCTCTCTTTTCTCCCCATAAAAAAGGAGGGGGGGGTGGGAAGCAAAGTAAGAAAGAACAACCTAAGAACTCCTGTGGCAGTTCACCGGCAATTTCTGACTTTGCGTTTGAAAACAATGTCTCTGAGTTTCAGCGACCCGCTGGCCCCCCGTAAGCGGCCAGGGCCGGCGAGGAAGACGGCGCCCACCCTGCGCCCCGCAGGCCCGCGGGCCTGAAGCTACGCAGGCAGGACCCCGACTGCCCAGAGCCCGGGGCTGAGCCGCGGCCGCAGCACCGCTTGCTCCTTTGCTAAAGGTTGATGATGCTGCCTGGAATCCTAGAGGCTGTGGATTAACTCACTTTTACTAGACCCAGAATCTGACAAATGAAATATTTTATGATTTATCTGAAAAACTTTAAAAACATGATGCTAAAAGTGTCAAGTGTACCTCATCACTCTCCAGTGAAGGAGGACAACAAAAAGCTGTAAGAAATGCCCCTACTGAGTTCTGCGGTGTGCCAAGACCACTGACCCAAAGCCCAGAGGGCACAAAATGCTTGGCCCTTCTTTCAACACCCTTTACAACAGCAATAAGTAGAGGAATTGGAAAAATCAGAGATAATGTACAACATGCTTCAAATCCATGTTAACTTCCTGAGTCTTAAAAAGATACTCCCTAAACATTCTGCAAGATAAAAACTTGACAGGACTTCAGAGACTTTGCAAAAGTTCAAAAGCCATCTCTGGTCTCCTGAACCTCTCTTCGGAAAGCTGCACTTAAGAGCAAAGTTAACGAAAGAGTTAAGGTATTCTCAATTGATTCTGATAAAGGCAGGTTGCCACCCTCGAAACTTCTGATGGAGGAAAAATGTACTGGGTTTTCTGGATAATTAGTTCAATTCTCCAGGTTCTTTTGCTAGAATAGATCCAGGCTGTCAGTTTGAAACTCAAATGAATAAATGACCTATCCTGAATCAATCTCCAGCTGTATTGTATATTGCTGCTTAGTCATCATTTTTTTCTGACCCAGAAAAAAAAGACAAAATTCTGTTCATTTACATAGTTTATTGTTGTAAACATTAAAATTGTCTTTCTCAAAGAAAGAATTTATCAGAAAAAAAAATCAGCGTCTCTAACTGTCATACACCATAGAAAAAAAGGCAGTGACTCATATCATGTGCCATACTGGAAATATACAAAGAAAAATACTACAGAATATGGCAATATTAAAATTCTTACTCAAACATAAAATAATATATTAACTGACAATTTAGACATTAAAAAAAAACAAAAAAAATTCAAAGTGCTCAGTAATTTCCAGGGAGTTATGTATATTATAAGCACTCTGGAAACAGTCAAAAGCTGCTGCATGCAAGTTTTGTTTAGCTTTAGACAACAAAATAATCAAGATATAAACTTTCTTTTATCAACATCAACGGTACATACAACACTTACAAACAAGGAATGTTGGACGGTGTTACAAACACTATGTGTCCCTTTTGTCAGGATTTTCTGATGTGTAATACTTGTGCCCACCTATTTTACAATTGAGAAAATGTTTAAGCTCAGATAACTACCAATCTTTATAAAATCTAACAGACTACATAGTGTCTGAAATACTATTTATATAATATAGACATTACTGAAATAGCAAGTGCCTATAACATTTTCAACCTAGAATCAACATGCTTGTCCCTTTTTTGTGTAGTTCTTTTTTTCTTTTTTCTTTTTTTTTTTTGCAAACACACTTATCTTTTAGAATTTGTAATATGTATTCATAAATAGGCACAAAATAATTTAAAAAGCCAAACTGCATTGGGTAAATTTACAAGCCTTTCCCTTCTTCAACTCATGCCACCCACGCAACATTTAGTTTTACTATATATTACAGCTTTCTTTACAGCAGAAAACTTTGAAGTCTTTTAAAGGGCAATACTTGTGGGTCCCCAAACAATGTGTGAGTGTGTGTGTGTGTGTGTGTGTGTGTGTGTGTGTTACGTTTGTCTTAACTGCAACAACCAAACATGGCCAAACATTTCCCATCATACATTAGGAATCTTTCTTCTGAACAATAAACTGATTTTTAAACTGATAATAAAAAGTTTATACCACTGCACTGTGTGTAGTCCGTGTTCTAAATCCAGGATGCCCCGGAGCCAAATGCCCTTTCAGGTTCTGCCTGCAGGTTGGGAAATAGCAACAGTTTTTGTTGTTTTGTTTTGTTTTGTTTTGTTTTTTTCTTTAGGGATCAGGGGACTGGGGTTTTATGGATGGGGTGGGGGCCGGCTAGAGCTGAGGCAGCTCAAGGGGATATCTCTGCCTTGTGACTTGCCCCTCTGGATAGTTTTAGATTTCTTTGCAGTTCCTTTGAAGTGCACGGGAGGAGGTCTTAGAAAGGTAAAGTGTCCAGGAAAAGTTTGTCAATTATTGCTGGCGGTGGTACCAAGTCTTCTAGTTTCAGGTAGAAAATGCGCTGTAGCCCCTGTGTGCAAAGAGTACGGAGTTCTGGGAGCTTCCCCAACAGTTTGGACAAATAGTTGGGGCGGTTCAACCCCCCATTATTGAAAGTCACATGATCTTTGAGACAATTTACAATCTTGTTTTGCAGTTCTTCCACTCTCTTGGGTTCCTTGAGCCCGTGTCTCTCTGCAGGAAACACAATCAGAAACAAAAGAGGAACACACAAAGCAGTTAGCTAGCTGGCAGGACCAGGGAGGATCAGTGGCAAGGGAAAACCGGGACAGATCCTGCTGGGCAGTTTTGGAGAAATGCCCTGCACTTGAGGTACTGACCTGTGACCATAGCCAGGGCAGCAATGCAGGAGAAGGCAGAAATGTCGATGTTCATATTCTGCAAGTTGGAGGAGAATTCAACAATGGAATCAATCCATTCCCCAAAGCCACGAACGCATTGCAACCTGTGCAAGACCACCCCATTGCAAAAGATGAGTTTACCCTCCACTGGGTTGGACCTGCAATTAATACCAAAGAGAGAGAGGGGAGAAAAAGAGAGAGAGAAAAGCTAAACAACTAATTACTTGAAGAGCAATAAATGAGGGATTTAAGAGGTACCTAATTACGGAAGAGTTAATAAAATGTAGACCAGTAGACCTTGAAAGGGTTTAATTTCATAACAATGAAGAACGCCCCCTATCCCACTTCCATTCCATTCATCCAAGCCTTCTGGGCTTGCTCCTTCCCTTCTCTTCCTTTTGTCTACTATCTTTTCCTTCTTCTTTCCCTCTTTCATTTTCCTATTCTGTCCTTTTCTCTTTCCCCCTTTTATTTCCCCTTTCTTCTTTCTTCTCCTTCTTGATCCCTCTCTTCCTCCTTTCCCCCAGCCTCCCTGGATTGCCTCCTCCATTACCTGTACGCTAATCGAAGCACAAACAGTTCTAAGAAAGCTGATTCAAAAAGCAAGTCTTGGTCGGCTTTCGGCAGGTCAGCGAAGCCCGGGATCTTCTCAGCCCAGCCCCTGATGATCTCCATGGAGCCAGTCAGGAGATCATAGAACTGCTGGATATGCTGGGTGTCATCTCCACTCATCTGATAGTCAGGGTTCGCCTGGAACTGGAATTTCATTTTAAAAAGCACTTAATGAGGTTCTCTAAAATATATAACCCGTGAAATTGCTAACCCTGCTTCTAGTAGGGGAGCCAGGTTTTTATAACAATTAAACCTCTCTCTGACCAGTAAGGAAATTAGATGTTCCGGGGCAATTAATTCAATTAGGGATGGTGCTATGAGGTCGCTGCTTTAAATATGTAAATTACCATTTCCATACAGACTAAATACAGTGCCATCCAGCCCTGGGAAACGTTCACTCTTATCTCCACAAAACAATTGACACGTTAGTATTCATGCCAGTCCCAGAGTGGGTCTCGAGCGGAGACGCCCTTTGCAAATCTTAATAATATTGCAGTGGCTTCTAGGTTTGCCCGACACACTTCCTCCAATTAAAACCCACACATTTCTCACAGCTGGGGTAAAAAAGGAACCTGACCACTTGATTCCCCATGCCACAGCCATTCCTCATACATTTCTTTTTCCCTTCCCCGACCCCTAAGCAGGCATCACCCCCCGCCCAGACAGTGCCACAGAGGATGAGGATTAAAGCATCTCTACGGAAGGCTGGGGATAAAACGCAAGTGGGGAGCATTTTTGCACAGCCTCTGGTTTGGGCATGAGAGGCATTAGTGCATGAGTATATGTGTGCACGATGGTAGTGAGAAGGAGGGCTCCCAGAGAGGTGATCACTGTGGCCTGTCCGCCCTTCCTCTGTCTGCCCCGGTGTCTACACTCCCAGCAACATGGTTTGTTTGTCGCTCTGTCTCCTGCAGCTCTGCCCAGAGATGTAAAGCCACAGCCTTGCTTGAGTCTGAGGGTGAGTGAAGGGTATGGGAAGGGGTCCTGCCCGTCTGTGGGTTTGTCCACATGCTACCCCCGCCAGCTTCTTACCCTGGAATAGTCCAGGCTGGTCATAGCCGGGTTGGAGTCGACATGGGCCCTGACGAGGGCACTGATCAGACTCACCGGGGGCGAGGGGGGAGAGGGCTCCTGTGGGCTCTTCGGTTTTGAGGGCAAACGACCTCTCCGGCCTTTTAAACTGTCGGTGCGAACCACTGCAAAGGAATAAATAGGTTAGCGTCGCTCCCCCTAGCGGGACCCAGCTGCCGCCTCGGCCCCTCCCAGGGGTAAGGCCGCAGCCCCGGGCACCCGGGCGGCGCGCAGGGTCCCACTGCTTGTAAAGCCTTTAATGACGACAAGCATTAAAAAAAAGAAAGAAAGAAAAGAAAAAAGAAAAGGAAATGTGGGGTTGTTTCATGTCTTCTTCCAGATGGGTCGTATAGTCGACGGCGAGAAGGGCCTGGCTGCTTTCCCCAGGGCAGGATGCGCAAGCAGGCGGCTGCCGGGCAGGGAGGCTGGGCGCGGAAGGGGGGCACCCGAGGATAACCCCGCCGGCCCCCGGCTCTGGGACGCGGAAAATGGGACTGGGCTAGGAGCAGGGGGCTCCCGCGAAGTGGGCTGCTCGGCCCGACCTACCTTCTTTGACCATCCCAACAGCCAGGCACTTCTGAAACCGGCAGTACTGACAGCGATTCCGGCGCCGCTTGTCCACTGGGCAGTTTTTATTTGCTAAACACACGTATTTTGCGTTTTTTTGTACCGTGCGCTGCAAAAGGAGACAACATAGACCGATTTTTTTTCTTTTGAAAATCCAACAACCCAGGGAGGGAATCCAGGAACAATTTCTGAACGGCTGCGATCTACACTCCCTCCCCACAAACAAACACATACACACAACTCCTTTTAATTTTTTTCCTTTTCCTTTTCCTTTTCTTTCTTTTCGTTTTCCTCCCCCAGGGCATTTAACAGGAGAAAATTGATAGCGTTAACATTTGAGCTAACCTTGCCGCTCCTTGCTGTGTTTTATATGCCAAGAGAAGGAGAAGGAGACGCTCAGTAAATACAAATCCGTGGGCATTCATATTATTTACATTCCTTGGAGACCTTCTCTATTTAAAATGATAAGATTATTCAATCAGGATGGCGAAATAAAGAGATCACTTAATTTGACCATAGGGAATTCTGTTCCACTTGGTTAGCTCAGACACGGTTCTCTGTCCTAACCAATTTCAATCTGAACAGAGAAGACAGCTCCCAGCACATGCAAATGACCCTCTTCCTGCTCCGGCTCCTGCAACTCGGGGCTGGGGCCTGCCGGGGTCGGCTGCGCGCAGGGGCGACGCGACCCCAGGTCTCCGGGTCTCGCTCCTTCCCTTCCTCCGGTACCCAGAGGCCTCCGCCCCGGGCGGTGGGCGCCCGCAGGGCAGCCTGGGCGGACCCCGCAGCTGGTGGAGCCGGGGCTGGGCTGCCGGCACCCGGTGGAGCGCGCGCTCCGAGGCTCCCGGCACTAGGGGGCCCCTTACCTGCCGCCCCCGCCCCCGTCCTCGCTCACCTTAAAGAAACCTTTGCAGCCCTCACAGGTGCGCACGCCGTAGTGCTGGCAGGCCGCGTTGTCGCCGCACACGGCGCAGAGCCCCTCGTTGGAGGGGGAGCCCCGCGACGGCGGCGAGGGCACCTGCGTGTCCAGCAGCTGCGACGCGTGGCCGATCTGCAGGCCGGGGAAGCCCATGGACGCGGGCTTCCGGATGGGGTTGGGCACCGCGAAGGTCTGCCCGTCCACCACGTGGTGGCTGCCCGCCTGCTCCGGGTTCATGGGGACGTGCAGGGGCCCGTCGAAGCGCATCTGGCAGCTAGACACAGGGGTGCCGGGGGGCGATTGCTTAAATGAGAAGAGGGAGAGGCGGGAGACTGGCGTTTTCCTCTGCTCGATCATGTGCGTGGTGGCCACGTAGTTCTGATGGAAGTTGTGGAGAGAGCCTGGGTCGTCCCACATGGGGCTGTGCTGCACTTGGAAGCCCGGGGTGGTGGGCGTCGGGGGCGAGGAGGGCTTGTAGTAAACCGACCCGGAGTGCGGCATCATCTCCTCGGACTGGGGGGGCAGGTGGCTGTGTTGCTGGTAGTTGTGCATCTGAATGTCTTCTACCTTAATGGAGGACTGCTGTCCGGACAGGGGCATTTGGTACAAGCAAGGTGGCTTGACGTCGTAGCCTGTGCTGTAGTTGTCCATAAAGGTACTGAAGCTGGGGAGAGAAGTGGTGGCAGTGATTTCAGTGTTGGTGAGGTCCATGCTAAACTTGACAAACTCTGGAGTTAAGAAATCGGAGCTGTATTCTCCCGAAGAGTGGTAACTGTAGCTCTGAGACGCGGGGCTGGCTCCTTGAGGCGAGGACCCATACTGCGCCTGAACACAAGGCATGGCTGGAAATGAAACAGGGTGATACACACTCAGCCTGGTCAACCGAACACTTTCTCCCGGGCTCGGGTACACCTGGAGCTACACCGGCAGCCCGCGGCGGTCAGGGAGCCTGGGGCCGCCAGAGGAAGGGTGCAGAGCGCGAGTGCTGCGGAGCAAGACACTGCGGCCCTGGGGAGGCTGGCCCTGGGGAGGCTGGCCCAGGGAGGCTGGCCAGGGAGGCTGGCCAGGGAGGCTGGTCCGGGGAGGCTGGTCCCAGGAGGCTGGCCTGGGGAGGCTGGCCCGGAGAGGCTGCCCCCACCCCCAAGAGCCAGAGCCAGAAGGCCATTGAGGGAGGGTCTCTGTTCCCGGGTATTTCAGACGCCTCCCCATCACCCCCTCACACGGATGGTCCCCTCAGAGGAGCCTTTCCTCTGAAGCTCCGGTGCAGCAAGCTCATTCTAGAAATGAGGTTGAAAGCACAATGAGAATGTTGTTCCCCAAAGACGTTGGCCCGGGAAAACCTTAAGTTACAGACTTTGCTGAGGAAGATCGCATTGCCCTGTGTCTTGACGTTCAGGGAACTCGGAGGAGGGAAAGAAAGAAATGAAGTTGCACTAACCTTCAGCCGAATTACAGGCGTTTTCGAGGAAATTAAAGGTGGACAGTGTCGTAATTCAACGAAGGACAAAGTTTCCAATATTTTTAGAAAAGCAATGGGGAGTCCAGCCTGTCGGATCTCCTCCCTGAAATACAGACACAGGAAGCTTCAGGGTGACTTTCCCCGACAGATTCAGCCGGGCATCTGTAGAGTCCCCAGGCAAGCCCTCCTCTGCCCTCCTTGATTGTTTCCTTGGAAATTGCTGTGTAGCCTTTACCAAACTCAGCAGTTACAAGGAGTGTGTGAGAGAGGACCGTAAACAACCCGGAATGCCCCCCGTTGCACTGTGTAAATCCTTGCAGACAGAGGGTTCTGAAGGAGTACTTATTTATGACTTACGATGTAATAAACTGGACCCCTTGCTGAGATGGGGGGGCTGGGGTGGGGGTGGAGATAGGGCTGGGGGTAGTGTCATTTCCATTTGAGTTTCATTCAGACTCAAGAATAAACTAGAGTCTAATAAAATATAGCATTGGAATCTTAAATTTCTCTGTGGTGAAGCTAGCTTTTCTTTGGGGAGGGGTAAAGAAAGTAGAAGTCAAAAGCATAATATGAAAACCCCATCTCTCCCTCCCCTCCCCCCCCCCCCCACGCGTTACAGAATGTTAGCAAGGCCTGGGCAGCCCCGGCCCTGGAGGCAATCTGAGTGGAAGCATCTGGATTTCCTAAGTGGTTTTGACAGAACACTGGGATTGAGGATACAGGTGAATTGCCATTCACTTCTCCAGGGAAACTTGTCTTTCAACATCTTTGATGGCCAAGGGGTGGGAAGAGGAGACCCTACTTTTCCAGGAGCACCTTAGGTCAGTTGCAGAGGCAGAGAAGCCCCGCTCTCCGCTCTCCGGTACTGGCACCAAGGCTGGAGGCGCCTCCCGACCCGGGAAGCCCAGCGAACACCTTGCCTACCCCGCCTGCCGCAGTCTGCCTACTTGCCAGAGCCAGGCATTCCTGCGCCCTAGGAATTTTCAGACGTTCCCACTTGGAAGACATTCTAGAGCACAGACAATCTCGTTGCTAATGAAAAAGAAAGCCAGACCTCCACCCCGTCTGTTCCCCTCCCCCTCCCCCATCATCTTGCTTCCGGGGAGGAAGGCTAATCAGAAAAAGTAGAGGGAGAGGGGGCCCAGGACGACCACGGCCCTTAGGAGGTTTGCCTGTGCTGGACCTCGGCCTCCGGGCCACTTGGCTTCAGGCTTCAGGGCTGCTCTACTCTGTCTCGCTCTCTCTCTCTGTCTCTGTGTCTCTGTCTCTGACGTACGCACAGACCCAAGCCCGGCATGTGTCAAAACCAGAAATTTCAGGCAACTTAGTAACAGGACGCTCCGGCAACAGCAGCGCCGCCCCTCATTCAGCGGTGCCCGGGAAACCCTGGCACGGCGGCCGGCCTCCGGGACGCAGTCCCCGAGCAACACGCAAACTGGGGAACCTCCTCCCCGGCCCCGTGTGGGCCGCGCCCGCGCCCCCCCTCGGACACGCGGGGCGCGGCGTCTCCCTGCCCCGTGCTCGCAATCCAGTCCGCCCTAAGAGGAAACTTGGGGCTCGGATCCCGCGCGCGGGTCGGCGGCGCCGGCCGCGTCCACCCGCCGCGGGGAGCCCGGGGAGCCCGCGCCCCGGGGCCACGGCGCCGGCGCCCGGACCCACGACCGCGCGCCCCCGCGCCCCGCGCCCCGCGCCCGCCGCCGGAGCGCCCGCGCCACACACGTGGGGGCGAGAGGCGAGCGCGGAGCCGGGGCAGGAAGGGCCGGGGCGGCGCGCCGCACCTACTCACTCAGGACTTCTCCGCGCCTCTCCTCATTCATCCAACTGCGCCCGGGAGGCGCTCGGGCCGGGGCCGGGCCGGGGCGGGCGGGCGGCGGCGCGGCGGAGCCCAGCGGCGGGCGGCGGCGGAGCGGGGCGCGGCGGGCAGCGGCGAGCGGGACGGCGGAGCGAGCGCGGCCGCCGGCGGACTGGCCCTGGCCGCCAATGTGCCTTTGTTTATGTGGCTCGCGCCGCCGCTGCCAACATGCACCTAAAGTCCCCGCGCGTCAGCGCGCGTCAGCCGCCCGCCGCCCAATCGCCGCGCCGCCGCGCTCCCCGGACTCCTGGCCGCCGCTCGCTTTGGTATATTTCCGACCTGACGTCACGAGCAGGGCAGATTTTAAGGTGGGAACCGTTCTGGGTTCACCTTGGTCGCCAGCTTGGGGTTTTTTTTTTCTTTCTTTCTCTCTCTTTTTTTTTTTTTCCGAAAGAGGTGCGACCCTGCCCTCGGGCCCGGGCGGCCGCGACTTGTCACCTCGCCTTCCCCCACCCGGCCGCCCGCGCGCGGGGGAGGGAGCAACAAAAGCCCGCGCGGCAGGGACGGCCGGCAGGGGCCAGGTGGCCAGCACCTGGACGGGCGAGGGGCCGGACGTGCCCGGCGGCGCCCTAACCTCACCCTCTCGCAAGTGTCAGCCCCACTGGCGGGAGCGCGGACCGATGCCCCACGACCCGAGAGCTCCAGGGCTCAGGCGGCCAGGCCGGGATCTCCCTAGCCCGACGCGGGACCCCTTTCCTGCCCCTGCCGCGCGCGGCCTCCGGCTTGGCCTGGGCACCTCGCGCGTGTGTCCCCTCCCGCTGCCTCCCTCGCGCACACGCACAGCCCCAGGTGGAAGGGGCGTCGGGCCCGTCTGCAAGGCTCCCTTCTTCCCTTGCAGCGCCCATGTGCAGGGAGGACGCGGTGCGTGGAAGGGGGCAGGGGGCAGGGAGCCGGCAGCCTGTCAGGGCTCCCAAAAGTCAGAGCGCGCCGCCGCCCACGCTCGGGCCGCAGACAATGCAGCCCGGCAGCCGGCAACAGGTGCGCCTTCCGCAGAAAGGTGCTCCAGCCTCGCCGCGGGGCGAGCCTCAGTCCCCGGGGCTCTCGGCGCCCGCCAGCACTACCCTAACACGGGTAGAGGAGGAACAGCCCTCCTCCGAAGCACACGCGCTCTCGAAGCCTCAGAGCCAAGAGGGAGACACAAAACGTGGGGAGGAGGCGCAGGGGGGTCGCTGCACGAGCGTAAAGTTGTGTGCAGCCCTCCCAGGAGAGGGACCCGGCGCACCGCGGGAGCGCCCGCCTGGCTGAGGCGCGCGCCGCCTGGCCCGAGGGCGACCCCCCCAGCTGCCCCGGCCCGGGCACGGCGGGCCTCCCAGACCGGTCCCGAGGCGCGGTCGGAGGCGGGGGGGTGGGGGGGCTTCCAGGCCGCGGGGACCCCTGGGCAACTCCCGCCCCCAATCCTGCCGCTCCCGGGATGGGCCAGGGGCGCCGGGCGCCCGCCGCCCTCCGGCCGGCTCGGCTCCGCTGGGCGCCCCAGCTCCGCCCGCCGCCCGGCGCTGCTGTCCCGGCTGCGGGGCCCGGGCTCCTCCGCGCCGCAGCCTCCGGGGACTGCGCGGCCACCTTAAGTTTCCCCCAGATGTGGCGCCTGCCGCCGCCGCCTCCGCGGCTCGGCGGTGCCCCAGCGGCCCGAGTGCAAATAAAACCAGGAAGTGTGTGTGCGAGTGTGTGTGTGCGCGTGTGTGCGCGTGTGCGCGGGGGGGGGGCTGCGGGGGGCGAGTGAGGGTGTGAGTGGGGGGAGCGCGGGGGGGGCGCGGGGGGCGAGGCATAGCCTATTAGCAGGGGCCCGGCAGCGTCAGCGCCCCGTGGGCACGAGCGATTCCACGCGAACGAAAGGGAAAAAGTGAGAGTTTGGAGCCCGGGGAGAAGGGAAGGGGTGGGGGTGGCGGTGACGCAGGGGCGCAGGCATTGACGCACCCGCGGGGCTCGGCCCAAAATAGCAGCGGCTGCAGGCGGCGGCCGCCCGGCTGCCTTCCCTTCCGCGAGGGAGCGGGCGCTGCCGGCAGGAGCGCGCCTTGATCCCGGCGGGCGGCCCGGCTCCCGCAGCTATTTTCGGGCGCTCGGAAACTCGGGCCCAGCCCCGCCGGGGCGGCGCTTATTATTTTTTAATATACTCCTAGGAAAGCGGGGGCCGGGAGAACTTCACGGCTGTATCCATCACCCTCCGTGCACAGACGCACAGCCAAGTGGATGCCTTCCCTCCGCGAGGGCTCCTCCTCCCGTGTGAGCCTCGAACCCCCGGCGTGGGCGCGGGGTGAGCCTGCGGACGGCCGGAGAGCTCCCCCGGGAGCGGGAGCGCGGTCTGGGGGCGCCGGGGGGGGGGCTCGGAGTAAGGCAGCCTTGCATGGGGGTGCGCTACAGCAGCAACCTGCTACAGCAGCAACCTGTGGCGTCGGGCTTAGCCGCCGCCCAAGTCTTCGTGCACCCAAGGCTCAGGCAGTTTTCACAGCAGCTGTTATAATGATTAGTAACTGGAAATGGAGAATTTAGATACGACATTAGAAAGAGAGAAAAAGGTGGACTTTCCCCCCTTGCATCCTACAACTTGCAAGAGCGAGTGAGTTCTCGCTCTTCATCGAATTCCTATTCTGGTTCCTGGGAAGTTATTTCTTGGGAAGACACTCTGGATGCAGGACTCATAAGCCAACTACTGGATAAGCTATTTCCTGGGCTAGCATTTTTGGTAGGGCTCGGATGTGCTCGGGTGGGAAGGATGCAACACAAGCATCAGAAAGTGTAAAAAAAAAAAAAAAAAAAAAAAAAAAAAAAAAAAAAGATAAAAAAGATCCCTCTTAAAACTCCGAACTCCTGTGTCCCCACCAGATTGTGCTGGAACGAAGTCTCTGTAGAACCGCCAATGTCTGTAATTGACTGATCCTGTCAGTAGGGGGCCTGACTCCACAGCGTTCCGGAGGATCACACACACACACACACACACACACACACACTCACTCACTCACTCACTCACTCACCAGCTAGCTATTTACTACTTGGGCCAAACCCTAGGAGAGCAAGATGCAGGCCCAAATATTCAAACTGTGCTGGAATTCATAAATAACTACAAATCTTTTATTCTTTTCTATTTTTCTTAAAAGGGGAAACAGTTGAACACATGGAATTAGGTTCACAATAGATTTTCTTTTTTTTCCCTCCTGCTCATGTTTAACTCACTGTTAGGTCACAGAGGGGAGAGGGGGAATCAAAATAGTAATAAAATCTCTCCTTTTATCACCAAGTAGCTCAAATTGGCATATAGTTTGGAAAAATGAAAGCATGTTTTAAAATCCTATGATTACATGTTTAAATAAATTATAGTTTAGAAGAGGATTCCTGTGGGTATATTTGCTAGTACATAAGAGAATGCTTTTGTGCACAGAGGTTTAATTACACATATAATGGAATCAAAATGTAGACTTGAACAACCTTGTAGAAAGTGTTAAAATGATGCTTTAGGCTAAAAGAAACTGAACTTTTGTATTTATATGACTGCAAACTTTCAAGATTCTTTTAAACATAGATTCTTGACTATAAACTATAACTCAATTAAAATGATAGCAGTAGTTTTTTCAGGGTCCAGACTCAGGATGCAACTTTAAATTATTGCCATGTATAAATGTGTAAAGTTATTCCCAATGAAGGTCTATTTTAAGAAGTTAAAATAGATAGGAGTAAAAATTGGCCTTATATATAAAGAGCTCCTTCTTTTGAAACCAACTAAATTAAGCGACAAAAATATTAATTCTATCAATATATATTAATAGATGACCTCCAAAAAGCATTTAGACAAGTCGTGCTACTATATTATCTTTTAGATTAACCAATATTAAGCAGAATATATTGACACATACATAGAAAAATATTTTTATAAAAAATCAACATAAATAATACATACACTCACATCTAAACCAAAGTATTTTATTTTATGCATGGCTAGACAGATTATACTTAATAAAACTGAGCTTTTGGTATAATTTAGAAAGCAAACATGGATGTAATCCCATAGGATTTTCTATCTTAATGCATGGGAAACGGGTCTTTAGGGATTTCGTTCACGATTCTCCCAAAATGAACTCACAGTAGCCCTTCCAATTCAGATAGAGTGAATAGATATATCTGTTATATATTCCAGGAGTTGAGGTAACTTTAAGGTATTTCATAAGAAAATTACCTAACGGAAACTATCTTAAACATTAAAATGAGATATATATTTTAAGTTCTATTTGGACAAATTTGCATTCATGGTATATGTTGCCATTCAGCAGGAAATTTTACATAAGAGATAGAGGAGAGGAATTTTCACTTCGGAAAAAAAATCAGTTATGGAACTACAACACCATTTTTCAATATTAAAGGTTTTTGTTTTTTCCTTTTACCATTTCATTTGCATTAATAGGATACTAATCAACCAACCATTTGTTCCTTTCCTATAAAATGCTTACAGAACATGTCAACTGCTTACCTGATATTCACATTTTGGGTAGTTGTGGCTTTTTACTCAGTTCTATTCAGCATTTTTTTTTTTTTACCAAAAAAACATTAAATGCAAAATTATTTCTTACTTCAATTCAGAACTCAGTTCTAGAAATGTGTAAAGATGTGCAGAAGAAAACAGCACTCTTTTTTTCTAGAAGCATCTACTTGCAAATTAAAATTATAAAACTGAACATATGGTAAAGCCTCATGCCACTCAAAAAGTATTTTGCATAATAAAAATCCTCCATCTTTTCTCTAATGCTTGACTCTTCAGTAACCATCTCCTAAACATTCTTGCTTTTTACTAACCACTTAATATCTTCTTGTGTGTGTGGTAAAATATAGATAACATAAAATTTACCACCTTAACCACTTTTAAGTGTGCTGCTCAGTGATGGTAAATACATACACATTGTTGTGTACCCATCACCACTATCCATCTCCATAACTCATCTTGTAAAACTGAAACTCTACACCCATTAAACAATAACTGTCCATTCTCCTCTCTTCCAGCCTCTGGCAACCACCAATATTTTCTGTATAAGAATTCTTTTTGATTAAACAAGGGAGGGTAATTTTGGTTTCAGATTTCATCGCTAATTTCAGGAAACATGAGGGTCATTACATTATATAGAGGACTTTTTAAAAATTCTGAAAATGAGTTGCTACATGCTAAGAAATTATCATGGACACTTGAAATTCTAAAAGTAGCCAATAACATTAGTAACTATCACAGTATTATATAACATTTTAAGTAGATAAAATACATATACTTTGCCATAGTCTTTGTATTTATATCACAGCTGGCTGGTTTTTGTTCTACTTTTAATGACAAAATAACCACTTTTGATTTTTTCCTGACTAACTGATGGATAGGAACCTCTGGATTTCATAAAGAATGAAGATCCTGTACTGATATATTATGACAAAGACATATATGCCCTTTTCCTCATCATAATTCTGCAATTATCAAGCCTACAATTTTAACACTACAAAAGTAACTTATAGCAAGGACCCTTATAGTGATAAGTAAAAAATCTAATTACCATATCCTTTGAATAGATGTAATATAAATTTCATTGCTCACTTAAAAGTTCTAAAGTTAACAGCATAAACTTGAAGTTGAGTAATTAAGTAATCCTTATATAGACACTTATTAAAGTATTTATACATATTATCTTAAATCTACATCTATCATTTTGCCAATTAAAATTAGGACTTTAATTGCAATTAAGTAATTTAATTGCCAATTGAACAGCAAAATTGCTAAGTGACTAATTTTAATGCCTATTTTAATTACCAATCATGACTGGGGAGGGAGCTAATCAAGTTACATCAAGCAGTACCAGAGTAATGATGTGAAGAAAAAAAAAAAAAAGTAGAACAAACATTCAAGGCTACATGCTTTAAAAAAAGAAACATAAATTAAATAAATGCAAACACAATCTTATAAATGTATAAAAATACTGTATTTCAATATCTGAATACAGAACATGAAAGAGAACAAGATTAGTTAAAGAAGCCCCTGTCAATCTTCAGTCAAAGTAAGGAAAACCAAGTCAAATTTTTATGTGGTATTTACATGGCACTCACACTAACCCAGATAAAAACAAAGCTGCATATAGCTGAGAATAAAAGACTGTTTCCTGCTTGGCTGGTTAAATATTTACAGATTGACAGTTTTAAAAGAATTCTTTAAAAATGAAACACTATAAAAGAGAGAAACAAGTTTCCAATGCAGCAATGTAGATTTTAAATTTGAAAAGCAAACAGGGCCAGTGCAGTGGGACTATATACTCTTTGCTGATGGCTCTCCTCCCCACCCCCACTCACTTGAATGCAGAGTTCTATTAGAGGCCTAATGCCTATCCATAACTTGTCCCGTGTTACCAGGAGAAACACGTAAATCTGGCCTATCTTACATATTCTAAAGTACATTCATGAGTAAAAAATAAGAAAGCAGCTAGGATTACATCACAATTAAAATTACATAGAACCCGGGGAAGATACCCTGTCCTAAGAGGATTTCTTCATTTGCAGTTAAAATAAACATGCCAGCTCAAGATAAAGGCTGTAAACCAGCAGGCAACCAGAAACAGTAGTGAAAATCTTCTTGGCAATACAAACACATTTTCAAAAGTTTTCATTTTCAAACTAATTCTCAGATTAGCAATATGGAAGGGCAATATTGAAAGAGGGAGGTGAAGTTGAGAGCTCACAAAAATAGAGAGTGATTCCCTGGTAGACAATAACAATGCTAGTACTTTCCAGCTATAGGGATCGCCTTGGCAGCCAGCCACCTCATTTAGAGTAACAATGGACATCCATCAAATCTTCGTTTAAAATAAAAGTCATGATGCAAGATACATATCTTGTTTTTATTACTGTATCCGTATACCAAAAACATACGTAGCTTATGCCTACAAAAGGGCCCGAAATCATTCATGAACTATGTGTAATGTTATAACTTGAGAAAAAGCAAATAGTGCTGCTTAGGATTTTATTTACTAATGGACTTGAATTCTGAAGTGAAGCACAGCAGGACTTTCGGCCTGGCTTTGAAGGAGGAACACGTTAATAATCACGGGGCCTGACAAAAGGCTGCAATATCTGCTCATGACAATAACAGCTTTATAAGGAGAGTTCTGTGTGGCTGATTAAAGGAAAAGGACACACTCACTGCCTATTCAGAAGTCATGGAGATGGACTCATCATTGACAAGCTCACTTCTGATCAGGGTTAAAACGCATTGACTACGATGAGAGAGAAAAGCTTAGCCATTAAAAGATTACCAAAACCAGCCCCCAGCAACCGTTGCCATAACTAAGATACATATCTTAACGTGTTCGGTATAAGATTTTCTGCTATATAAACACACAAAAGGTCTTGTATTATTTGATAATAATTACCAACATGATTGCACTAACCCAAGCACTAGGTAACACATTATCATCCATTACAAAAGGGGACCCAAAAAGGAGAAATGTTATCTTGTAATTTCAAAAAGGTTCTGAAAGGACATGATGTACAGAAAAACTTTCAGAAATGTTAACTTTCTGAAACGTGACATGAATGAACATATATACTTGTTGCCATTGCCTAGGTCTATCTTGCATATTTTGTTAGTCTGTCAGTTCACATGAATTAACGTGGTTTACCTACTGCTGGAAGCAAAATATTTTAAAAGATAGTACGTTCCTAGCTTTCAGATGTTACTTAATAGGTAAAAGTAAAAAAAAAATATATGTTTCCATAAGTCATTTACTTTTTTTACCTTTATTTCTTGTTTTCCAGTGTTGCCTCTCTGCGTTAGTGGAAGAAAAAGGAGGGATACACTAAGAGACAACCCTGTTTATAACCTGAAATTAGAGGCAATCAACCATTTTATTACTCACCAGGATATTTAAAATAAGACCTGTGAAATATTACAGAAACATTCCACTAGGATCTAAACAGTGACTTTAGTATGCTGTCACTGACATGTTGGGGGAGAAAAACCACCACACAGATGATCCAAGTACACACACACTGTGTAGGGGGGAAGGGAGGTTGTGTATAGAATTGTTTGGCTCCTTGTATTCCTTCTATTTCATATTTCATGAATATTTCATATTTCATATTTCTATTTCATATTTCCTAGAAGTCACTTTCTGAAGTTGAAGAATAATCGAAGTCTATGTTTTAAAAAGGAAGTTCAAATAGTTAATTGACAGGTTTAGGAGTCAGAAACCAGTCACAGCACACATATCTCCCGCAGGAGCTCTTTAACTTTCTGGATCCCTAAAGTATGGTGTTCCTAAGTATTACTAACTCTTAAGTGACTAGGAGCGGAAATCCTACTTTCCATTTCTCCACACTCTCCTCAACTAGTATTATCAGGTTTGCTGACTGGCAATTCCTAAGGCAACAGTTTTGCTGGACTTTCTGAACTTCGCATGGTTCGGAGGTGGGAGGGGGACGAGGAAGGCGATACAGAAACCAGATTTTACAGCCAGCGTGACTTGACGGGCCCCTCACACCACACGTAGATGTTAGAGAATTTGAAACGTAGCTCCGTGGCGCAATTTATACCACAGAACCTGCGAGATGCTAGCTCCCTGTTGTTATAACGTACCGGGTCAAGGGATATAAATTGTACCAGGTAATTCGTTTTGCCGTTCGGAGAGTCATTAAGTTCCTCCCAGAATATACGTGATTGATGTCCCTGGAGGTGAAAGGCTAAAGGAACCATATGGCAACGTGTTGCCTTCCGTCTGCTCTCTGCCCATCCGTGCTTAAGCTGCCATTAGCAACATCTGCAGCTCTCGGAGATCCAGCTGCGCCGCCGGCCGCCGCCACTGCTCTTGGGGGGCACCTAGCTGAGCGCCAGGAACTGGAGGCTCCCAGGCGACCCGCCAGGGCGGGGGGAGCTTTCGCGATTACACGACACGACACAAATGCTTTATTAAAGTTTAATCTGGAACTCCCAATTAGCGCGACCGCATCACAGATCCACCGCGGTTTCCTGGAAGGCGCAGCACGTCCCCCGCCCCGTGCGAGGCCCCGGAGCGAGCGGCCCCCGCCGCCGGCCGCGGACACGGGCCCCTCCGAGCCGGGCGCCGCCGCCCCGGACGCCCCCAACGGCCGGCCCGTCCCTCCTTCCGCAGCGGGGGGCGTGCCGGCGGGGGGCGCGGTCCTCTCTCCGCGCGGCGTCCGGGGGAGCCTCCTCCAGTCCGTCAGCAGAAGTTTCTCTCGGCTCCCGGCGTTACAGCCCCGCTGGCGTCCTGCGCGGGAGGCCCGGGCCCGGCCGGGAGGGAGGCAGGGAGGGAGGGAGGGAGGGAGGCAGGGAGGGAGGGAGGCTCGGCGGCAGGGAGGGAGGCAGGGAGGGAGGGAGGGAGGGAGGGAGGCTCGGCGGCAGGGAGGGAGGGAGGCCCACAGGGAGGGAGGCCCGGCGGCAGGGAGGGAGGGAAGGAGGGAGGCTCGGCGGCAGGGACGGAGGGAGGAAGAGAGGGAGGCCCGGCGGCAGGGAGGGAGGCCCGGCGGCAGGGAGGGAGGCTCGGCGGCCGGGACGGAGGCTCGGCGGCAGGGAGGCCCACAGGGAGGGAGGCCCGGCGCTCCCACCCCCCACCCCACCCCGCCCCCCCAGGCCCCGCTCCGGGTCCCGGATACGTTACCTGCCGGCGCTCCCGGCCCCTCGGTCACCGCATCCCCGCCGGGGCGCCCCGGCCGGCAGAGGCCCGCGGCCGTCCTGCTTGGGGGGCGGGGGGAGGGCGGTGGGAGGGGAGGAGGCGGGGAGGCTGGGCCCCGGACACTTACTGGGAGAAGCAAAGGAAAACAAAAAAGGTCGAAGCCGCTGGTGGGGGCGCGGGGTCCCGGCCCGGGGCCGAAGAGGCCGGCCGCCTTCCGGAGGGTCGGGGGCGGGCGGGCGGGGGGCAGGGAGCGGCCGCCCGCCCCCTCCCCCGACCCCCAGCGGCGGCGGCAGCTGCACACACACGAGCCCATTGTCGCCGCGCCCGGCGCGCAGCCCCGCGGACTCGGCCCCGCGGCCAAGCGCGTCAGCGGCCCCGTCAGCCGGGCCGGGCTCCGTGACGCGCGCAGCCCGCGCTATAAATAACCCCTCGCCGGGCGGCTCGGGCGGCCTTCCAGGGACCGCGGGGCGCGGCGCGGGGGCAACCAGGAGCCGCCCCGCCGCGCCGCGCCGCGCCCCCGCCCCGCGCCCCCCCACCCCTTGCCTTCCCCTCCCTCCCCCTCCCCTCCCCTCCCTCCCCTCCCCTCCCCTCCCCCCTCCCCTCCCTCCCTCCCCCTCCCCTCCCCTCCCCCTCCCCCCTCCTTTCCTCTCCCCTCCCCTCCCCTTCCCCCCTCCCCTCCCTTACCCTCCCCTCCTCCTCCCCAGGTCCTCCCCCGCCCCCTCCCCCCTCCCCCCCCCCCCCCCCCCCCCGCTCGGAGCGCCGCTGGCGGGTGGGAAGGCCGGGGCGAGC
The DNA here is from genome assembly GCF_018345385.1 of Vulpes lagopus. Classification (NCBI taxonomy): domain Eukaryota; kingdom Metazoa; phylum Chordata; class Mammalia; order Carnivora; family Canidae; genus Vulpes; species Vulpes lagopus. Next base: position 81,838,936 of record NC_054834.1, read on the forward strand.
GCAGCCCCCGGGCTCAGGGCCGGGGTCGCCGTGTTCCTTCCTCCCGGTTCGGGGGCCCCGGCCTCCCCGCTCGCCCACACCCGCCCTCGTGCAGGTCGGACGTGTTTGTGGCGGCAGATCCTCGCTTCGAAGCCAAACAAGCCGTCGGTCCTAGGCGTCCCGACGCGGCCTCCTCCAAGCCCCCGCGGGAGTGCGCACTGCGGCCTTCCGCCTGCACCCCCTCCGGGCGGGTCGCAGCCTCCCCTTCCTCAGACCCCACCGGCCTCAGGGATTCCGGCGGTGGCGGAGCCGGGGCCGTCTCGACTGTCTGGATTGGGAGTCGCGCCCCGACCCCAGCAAGAGCGCGCCCCCGGCCCGCGGGCTCAGGCGCTGGCCTTTGTGGCCTCGAACTCGCACAGGCCTTGCACACAGCACATTTGCATTTTCCCAGAGTCTTCCATCGTGGAAGGTTCTGGAGTTCCATCAGGGCTTACACTTAAAGGGACTTTCTCTCTAGGTAAATTTTGTGCGGGGACTTGGCGTTCCGGCCCTGCCCAGGCCCACCAGGCCCACCAGGCCGGCGCCCCGACGGCCGCACACGCGCCGCACATCGTCTGTTCCCTTGGAACCGTCTACTAACCGGCTAGACGGGCTCCTCCTGAGCAAGAGGTCTCAGATACCTGAACTCGAAAATTCCTGGGATGCTGATATGTCATTTGCCGATGGAAATGAAGTTTTTAAGTGACCTGGCCTGGATAGAGGGACTTAACAGCGCCGAGGAAATGGTGGGTGCTCTACAGTCAAGACCAAGTGAGGTCGTGAGGGATTCACGTGGCTGGGAGTTGGAAGACCAGAAAAGCTGGGTCTTCATTAGGTTTCATTGTGCCTCTCTGTGCCACCTTGCAGGAATTACAGCGTCGCCTTCCGCCTCGGTTCCTTGGTCTTCCAAATGGAGAAAGTGTGGCTTCTAAGACCCTTTCCACGCTAATGTTCTAGGATGCTAAAAGGACACAATTGTGTTCAGGTATATAAAGCTGTCGATATGAGTACCTGTGTCTCATGGAAAAAAGATAACCAAATATACAATAATTTGGTCCTCTGACAATTTTTTACTTTGTACATTTTTCAAAAAGAAGATCTATTAGGGCCACTTCAGAAAAAGAATGAATTCAACTATATCATTAAAACTATTTTAAGAGGAAAAAATAGTTGTCACTACATGCTTCATTTACATGACAGCAGACATAATTACAGTCTGATGATGTCTTAGGGCCTTTCCAACACCATGTGCTCTCCCATGAGTGAATGAATTATGAGTAGCTAAATGTACTAGAATCACTTGTCTCCAATTTTACCCCCAAATCTGGCTTATGTAGTTTTTAGGAAGGGGTTCTGAGTTGAAACACACAAACTTGTTTATCAGTGAGTGGGGTTTATGAGCCAGGCACGTCTTCTTCTGCTTGATCCCCAGCATTGTCAGAATCCGCCTTCATCTTCTGTCTCCAGGTTGGTGAAGGCAGAAAACATAAAAAAAGGCAGAAACAAGTTTAGAGCCAAAACATTTGCTTCACGTAGACACCACCGAAGTGTGATCGCAACTAAAAGTTAACCAGTATTTTCCCGGTTCCAAAAGCACATCTGTCTCTCTTTCCCATAAAATGTTTCATATCTCTGATTTCATCTTGAAGTTCTTTCTCCTGTAGCTTACGAAGAGGTATTTTTCTTTTACTATCACTTTCCTGAAACTTCTAGGTTCTCACATAGTTTTAAATTGAAACTCTTTTGCTTCCTTCTTATCCTTTTTTAATGTGGCAAGTTCCATTCTCCGTTACCCTTACCCTTAAAAATTTAACAGCATGAGAATTAGGCTAAAACTGAAACATGTCCAAATTTTATGAGGCGGGGAGCTGTGGGATCTTAGCTCTGGAACACAGGAGAAATACCGTGAAACAACCAGTTTCCTTAAAAAATAAAAAGGAAAAACAAAAACAAAAACAAAAACAAATCCCCTAAACAACCACGTTGAAATTTGTGATATAGAAGAATGAAAATATGGAAGATCTTTCATTGGATCTCTTTGATAGCATAAAGCTTGTTACAATTTTTAAACATAGCGGATGTTTTAGAATATGGACATTTCTCAATATTTCTGACACTTCTGTCTACCTGAGGTTAAATCTTTTTTAAAAGTCTCCTCACAGTAACAGTATTGAAGATTTTATTAAAGAAACTACTGTGCACTCTTGCCTTATTACTCAGTTAATCCTGCTCTCTATTTAGAGAACTGTGCCAGCTAGGTTGAGGCTTCAAAGGAATGAGCACAAATATTTGCCGTATCCTATGCAGTATAGTTTTGGTGATAGAATTCATTTCAGAAAATATCATTGAAGTTGCAGTATACGCAAATCTCAGCAACTTTCAAATGGATAAATAGAAGGTTAGCAAGAAAAGTGATGAGGGATTCTCAGCATTCCAAATGAAAGGCAAGGAACAACCAAAGTTATAGACCTAGGTGTTTTCTGAATTTAAAAGACCAAGAAATCAAGGCAGGCAGTGTTCTTACAATTTTTTTTTTTTTTTTAAATCAGCAAAATAGGGCAGCCCGGGTGGCTCAGCGGTTTGGTGCCACTTTCAGCCCAGGGCCTGGTCCTGGAGACCCAGGATCAAGTCCCACATCGGGCTCCCTGCATGGAGCCTGCTTCTCCCTCTGCCTGTCTCTGCCTCTCTCTGTGCATCTCATGAAAAAATAAAATTCTTAAAAAAAAAAAAACTAAAACAAGTTTTTAAAGAATCAGCAAAATTAACAGGAATCCCAACATAGTTTTAAAAAATGCACATAAATACATAATCAGCCCTTCTGATAAGGTTGCCCTGATTTTATTTTTTAGGTGGTGGAGAGGGGAAAGGGCAGAGAGAGAGGGAGAGAAGAGAATCTTAAGCAGGCTCCATACCCAGTGTGGAGCACCACACAGAGCTTGATCTCACAACCCTGAGATCATGACCTGAGGCTAAATCAAGAGTCAGATGTTTAACGAGCTGAGCCACCCAGGCACCCAAGGTTGTCCTGATTTTAATGGCTTAACCCAAACTGCACACACTTTGGTAACTCATTGATGGGCATCTATTGCAAACAACTTTTTTTCTTCCAGTAAAAATTATAGCATCAAAGCAGGATTTGTGAACAGTGAGTTTTAACAAATTCCTTGTGTGGGTCCAGGGCCTAGACCTAATAGCTATTTGATCCATTCCTGCTTCTTTCCCCTTCTCTGGTCTTTAGCACAGGAGGGCCGATCCAGCCAGCTATGGTTTCCCTCCCTTCTTTAGGAGCTGCCTGCCAGCACATGTGTGACCAATGGAAAGCCAGAGCAGGGGGGCATCCCACCCTGCCCCCCAGGCTCTCGTTCCTGCCAAATGCCTCAGGACCTCTGACCTTGGGTTCCAGTAACATTGCCTTCTCCCTTTATTCCTCTAGTATTTGGGTGGCTTTGTCCTGTTGAATAATCACTGTCCTCTTTTTGTTTCTCAGCCCTTCTGTCACCTGTTTTACAAATTACTTGAATTAAATTCTCCCTGTGTTGAGTACTTAGAGCAGTTTCTGTTTTCCAGGTTGAAGCCTGACTCCATACATCCTAGTGAAAGACACTATTGACTGATATACAGGGAAAATCTACTATTCCTTCATCCTCATTTGCTAGAAAATTTTTTTGTGCTAATGAAGGATCCAGTCCTCAGAAGAATTTTTGAAAATTTCTTAAAATTTTGTTTTTAAACTCTTTTACTGTTCATTAGTCAGAACAGGGCCAATACTTAGCTGAGCCTGATACATAAATTCCATGCTAAAAAGAGAGGTGGCATATAATACCTGACAAGGTTTAATTTACAACACACATCTTCTATAAGGCCCGTTCATTCACCAGCTTATTTGTCAGTGGTTTCTCTGTCCCCTTGTATCTTAGAGAGAGAGACAGGGAGAAGGAAAGAGAGAAGAAAAGAGAAAGGAAAGAAAAAACTTTATTATTAATTTGGAATTTCGTGTATGTGGATCCTTGGGATAATATTTCAAAATCTGAATAATCTCTACATCTTTTTTTCTCCCTGTATTTTCTACTACTGCTTCTCTCCTCCCTCTCCACCCCTGTAAACAGGTCTCCTTCTTGGTGTTCGTTGTTCATAGCCAGAAAGAGGCAAAAGGAAGGGCAAACAAAAGTGATCTGAATATTTCTGGCGTTGTTTTATAAAATCTTGAAATTTCAAGGGGAAAAAAATTCCAGGACATAGCCTAAATATCTTGAAGAAACTTCAAAAGGAAAAGGATATTCTTGAAACTGGAAGAAGCATTTTCCTGGGCAAATAAATTCAAGGGGGAGAGAAACAGAATGATCGGTATTTTTTTTTTTTAATCAGTATTTCTTGAGAAGAAACACAGAGCTGGGAGATGATACTGGAGAAGTTCCCCAGGAAGAGAACCAGGAGTTGGCAGAGGAGTCTATGAGGTCATGCTTCTAGCATCCAGGTGTATCATGGGAGACAAATCATTGCACAAATACCCCCTGGACCTCACTCATCTGTACCAGGAATTATACTAGTCCTTTTTTTCCATTGACCATTAGCACACAGGTAGCCACAGTGAGTGGCCAGGACTTGTGTGGGAGCCACCAGGAAGGATCTCTCTCTTTTTTTTGTTCTCTGCACTTCAACATGGAGAGATGTAAACTGCCACCACACAGCAAGAGTCTGCTGGAGAATAGAGCCAACACAGAGGAAGTAGATCCAAGAGATGGAGAAGGAGAAATTGGGTGCTGAAGACATTTGAGCCTGGATCAAGCTATTCTTGGAGCTAAACCTATCACCAGATTCTCAAGTTATGTGAGTAAATCGGTTCACTTTTAGCTAAAGTCAAGATTGAATTTTCTGTCAACTGCATTGGAAAGAGTCCCAACTGATACACTTGTCCCTAATGGCTTTTCAAGGCCTTGGTGCTGGGACATAAATACAGAAGTTACCTGATGACTAATAGTGCATGCATACCATGTAATACTAATTTATTCCTCTACTGCTACTGGGCAGGGCGAGGGAGGGGGGGGACTTAATATGATCACATAGGAAGTGGCATGTCAAAATCAAGTGGAAGTGCCCATTGTTGGTTAAATTTCCAGGGAGAATGAAACTGTTCCTACCCCAGAGACATTAAACCTTTCGATCAGTACAACAAAGATTTCAATGGTCGAAGCAGGAGAACATGAAACATAGCAGTCCCTATATATCTCTCACCTCTTTATTGCTACACCCTGCCTCTAGCAGCCAGTCCTATCCAGCTAAAAATAGTTCCCCAACTATTCTTTGTGAATAGTGGAAATAGTTGAGTACATGAAATAAATGAATGTAGAAACAGAAAGAATTATACATTTTTATAGCCCAGACCTGAGAGTTCACTTAATCCTTGTGATCAAAATATTTGTCACAATAATAGGAATTGTAAAGTTATAAACTGTAAGAGAGTGGAATGTTAAATTTCATTAGAATTCATATGATAGCACCCTTTATTTTACTTTTGCATAAATATAGCAATATATTATGAAATTTAAGAATTCTTGTTCTTTAAATTTGGCTACCTTTCCTCTCTCCTTTAAATTTGATATTTTTCTATTCTCTTTAAGTGTTTTGTTTCCTATGCATTATCTGTTTGCTCCCCACACCTACACAATATTTGTGATTAGATAATATTTTATTATGGCCAAGAACCAAAATATCAGTTCAAATAGCACATGAAGTCAGATACTTAACAGAGCCAAGCTAACTACAGTTGGAAAAAGACCCTCCACCCGCTTTATACAAACACACACACACACACACACACACACACACACACACACACACTCCTAGACATACTCTTTAATAATTCCATGATTTCAACATCTTTGTGTAGGAAGAGAGTTGCTGCCACTTGAAAAGGTTACAGTAATGCATCCTGTTTCTTACAGACCTATAGGAATCTGGGCATGGTTAGAAAGAGGAGGATGAACAAAGTGGGAATCGACATAACTCTACGTAAAAATGTAGCTAGTTGTCTCCATTTAGGGTAGACTTAGTACAGATTATATTTGGGGAAGTGTTTCTTTTTTTAATGTAAATTGTCTTTGATAATTATTATTTGCCTTTGAGGCATATGTATGTGTAGAACCCAGTAGGTGATCAAGAAGAATGAGATGGCAAATCTTCACTGCTACAAATGGGCAAAAATTGAAATGCAAACACCCTAGGGACTGTGCTGTTAGAGACTTGTGTTACTTGACTCAACCTTTTGGGGAAAGTATTGCTGCAAATGATAACCTGTGGGTTGCACTGGTTGGGAAAGAGGGATGAACCCTCCATGAGATTAAACTATCATTAATAGAGTGTAAGGCAGTAAATATTTATAACTGGAGAGCAACAAAGAAGGAAGGTGCTGTCCAAGGCAAAAGTCAACAATGGTGGGCCTTGAGACAAGGAGCCAGGCTAGGAATCGGAGTATGCTCTTAGGGTCTCTATGTAAATATTTTACAGTAAGTTGTTTGTTTCTCTTATCCTTTGAACTATTGGAAGTTTTGTGAACAGTTTTTAATCTTTCCTTTATGTTGTAATCGTCTTCATTTGTTTCTTTTTTGTTTGTTTGTTTTTTCTTCTTCTTCATTTGTTTCTGACCTTTAGTTGTTATTAACCCCTATACAGGCTAGGGTGGTGGGGTTGGGACAATCAAGGCAAACAACAGCAGTGGCTACTATAACCTTCTGTACATCGCATCTCCCCAAGGCCATTGTGTTGTGGTCCCAACTTTGGCAGTAGTGGGGAAAGGGGAAATGAGTAGTGGTCTGAGAAAGAGAATGGAGAAGGATCCCAAAAGGGCTGTGGAAGAGCAGATGACTCAGGAGCAGACATGGGGGTGAGGTAGGGGGACAGGGTGTTGGGGGTTTGGGTTGACAAACCTTCTTTGTCAAAGGAATCAGAGCTTCCTGTCCATTCTACTGTGAAATACTACTTCACCAAGCCTCCCCTGCTCCCCTCAAACCTGGCTATTTCTTCCCTCTTGCTTCAGCTTTCATCACTTTTTACCTGGATTTCGGCGACAGCTACCTACAACGACGTTGTCTCCTGCCACCAGCTGTTTCCTTGCTCTGGTCTGGTTCTCCTCCCTCGCATCGCATCACCGTGGCTATCTTTCTAAAGAGTGCTGGCCCATGACCAGTGCTCCTCCAGTACCTCTAGTAAAAAAGCGTTCTTTTCACCTGTCTATTGTCCTCGGGATTTCTTTTGAAAAGTTGCACCTTTCCTTTGGCAACTCAGGTATTCAAAACTAATAGATATTTGTTTAGGTAAGAGGTGCCATTCAAGTCACTTGCCATGCTAAAAGGATTCCGTTTAAAGATTTACCCATTTAAAGATTACACAAATTTTCAGTATTGAGACAGATGGCACCACAGTAGAAGCAGTGATGTCCTTGAAAATCTGTCTATTTTGTTTAGGAAAAATGTTCACATAATAATCAAAAGGCTATGCTTCTTTAACAATTCTAGAATACCATCAAAGATTTCCAGTCCTAAATGAATCTGGGTGGAGAGAAATGGTGATAAGATGGAGACAGTGATGGGGTCAGTGAATACAGATTTTGGATACAAGTGAATTAATTCTTGGGCAGAGCTCTTCACCTCTGCACCTCATCTTTATCAGGGGCTTAATAGCATACATGACCCACTTCATTTCCTGAAAATTAGTTATTTATAGCATTTTAAAAAGTCTTCTGTGAAGTTAAGTTCATGCCTGAATTTTTTAATATGCAGGCTGATTTTGTAAACACATGGAAGAGAGAGGAAGAGCCAGAAAATATGCCCCTTTATGCATCCCAGTAAGTCATGCCATTGAAAAGGGGCCCAGACGCAGCTTTGAAATCCAGTCTGGAGTTCCAATTATCCCTCTCTTTTCATATGCCTTGTCTGTCGCGTTTGAATGGATAGCATAAAGCTGGTCTTGTCCTTATCAATATTGCGGAGAAGTACACCACTGACGTCTTCATACATGTCATTAATATAAAATTTCTCCTAGATCAACAATGATGTTATAATACATTCAACTTTGGTATTTAGTTGATATGCCTTAAATTCAAAAACTCTTCACCCACTGCTGCCCACATATGCTGACAACTGTTCTGATCCCAGCAGGAGTAACAGATTTTATTTCTTAAGCATTGCAGAACTACAACCAGAGTGTTATTATTAGATAAAAGATCTCATACTGGCTTTGCAATAGAGAAAAAAGAAAGAATCGAGATGAAAATAATCTAGGCTATTTAAAAATGCCCCACATTTTCAAAATTATGATTCAATTTGGTTGTCAAAGGTAACATATTCAAATGGGTCAAAATTTAAAAGGTACAAAATTATATACAGAGAATAAACACTGTCACGTCCGTGTTCCCCTGCCATCCGTTCTAATGGGCTAACCTAGTATTATAAAAAGTTTCTATATTCTCCCATAGATAGTCTATGTATATGCAAGCAAATGTGAACACACATATGTGTTTAAGCATATAGCTTGTCTATTTTCCTTTAACAACTTACTTTGGAGATGGTGTTGTATCAGTACATATAAGGCTTTTTAGTAATTTTTTTCTGGTTGCGTACTATTCCGTTCTAGGAAAAAAAAAATATATATATATAATTTTGCCAGTGCCACATGAATGGCTATTTAAGTGGTTTCCAATCTTTTGCTAGGTACTCCTATAAGGTATCCCTATACGTACATCATTTTGCCTATGGACAGGTACTTCTTTAGCATAAACTCCTAGAAGTTGAATTTCTTGGTTAAAACTATGTGTTATAATTCTTTTAAGGAATGTAATTTTTTCATTTTTGATTGTGATAAAAAAATTCAAAAGGAACAAACGAATGCATTTTGAAAAATATGTCTTTCTCATACCCTCTTTGCCTAACCACACACTTCCTTTCCTCAGAAGCAAATAGGCCTCCAGCTTCTTATATATCCTTTCAGAGATTTTACACACACAGAAGCACAGGCACATACATACTCTGTATGGGCAAGAATGTGTCTATAGGAGAATTTGATTTGTTTAGTCAGATTAGTATTTGATTATGTGCTGTAGTCCACCAGGAACAGACGGCTCTTGCAAAAATGGCTGAAAGGATTCAGTGTAACCATTTAAGTTAGGAACATGCTCTTTTATTGCCTCATACACCATCATCATTTAAAGTGATAATTCCACTAATTTTCTCTATGCACATCTGTTCTGTGTAGAGGGAAAGGAGGCTATAAAGAGCCCCGCACTGTCCTCAGCCAAAAATTGTCTGATGAGATCCAGTCTGGAGTTCGCTCTGTACGCCTGGTAAAGAGCAGTTACTCTGTAATCCTATCCTCCTCGTCAAGGGCTTCTCTCTCATGTTGGATCCCCTGCTCCTCTAGCCCACGTATCCTCTTTTTCTTAGTGTTCTCTCTCATTCTCTTTCCTCCCTCTCTCTCCCTCTCTCTTACACACACACACACACACACACACACACACACACACACATTCTCTCTCCCTCACGACTATCTTCCAATAGTCAGAGAGCAAGATTGTCTAGGAGGTAAATTTTTTGAGATCTTGCATTTTTTAAAAGTCTTTTTATTCTTCCCTCCCATTGGTTGACAATAGAGTTTTAGGTGGGAAATACTTTTTCCTCCCAGAAATTTGTAGGCATTGTTCCAGTCTTACTGCTAAGAAATAATATGGCATTGTGATTTCTGACCCCATTTTTTTCCTCTCTGGAAACCTTTGTGATCTCCTCTTTGACACCGGTATTTAAAAATTTTCTAATGATATGCCTTGAGTGATTTTATTTTCATCTATTATATTGAGCACTGGCTGGATAGGCCTTTCAATCTGGAAATGAATGTTATATAGTTGTGGATAATTTTCCTGAATTATTTCACTAATTATTATTATTTCACTAATGATTTCCTCTTGAATGCTCTTTTTACCCTTTTGCTCTTTTTCAAGTACATGTATATATATGTGTATGTCTGTGCATATGTATATATATATATACACGCAAGTATATGCGAGTGTATATATATTTGAATTTGTGATGCTTTTAATTTTTTTTTTATTTTATTTATGATAGTCACAGAGAGAGAGCGAGAGAGGCAGAGACACAGGCAGAGGGAGAAGCAGGCTCCATGCACCGAGAGCCCGATGTGGGATTCGATCCCGGGTCTCCAGGATCGCGCCCTGGGCCAAAGACAGGCGCCAAACCGCTGCGCCACCCAGGGATCCCCTTGTGATGCTTTTAAAGAAAATTTCTCAACTTTATTTCCCAACCGATATATATATTTTTTTAAAGTAAGCCCTACACCGTGGGGCTCGAACTCATGATCCCGAGATTAAGAGTTAAATGCTCCACTGACTGAGCCAGCCAGGTACCCCCTAACTGACATTCTTATGCACTTTAAATTTTTGGTTTATTTTTATGGTGTCTATATATATATATATATATATATATATATATATATATATAATAAAATTTACCATTTTAGCCAATTTTTTGTGTAGTTAAGTGACATTAATTAGATTAACATTATTGTGCAACCATCAGCACCATCCATCTCCACAACTTCTTCATGTTCTAAAATGGTATCTCTCTGCCCATTAAATAATAACTCCCCATTCCTCCCTTCCCCAAGCCTCCTGGCAACCACCATTCTATTTTCTGTCTTTATGATGTGGGTAAATATAAGTACCTTATTTAAGGAGAATCATACAATATTTGTCCATTTGTGTCTGGCTTATTTCACATGGTATAATGTCTTCGGTTTCATCCTTGTTACAGTGTATATCAGAATTTTGTTCCTTTTTAAAGCCGAATAATATTCCATTGTATGTCTGTACCACATTTTGTTTATCCATTCATCTGTCAGTGAATGCTTAAGGTGTTCTTATTTTTTGACTATTGTAAATGATGCTATTAACATTGGTGTGTCATATTTTTTATTTGTACTGTTATGTATATTTTTCAGGAGTTTTCTGAATGTTCCACTTATATTTTGTTCTTTTCTTTTAAGGCTATGAAATCTTAATTCTCTAAAGATATGAATGTTAGTGTATGTGTATAGTATATTCATATTACATATACATATAAATTTATATCTCCCTGCATGTTACTCATTTCTTCTAAATTGCATTTGTTTGGTTGCTTATTTTATTATCTTTTCCAGGTTAGAGTGTTTTTTTTTTTTCAGATGTCTTTTAATTTTGATTTTCTACTCTTGACTAAGAATGAAAGTCTAGGGATGCTCTATTGGCTCAGTGGTTGAGCGTCTGCCTCCCACTCGAGGCGCGATCCTGAATTCAGAGATCAAGTCCCACGTTGGGCTTCCTGCATGAAGCCTGCTTCTCCCTCTGCCTGTGTCTCTGCCTCTCTCTCTGTGTCTCTCATGAATAAATAAATAAAATCTTAAAAAAAAAAAAAAGAATGAAAGTCTGAAAACCGATACAGAGCTCTGAATGCATGTATGTATATGGGGCTTCCTGACCTTGAGCTTTACTGTAAAGTAAAGGTAGTCTGGGAAGACTGTGTATTGGGCATCGTTATTAGCAGTATTTTTAAGTCTTTCTGGTTGGGATGGACAGGTTACCCGAGAAAAGTCCATCTATCTCCTTCCTAGAGGGTTGAGATCTGGCTGCCAGTGTCCTGGGAGGAACCGACTGTGGAAAGGGTTTGAGGGGATGTTTTCGATAGAATATTCCAATCTTCAACTGTGCCTGGCCTCTCTGAGTCCAAAATAGAACCATGGACTTACCCAAGGTTGGGAGAGTTAGTCTCCTACTGGTGTGGAGTTGAGAATCTAAAGAGATAATTGCTTCTCCGTTGATTTTTACCCTGTCCTTCAGTACTGACCTTGCCTCTTTCACTTTGAGTTCCACAATTATCTGGTGCTACCATTTCTTGAACCTTCTGAGGATTCTGTTGTGTTAATGGGAATTCCCAGCTTCTCCCATGACAGCTTTAGTTTTTACTGTTAGGTCTGTTAAATCAGTCAGATTTCATCCACCTATTTTCTAATTTTCAAAAGCATGTCACTGTTATCTCATTTCTTCCTCCCCATCTTTTTGTGTCTTTAAAAAAATGCCTTTCAAATAGCTTTCACAGGATTTCCTGAAATGGTAACTCTTATGATGTGTGTGTTCAGTTCTTTAACCCTGGACTAACATGGCATATTTAATGCTTGTCTGGAAAAGAGAAGTATCTCCTTGATTCACCAAACTTCCAAATGATTTAAAGATGTAAAATTTAGTGTTGTGCCAAGGGCAACTGTGCAGGTCAGTTGGTTGAGCAACTGACTCTTGGTTTCAGGTCAGGTCATGATTGCAGGGTCCTGGGATCCAGTGGCCTTGGGCTCCATGCTGGGCTTGGAATCTGCTTGTTTATCCATTCATCTGTCAGTGAATGCTTAAGGTGTTTTTATTTTTTGACTATTGTAAATAATGCTGCTATAAACATTGGTGTATCATATCTTTTGTATTGTTATGTATATTTCTCTGCCCCTCTCCTGATCTCCCTCTCTGAAAAAAAAAGAAAAGAAATTAATTTTATGCTATTAACTTAATACTGCCTTATTGAAAATTCTCACATTTCCTCATTTCAAGGTAATAGTTAGAAGTGGGCTTATTTCTCCACAACTAAGGCATTAATATTTGGTCCTAAATTACATGAAGTGTCCATTCTGAAAAAGCAGTTGATATGTCAGCAAATGAACCTATTTATTTTAAGATATAACTTGCCTATAGACACTCTATTAGAAGGAATAATCATTTAGAAAATTGTATTTACTTATGATGGATTTAACATTATAAATAAGTTGTGTTATTTGGTCCCCATTTATCAAAAAAAATGGGCTCTACTTGGTGCTCTTTTTGAAGAAGTTTCATACATTTTCTTTGAGGTCATGGCAATTGGTCAAATTAATGTTGCAACAATTGAAATGAATCTGCAAGGAAAAAAACCTTAAAAATAAAAATGGCACCTGTTTATTACCCAGATATATCTGTTCCCTCTGCTTCGTTTTAGTCATAGCTATTTAATTTCCTGAAGCAAAAAACAAACAGATTTTTCACTAATGTCAGTACTGCAGAGCTAGCATAGGACAGAAGAGCCAGCTGTACTCGATTTCGTCTTATGCATCATCAACAAAATTGGCAGCTAAGTTCTGATTTCAGAGCCTTTATGGTTAATGATGATGTACAAGCTGTGCTTGATTTTCAGATACAAGACTGATCTTTGCTGACAGAAAAATCTATTTTTGATTTGTAAATTGAGCAAATTTGATGCAAAATTATTGATGTAGGATAAACGGAGATCATGAAGATATCATTTTTAGACTCACATTTCTATCCCTAAAACCACTTCAGTTTATTATTATTATAATCATCATCATCCTTATAATTATTAGCATTACGATGATGGTAACTAAGTACTTAACTGAAATTGCAGGGAAGTTTTGTGAATGAGTCATATATCGACAAGTCTTATACTAACTTAAGAATGTGACTGCAAAAAAAATTAAAAAAAGAATGTGACTGCAGTGAAAGGAGCAACAGAGCTAATTAGCAATCAATTCTATTAGCATCCGAGTTCTGGTATAAGGCTATTTCACAACCATATTTTGCAAGTGATCATGAGTAAAATCTTCTGACATTATGTAAAGAATGCTGAGCAAATAGGTGTGAAAGAAGGAAAAAAATGCTTCCTTGATTATGAGCACTTTGACAACAGAAATTATATTTCTGTCATTGCTTAAACCAGCTACTATAATTTTTTGAGTTCATACAAATCATTTTATCATACTTGCCAATGGTGTACCATTGAATGTTTTTTTAAGATTTTATTTATTTATTCATGAGAGTCACAGGCAGAGGGAGAAGCAGGCTCCCTGCAGGGAGCCCGATGTGGGACTCCATCCCAGGACTCTGGGATCACACCCTGGGCCAAAGGCAGGCGCTGAACCCCTGAGCCACCCAGGGATCCCCTGGTTTTTTAAATTTAAAGATTTTATTTTACCGTTGAATTTTTTTGAGAGGCAGCAGTAATGGCTACCTGTAAAATCATGTACCTATAACATCTTATCTTTGATGTTCTTTTTGTCTTGGTCGCATTTAGGAGCCCTGACCACACATACCCGGTTCTTTCATGCTGTTTCCTGGAGGTAGTACTTCCTAGCCGTTGTACTGCTTTGCCCCTTTCTTATTCCATACCTATCACTCCTTAGCTTTATCACAACTTACCTGTCTTTTGTCCCATCCGCTAAAGATTTTGCAAGGATACGTGTGTTAAGAGGTTGAAAATGTTTATTTTTTAGGTGTGTTATCCTTCTAGGAGTATAGATTTGCATTTTCAGAGGAACTCTTGAAGACCTATTGCCAGAAGTTGAAATGTCACATTTTTCTGTCTGTCAAGAGTGGCAAAAATCCATATCCTACAATAACTGGCTTTTATTTATTGATTTTACCCAGCTTAAAATGTGTGTTGCTGAAGCATAATGAGATGGAGATTAAGATCAAGGGCTTTGAAGTCAAATGGATCTGATTTTGAAACTCAACTCTGCCACTAACTAGCTGTTAGTCACATTTTACTTAGCATTAAGGTGTGATACTATACCCATTTCCTAGGGTTGTTGTGAGAAGTAAATGGATTAACGCATGTGAAATGATTCCTATAATGTTGAATAATAGTAGGGGTTCAGTAATTGTGAACTGCAGTTATTACTTATGTAATTGATATTATATAATTCAAATATTCTTTCTAAATTATTGATTTTTCTTCATCTCTAATATAGAGTATGTATCTATATGTAGATGTCTCTCTATATAATCCTATATAAAGGATATATACATATATAAATATGTATTTGTAAATTAACAGGGATATGTAAGGCATCAAGCCTTGTTCAACTTTGTTTCCCCAAAACGTTGCATAGAATAATTGCTACATAAATGTTAAATTTTATTCAAACCATGCAATGTATTTGATTACAATATAAATTTACTATAAGGCAGAAATGGTTCAAATAAAGAAAAAGGATTAGTTTTCACACTTACGTATTTTAATTGAATCAAATAGTTTTTTCTGTTTATCTTGAGTAAGATCAAATAACGCTTTCTCTTAAAAGACAGGCCCATCCCTTTTGTCATCAGTATAACAGAAACCTCACAAGTATAAGCAATAAACCAGTATCCGAGGGCCTCATTTACTATCAAGAGGCACATGAGATACTTTCAGATTACTAGCAAAATATACCAAATTATACTCCAGAGGTCTTAAAAAGAGTTAATATCTCCCTATGAAGTGCCCTGGTTTGTTATCAAGGAATAATTTAAACATTTGGGGAACCTTTTAAATAATATCAACAAAACAGCAGCAGCATCAATGATGTTTGGTCCAATTCTGTAGCATATAATTAGGGCTGGGAGTTAAAAAAAATCCTTTAGAAATGGAGGTGAGAACCTTGTTCAAGAATCAGTAAAAGTGAGCATCCAAGAGGCCATCTCCAGGTATAGAGTTTACTTAGCATCTGCAGTGAATTCAACCCAGGGATTGAGTGCAAGAGACTGTCATAATGAGTGACTAGTGAGTGACTAAATGAGTCTGATGCAAAATACCAGGCCCTCAACTAGATAATTTGATGTCTAACAAAATCTAAAAGACTGATTGTTTGAAAGCTATTGACTCATTTTTAAATATTGAAGAAACTAAACCTCTTAGTGGCTGAGTTTTGGGATATAGATATGAGTGGAGTAAGAAAACCTTGCCCCTTCCCATATTTACCCACACTTGCATCTTCTTTCTTTCGAAATAGTCAGTGCGTTTCTACCTATGTGAAGCCTTGTCTTGTCCTTTCCCCTGAACTGGAGTCAAGTGGCCAGAGTTAACACCACTGAGCATCCTGGGGAAGGGGTACTCCTAAATCTTCCACTTGAGGTGAGAGCCATTTACCATCCTGTGTTACACTGGGGCCATTTAAAAGCAGATGCAGGATCCCTGGGTGGCGCAGCGGTTTGGCGCCTGCCTTTGGCCCAGGGCGCGATCCTGGAGACACGGGATTGAGTCCCACATCGGGCTCCCGGTGCATGGAGCCTGCTTCTCCCTCTGCCTGTGTCTCTGCCTTTCTCTCTCTCCCTCTCTCTGTGACCATCATAAGTAAATTAAAAAATTTAAAAAAAAAATTAAAAGCAGATGCACTCAGCAAAACTAGTGCTTCTTACCCCACCACAGCAATTCCATGTCAGGATCTTCCCACATTTCTCACTGCAACGTGTGGGAGCTGAGGAGAAAACAAATACTTGGTAGCCTCACATCTTTCATCTTAAACTGGCTGTTCTCCTCTTAAAAGATATCAAACATCTATTTTGACCCACATTCCTGCTTCTTACCTAGCTCATGATCAGGAGCCCAAGCTCACTTTGTTACCTGCTCCTTTTATTATCCATGGGCTTTTGCCTGTTTTTGTAAATAAAGTTTTATTGGAACACAAACATGTTTTTTTTACATGTTCTCTATGGCTGTTCTCACGCTAAAAATGCCAGAGTTGAATAGGCCATCTGGTCTGCAAAGCTTAAAATATTTACTATCTGGCCTTTGTTGTTTTCTTTTTTTTAAATGATTTCATTTCATTTCACTTCATTTCATTTCACTTCATTTCATTTCATTTCATTTCATTTCATTGTAAGTATACTCTTTAATCTCCATCCCTGCTTTACTAACCTCCGCCCCTCCATATACACACACACTCCTTTCCTCTGATAACCTCATTTTGTTCTCTATAGTTAAGAGTCTGTTTCTTGGTTTGCCTCTCTCTCCTTTTCTTTTCCTTTGCTCATTCGTTTTGTTTCTTCAATTCCACAAATGAGTGAAATCATATGGTATTTGTCTTTCTCTGAGTGACTCATTTTACTTAGCATTATACTGTCCAGCACTATCCATGTTGTTGCAAGTGACAAACTTTCATTGTTTTTTATGACTAATAGTCCATTGTGTATATGTATCATATTTCTTTATCCATTCATCTGTCGATGGACACTTGGCCTGGTTCCATTGTTTGGCGATTGTAAATACTACTGCAATAAACATAGAGGTGTGTTGCATGCATCCCTTGAATCAGTGTTTTTGTACTTTTTGGGAAATACCCAGTAGTGCAATTACTGGATTGTGGGGTAGTTCTATTTTTCACTTTTTGAGGGTCTTCCATGTTGTCTTCCACAGTGGCTGTACCAATTTGTGTTCCCGCCAGCAGTGCACAAGCGTCCCTTTTCTTCATATCCTCACCACTGCCTGTTGTTCCTTGTGTTGTTGATTGTAGCTATTCTGACAGGTATGAGGTGATATCTCATTGTAGGTTTGCTTTGCATTCCCTTGATGATGAGTGATGTGGAGCACCTTATCATGTGTGTGTTGGCCATCTGGATGTCTTCTTTGGAGAAATGTCTGTTCATATTTTCTGCCTATTTTTAATTAGATTATTTGGGGTTTTTTTGGCTATTGAGTTTTATCAGTTCTTTATATATTTTGAATGCTAACCCTCTATCAGATAAGTCATTTTCAAGTAACTTCTTCCATTCAGTAGGTTGCCTTTTAGTTTTGTTGATTGTTTCCTTTGCTGTGCAGAAACTTCTTATTTTGGAGCATTTTTAAGAAAAAATTTGCTGATGTCTATTGTATACATTAATTCTCATACTACTGTGTATGTCCACTTATCTAACCTGCTCCTTCACTTCTATTGCCACCTCAAGCCCTTCCACTCTGACACCCGGAGCTAACAGTTCATCATTAACAAACTTGTCTACATCTTCAACTTCATTTCTGAATGTTGCCTTTGCTTTCTTACTATTAGTAAAACCCAGATGTGCCCTGTTAAAATCATCCCTCAGACTATAGTCAGTGTAAGCTGTTTTCTTTTACACCCTCTGTAACTACAGGGCTGATCTTGGGAGGGTTGTTTTTGCTTTCCAGTGACACTTCCAAATCTATTCTCTTCCCTCATCCTTCCAAATGCCCAGCTTTTTTGAAGTATATGTCATCAGACTTGGTCACTACTACCCCTCCTCATTGTTGTCATCCGGAGAACTTAGTTGCCTTCTTATTTGATACCTTTAGCACATGGCTCATTGTCTTTTTATTATTCTACCATTATTCTCACAGACTTCCTTTTTACTGACTTCAAAACCACGTGGATGATACAGCTAATACCTTAGACTCTCAGTTTCTGGATGTCTCCACCCTTCATTATCATTCCCTTCTCTCTGCTGCCCTCTCCCACCTGCCCAAGCCTCAACCCTGGTTACACCCAGTAGTCCCTGTGCACCAAAACAACTGAATACTGATGAAGACACAAGAACTATGCTGGCTACTGTCACTTTAAGTACTGGCTATATATCTCAAATGAGTAGTTGTATTAGGTGGGATTTTCCAGAGAAACAGACCAATAGGACGTGATCAATTGATCGATTGATAGATAGGTTTATTATGAGGAGTTGGCTCATGTAATTATGACACTCTGAGATCTGGCCAGCAAGGGAGAGACCCAGAGAGTATGGTGTTTCATCCCATGCCCAGAGGCCTGAGAACCAGAAAAGCCAATACCAGTTCCAGTCTGAGTCTGAAGCAAGAAGACTGAAGTCTCAACTCCAAGATAGACAGATCGAGTGAATTCTCCCTTCCTTATCTTTTTTGTTCTATTTAGGCCTTCAGTGGATTGGATGAGGCCCACCCACATTGGGGAGGGCAATCTGTTTTACTCAGTCTACCTACTCAAATATTAATCTCATCAAGAAATACTCTCACTGGCCCATTCAGAATACTGTTTAACCAAATTATCTGGGTACCTCATTACCCAGTCAAGCTGACATATAAAATTAACCATTGCAGCAGTCAAGAGCTATCTTATTTCTTCCATAGGACTGTTGCGTTCCCATTTTCCAAAGTGACCATTTCACATCTTGTCTTTTTAAATTTCCTAACTGCTTTTCTTCTCCATACTCTCAGCTTATAACATCACTTCATTAATCATTAAGAAAATGGAAGCAATCCAACAATTCCCTCACCTTTTCAACCTAAAACTGTCTGCCTACCTCACTCTATACCTATTCTCTACCTACCTTGTTTTATTGGAGAACAAGTGTCTCTGCTGCTATCACTGGCTTGCCCTTGCAGTTGTGCACAGGATCCCCATTCCCCTTACCTTTTCAAAGGCTTGATTTCTCAATTATATCTTCATCTTTTCCTGAATATTTTACTCTTTATTCAGTTACTCCCACTATCATAAACCACCTCTAGAACTCTAGGAACTCCCCTTTTTTTTTTCTTTTTTCTTTCTTTCTTTTCTTTCTTTCTTTTTTTTTTTTTTACAGAGAGGGGAAGAGGAAAGGGGAGGGCAGAGGGAAAGAGAGAAAATCTTAGGCAGGCTCTGTGCCCAGCATGGAGCCCAAAGTAGGGCTCCATCTCACAACCCTGAGATCATTACCTGAGCCAAAATCAAGAGTTGGACGCTTAACTGACTGAGCCATCCAAGCAACCCTAGTAACTCCTTTTTTAAGTACACACACACACCACACACACACACACACAGCTCCACCACCACAAGTACCACCACTATTAACAAGGATAACAATAACAATAGCAAAAGACCCTCATTTCATCTTACCTCCTCTTTCAGTGGTCTCTTGTTCTCTGGTAGAGTTTTTTTCAGAGAGGTCTTCCCTGTCCACCCATTTAAAAGTAGTCACACGTATCCTATCATTCTACTTGAAGTCTCTATATTGCATGTATCACTCCCTTTTATGTATTATGTTGATGGTTTTTGTTTACTGTTTTTCTTCTCCCAATAATACATAAGCTCTGTGAAAGCAGTTCTCTTTTTGCCTCCATATTTTCAGCATAGAAGACAGACATAGAAGAGTCCTCCATAATGATTTTTTGAGTGACTGAATGAATGAACTATTTCTCACTACTACACCTAAGATTCTCAAGGGCAAGGACTTGGTCTTACATGTCTTTGTAATTGGTTTCATAAACACTTGTTGAATGGGTGAATGAATCATTGATATAAATGTGCAATAACCTAAAGAAAAGTTATTAATATGATGTTCTACTTGTAAGATTTACATTGGCATTTTTACTTTAAAAAAATCGGAATGATTTCTTTTAGGGTTATACTAATTTCTTTTAAACTACTGCTAATTTGTGTGACTTATCCATATGCATCTAAATTAATTTTTCTAACTTTAACTAAGGCTTATAAATAAATAAGTATACATATATGTATGTAGATGGATGGCTATATATACACCTACCCACACATATATAAAACATATGTTAGTCCTGTTCTAAGAATCTGCCAAACTTTCTTGGTAAGACTTGCCAATTGCAATCATGTGACAGGATGACAGTTCTCTTCTCTGGGAGAAGTCCAGACTTCCAGTGTCTGGGACAGAAATAATATAGACCAAGAAACATATATAGCTGATGATGGATGATTTTGGCTCCCATAATGTGAGGTTTGGTCTTATTGGGAGACTTTGAAAATCATTAGACCAGAAATCATTTTTTATTTCTACACAGCTAAAATTTTTCCTTTTTGTATTTCTGTATGCAGGCATACTGCAAAGACAATTTCTGGTCAATATGGGTTTATACTAAACTTTACCACTCAATGATCACATGAGATCTTTTTGCCAGTATAGCTTGCCTTATTTTTATCAGCATAGTAAATATGTATCCAAATATACCCAATTACAGATGCTTTCCTGTTGTCAATAATGTAGGACGGCTTGAGTAAAGATGTTTTCACTCTTAGGCAGAATTGATTCAGAGGAGATGACTGGGACACTTCAGTGATCGCATTTATACACACAGAGGAGGTAATAGTAAAGAATGCTTTCAGCTACAGGCAACAAAAGAATCAACTAGCGGTGGTTTCAACAAATTTGGGTTCAGTGGCTTAATGAAATAAGGCTACCATCTCTGCAGTTCTACTGGCCTTCCCCTCAAAAATCAAATGTTGACTATAATGCAGATGTGTCTGGTACACTTGTCCTAGCTAAAAAGTGTTTAAATGCCGGAAACAGGATGTAGTATGTGCATGTGAGTTTCTCCTTTTATACACAGAGAGAAAGCCATTCAATGGACTCCTCTTTATACCTTATTGGCTACAAATTGGTCCCCTGACAGTGCTTAGACCAACTGCTAGAGCCACCTTTCCTGAGAACTAGGGACCATTATGTCATTTCTGAACAAATTTGGGGTTTGATTTGAAGGAATAAAAATAGGAATGGCTTTTGCATGGGTAAAGAATAGTGTCTTCCACAGAGGGCTACCAAGACCATTCATGCTTAAGAAGGGAATTATGCTTATGTTGAATCTTGAATTCAAGTAGAAGTTGGCCAGGTAAATAAAGTTTGGAAAGGCTGAAAAGGATGAGAAAGCAGCTTATGAAATTGTATGGAAAAAGAACTGCAAATAATTAGATATAGCTGGGCATTCTGTGCACATAGAATAATGAGAAGAGAGACTGCAGAGTTTGGCAGGAATCATGCCATGAAGGCAGTGTGGAAGCAAGGAAGCAAGTTCTCACATCTTTAGGCATTCATTCTGAGGTTGCTAAAGTAGCAAATAAATACCTATCTGGGCTTTCCCTCCATATGTGACAAAGAAAACCCAGACGTATGGAAGACACTGTTATCTCCCTATTTTGAAGAAGAAAAGTGAGAGCAGTCATTACTTAGGATATCTTTTTGTGCTCTCTCTCTCTCTCTCTCTCTCTCTCTCTGCCTAGCTAAGTCTGGCTTGGAGATTTTTCAGCTGTTTGCCAAACCAGATTGTACTCAATGGTTAGGGAGCCCCAGAGGATTTTACGGCTATATTTCCTCTACTAAAATCTTTGGGGAAAAAAATAGCTGAATGCTTGGAGTAAAACTCACCCTGCTGTTTTGATCATTGTGTATTAGACCAAGGGATCAGAATCTTGTTGGGTAATAACAGACCATATAATCTGATCTTCTCATAGTAGGAAAGTTAACAGAGTGAGGGATAAATGCCAGAAGTGTCAATAGCAGAGACAAGGTGCCAAGGAGGGAGAAGTGGTGAGAGAGAGCTAGAGAGAGAAAAAGAGAAAGGGAAAGTGAGCAATAGCTGACTTCTAGCAATTAACATAGTAAGTCTTTGGCTTTTTGTTGTGTTTTTTAAAAAAATTTTTAAAGTTTTTATTTTAATTCCAGTGTAGTTAACATAGAGTGTTATATTAATTCTAGGTATACAATATAGTGATTCAACAATTTCATACATTGCTGGGTGCTTATCTTGACAAGTATATTCTTTAATCTCCATCCGATTCCATCCATCCCCCCACCCCCCTCCCCTCTGGTAACCATCAGTTTCTTCTCTATAGTTAAGAGTCTGTTTAACACAAGAAGCCTTTGATCTTGGAAACTGGGTTAAAAAAAAAAAAAAAAGAACATAGAAAGTGTCAACTATTGAATAGTTCTGTAGTGACCTGGATCATATTATCATCATCATTATCATCAGACCATGGGAATTATTGCGTCTGTTTTCAAAATGCAACGGAGTTCTGTTGCCCCAAGTAATACAATATATTCAGATAAAATTATTGATGAAGTTTGCAATCATACATTATTTTGAATTGAGTTGAATTACTCTCTACCTTCCAGGGTGAGTATCTAATATGTGCAGTCTTCAGGAATAGTCATGCCAATGTTTCCTTTCTGTAAGCTTGTGGTTAGTGGCTCATAGAGAAGCCTTTTGTTCTTTCCTGGGTAGCTCTGAATGAGAAAACAAGAGTCAAATGGAACTAAGTAGTCACAGAGGAAACAAGAAAAAGAGAAAACCTGTTTAACCATTAGAAACCGAGGGCCAGAAGAGACATGATTCATGGGTGTGCCAAGCTGGGGAATATGGCCTGAAGTTCAATAGAAGCAGACTGGAAACAGGAAAGAAAATTCTGGGGAAAGTAGGGAGCAGGGCAGTAGGCAGCTGTTCCATTTGAAGCATATCTTATATCTACTAGAATGATAGTTCTCCGTGGTGGTCACACTTCAGAATTACCTGAAGTACTTTTGAAAGTCCATTTCCAGACCCTACTCAAGTCCTGCTGAAGCAGAATATGATGTATGCAGCTGACCCAGCACCCACCTATGGAGCTTTCACCTGTCCACAGTGAAAATATCTATATGATAATGGTAACAGTATTGTCTTGAAAGGGGCTATCTTTAATTCTCAGACCATTGCCATCTTAATTTTTCACTGGCATATTCTTCCTTTTATGAAATTGTTGTGTAAAAACATGGTACTTCTTAAAAATGTTCTTAGAAAAATGAAAATTAGCAAAAACTATTACTCGGTTTTGACCTTGGGTAATTTACCAACATCACTAGTTTCCTGACTTTAAAATCAGAGTGATAAAATGTAACAGCATGGTTTTGTGTAGATTAAATAGGAGAACTATAGAATATGCTTGGCATTTAAACACTGAAAATTTTCCTATCGTATCAGGTGAGATACTAAGTGTCTCTTAGATTTGCAAAATTTGACTCCCTCTGCCTAAACAATAAAGCTGACTTATTGTTCCAGGTAAGTGAAAAGTCACAGATCTTTTAGATCTTGTGGTCAGCATCAGGTTTAAACAGGACTTTGGTTTTACTTTCCTGTGGTTCTAACCCCCATTTTGGTTATGCCTCAGGGCCAGCTTCTCAAGGTGGCTGCCAGGATCCCCACAGTGAGAGAAAATGCTATTCCGGAAACCAGGAACACAATTCCAGTCCTAAGGCAATTGGACCACCCCTGAGCCATGACTGTGGCCCGGGAATGCCCTGCATTGACCAGCTCAGCTCTGGGTTATTCTGTTTCTGAACCAGTGCTTGTGCTAAGGGAAATGGCATCATCCTCATCAACTTGACACACCAGGACCAGGCCCTGAGGCTGGAGGCGCTGTAAATGCCATCAAAACCAGCTGCCACACAGTGGGCAGGAGAAGAATTAAAGTTGGAAGAAATCCTACCACCCCACTCATAGCCCTACTACCAGTAAACTTGCTGTTATTGGCTACCTGCATACAGCAGCCCCTTTCACATACTTCCTGCTTGCTGTACTTGGGTTAAAATGAAAGAAGCTGCCAGCACTGTCTTTAAGGAAAACGTTATTTACTTCACTTAATACTTAGAAGGACTAAAATGAAAAAAAAAAAAAGAAGAAGAAGAAGAAGAAGTACTAAAATGTTGCTACTGAAGTTTGAAAATCAGAAGGAAAAAAACAGGTTCTTATCCTACCAGAGAAGAAAACCATCATTAAAATTTACTGTCTTACCTTTATATGTGGGCATATTATATGTTACATACAAAATTGTTTATGTTTATATGTTATTTTAAATTGAATTTTAAACTAATGTATGTATATGTTTCTTGATTATAAGAGAAGTATTTAGTCAAGTTTTTAAAATGGGAAAATAGAGAAATATAAAAAAAAAAACAAGGAAGGAGGGAAGGAAGGAAAAGGAACGAAGGAATCTCATTGAGATACCGTCTCTATTTTTCAGCGTGCATCAAATATTTGTTTTATGTAGTCGAGGTAGAGCTATTTATACTTGTGTTTTAAGCATAATTAACAAAGAAATGCTCATTTGTCTTAGATGACAGATAATATTTACCACTGGATGGTTTATTAGCCTTTCCCAATTAAAAAAAAAAGACTCAGGTAATCAATATGAGTTTTAAAGATGTGGAAACTCCTAACTCAAGCCTCCTAGCAGTAAAAATGACCAGCACTGCTATATGCAGTTCTATTTTATGGAAAGGAGAAAAGGGGTTTCTGTATGAGCATTCTCTCAATGGGGGTCACAACTTAGTAAATAGTTCAGCCATTTTTAAATTTTAATTCTTTTAATCAAAGTAATATCTACATACAATTTTAAAAAACAAATACAGACACAGAAGTTTTCTGCTCCACCTCTCCTGTGGGACCCACCCCTCCCAGCTCATCTCCCCACCAATAACTACTTTCCGTTCTTTTAACTGTGTCTCATAGACTCTAGTCTTGTTTCTTGATGCTTTTAGTGCTGTTTATAGTTACTGTTTTTAGACATTACTTATTACCTTGAAGCTCTAACAGATGAGGATTTAGCACTCTCCCACAACCCTCACCCTCCAAATATTATTATATCACACTTTTTGGTTAAGTCAACATAAATTGTTTATATTGCCCTGTCCATATAAATATTGTTTATAGATGAATACGTAATTTATTATGCTACATTTTCTTTTTTTTCTATAACTTCAGTTGCCTAGGTTATTTATTTTTTTATTTTGTAAAAGATTTTATTTATTTATTTGAAAGACAGAGAGAGCGAACAACCAGGGGGAACAGCAGAGGCAGAAGGAGGGGGAGAAGCAGACTCCCCACTGAGCAGGGAGCCCAACATGAGGCTTGATCCCAGGACCCTGGGATCATGGCTTGAGCCAAAGGTAGACGCTTAACCGACTGAGCCACCCAGGTGCCCCTCTTAGGTTTTTATAATCTGGTTTTGTTGTTGTTGTTGTTGTTGTACTTGTTTCACTTTCTGTACCCCTAGCATTATTTACCTCCCCAAAATCTTAATATTAATTTTTAAAAATTGAACTATCCCACTGAAGTAAAAAACATATCATTAGAGCCAAAATATCAAGTTCTCCTTGCTTGCTTGTTTTTTTGTGCTGTCTCCTCACCCCCCTCCCTCCTGCTCTAATAATAGATGGACTGTTTTCTAGGTACTGTGCATACCAAGTAATTCCCCTGGCCACTCTATTTTCTGAATCTAAGATTTTTTTCTCTTTCCATACCTCCATTTTTTGTAGAGCAGATTACACACTGGCAGGCTCTTTTCTGAGAACTTGCTTGTCTGATGAATCTTAATTTACTCATATTCAGTTGATAGTTCGGATATGGTAAGTAATTCAAGGCTAAGCATTTTCTCATGGGATATTTCCCCCCTCTTCTGGCATCTTGGGTTTGCATTTACCCTTCCTTAAATGTGATCTCTGCTTTCTCTCTGGAAGTACTTACCCTAAGATAGGTGTTCCGAAATCTTACGATTCCATACTTTGATGTCTGTCTCTTTTCATTCAATGCACCAATAACTCATTGGAAACATGTTTACCAGTAACAGGATAATTTTTTATATTATTTCTTTAATATTTCTTCATCAATTTGTGTGTACTCTAGCTCTCTCTATCTTATTCTCTGTCTGGAATTCTTACTGTCCCGATTGCGGACCTCCTGAGTTGCATGTTCAATTTTCTTATTTTCCCTTTCCTGTGACTAGTCTTTTTGCCTTTTGCCATATTTTTTAAGATTGCTATATAATTAACATACAGCATTATATTAATTTCAGGTATACAACATAGTGATTCAGGTCTGTACATTACTCAGTGCTCATCAGGATCAGTGTACTCTCAGTCCCCATCACATATTTCACCCATCATCCCAACTAACTCCCTCCTGGTAACTAGCACATTTTCTCTAGAGTTACGAGTCTGTTTTTTGGTCTCCTTTTTTCTTAGTTTTGTTTCTCAAATTCCATATGTGAGTGAAATTATATGGTATTTGTCTTTCTCTGACTTATTTAGCTTAGCATGATACCCTCTAGATCTATCCATGGTTTTGAACATGGCAAGATTTCATTCTTTTCTATGGCTGAGTAGTAGTCCATTGTCCTTTGATACTATTTTTTTCTGAATGATTTCTCCAACTTTATATTCTAAAAATTCTGTTAGCTTTACAATGGTCTGCTGACGTGTTTTCAAATTTCTATGAACTTTTATTCTTTTCCTTCTCTACTTCGTTTTCTTCAATAATGTACTTTTCTTGATTTATGGATGCATTATATCTCCTAGTTTCCTGATTACATTAATAATAGGTCTTAGGGGGAAAAAAACACAGTGTTTCAGCCCTCCACATTTCTATTTCTTCTATATTACATTTTATCTTTTAAAAAATATTTCTATTTTACATTTTGGAGATTTCAGTCACATTCTAGGGATTGTTGGTTGGTTGTCATTAGAAGCTCTACTTGGTAATTGGAGGCTCTGTGTATGTGTATGTGAGAGGGATGATTGTTAACTTGAGACATTTTTACTGTAGGATGAAAGGAGAAGGACCTAGTTGTACACATCTCAGTATTTGTTGGCCTTTTATTTTGGCCAGGTCCTTTGTATTTTTCTACTATTGCTGTAAAAAATTAGGGGTTCCCGGGTGGCTCAGTCATTAACATCTGCCTTGGGCTCAGGTCATGATCCCGGGGTCTTGGGATCAAGCCCTGCATTGAGTCCCACGTTGGGCCCCTTGCTGGGCTCCTGGCTCAGTGGGGAGCTTATTTCTCCCTGCCTCTCCCCCACCCCCTCACTCTCTCCCTCAAATAAATAAATACAATCTTTTTAAAAACAAACAAATAAATAATTGCCACAAACTCAGCTACCCCGGATTAAACCAGCACCAGTTTATGTCATAGTTCTGTAGTTCAGAAGCCCCAAATAGGTCTCACTGAGCTAAAATAAAGGTGTGAGCAGGTCTGGGTTTCTTTCCAGAGGGTCCTTTGCTCTTGGCCTTCTATTTTCAAAACCAGCAGTGCCTGGCTATCTCATCACTGTGACTCTGCCTCTCCTGCCTCTCTTGCATTTAAAACAGCCTATGAAAAAAAAAATAATAATAAAAAAAAAAAATAAAACAGCCTATGATGATTACTTGGATCACTAAGACCATCTAGGACAATCTTCTTATGTTAAGGTCAACTGATTAGTCACCTTAATTCCATCTACAGCCTTAATTCTCCCCTAGGCATGTATGTATCCTCATGTTTGGGGGATTAGGGCATGGACATCGTTAGGAGGTCACTAGTCTGCCTACAGCACATTCCAGTTTCCTATTTGATGATCTCTTCTGGGAGCAGAGGAAGGAACAGGGCTGAGGTGTTTTGATATTTCACACATTCTCCTTGTTTTCTGCAAGGACTCCCTTCCCCTTCTCCGATGTACATTGTTTCCTGGTGTGTGGGTTCTCTATCTGGAAATGAATCTCTGACCCTTGCCAAAGATAGAAATCCATCCAGAAGCATAAAACCTGCCTGGGAGGATGACAGTTCCCTAGATGGCAGGGAAGGGAGTGGTGGTGGACTGTGTGGGTAGTAGTTGTGTGGCTTTGTTCTATAGGATACGAGGATGTGTGAGGCTAACAGCTGGGAGGTTTGTTTTTGTTTTTGTTTTTTTTCATTCCCTCAGGCTTTCAAATCATCTTTCCATTTTCAATTCTAGCCACCACTCCCACCTTCTTAGATACCTGGTATATTCCTGAACCTTTTAGGATTCATCTATTTGCTTTCCTTCTTCCAAATTTATTGATCTCTCTTCAAAAATTTCTTCTCACATTATTTTGCCTTCCATGGGCTTATATCTTATTTCATTCCTTTACTTTTATTTATTTTTTTAAATGTCACTCATATTTTTAAAAAAATTTTTTATTATATATTTATGATAGTCATACAGAGAGAGAGAGTGGCAGAGACAAGGCAGAGACATAGGCAGAGGGAGAAGCAGGCTCCAGGCACCGGGAGCCTGACGTGGGATTCGATCCCGGGTCTCCAGGATCGCGCCCTGGGCCAAAGGCAGGCGCCAAACCACTCCGCCACCCAGGGATCCCCACCTTTACTTTTATTTTAGTGAGATTTTTAGAAGGATCACAGATAAACAAATGGAATCATTAACCAGAAGTTGTTTATCATTTTTAAACAAGTGGTAAAACTAGAGAACAACAGATATTATTTAAGTTGTCACTAAACTTGGAAAGGGGTTCTGCATAATTTGAGAGATGCAGATTTATACATAAATATTTGTATTTGGCTAACTGGAAAAGAAGGAAAAAGAAAACAGGAAAGAACAGAATAGGGAAACATTGCAGATTAAGATTATTCCAAAACTGCAGAATTCATTTGATATAACATTTTCAACTGGATTAATGAGAGGAGTCCAGATGTTGTAAGAAAAACTGTGCAATTTCTTTTATCTCTACTTCTGCATTTTTGAAACCTTAATTTTGAATTATCTCTGAGTTCTTGAGATTATAACTCTAAGACATGGTATTCTCTGAGATGAGGCATATCTAAGAATCCTCTTCTTTGCCCTCATGCCTAAAAGGTAGCTTGTACAAGTATAAACATTTCTAGATACTTTTTTCTTTAAATCCCTTTCGATGTTTCCCCATTGTGTAGGGAAGGTGGTTTTACACAGGCACTTATTGAAACTGACCTTTTGTTCCTTTCCATGGAGCCTGCATATATGCTTCTGAGACTTTTTTTTCTTGAAATCCTAAATGTAAACAAATTTGGGTTATATGTTATTCATAGTTTAAGAATAACAAACAGTGAAAGTTACTTTAACATACATATTGGTGCATTTCTGAGATTAGACTAAAATATGGAATAATGTTACAATCAAGGGTTCTTTGTATCAAATACAAATTGTCCTGCTTAATGATCTGTCCTAATTAAAAGCTATCTTAATTTTTAAATGAGATTCTCTATGGATTCACAAGTGGGATTATAAATTAAAGGCTGATTAAAAGCTGAATCACTTAATTATCTGAAACTTTCTTACCTTAAAATTGTTTTAAGTCTGTGTAACTAATTTACCCTCCTTACTTCAGAATGTCAAATCTATAAAGACTACTCTGTTTGTAGATGCTGACATACATGTGGAGTTTTAGATTTTATTACAGAGAGTGGACATTGTTAAAACCCTACTTGGCCATTTCATAGGTTAAAACAAAAACAAAAACAAAAAAAAATTTCACCTGATATAATTATTGTTTTCAATTTTTACCTTTTTTTTCACTTTGGAGAAGTCCTGTATTCAAATCACAAGTCCTATTTTGTTTCTTCCTCACCTTGTTTTTTCAGGGTGTTATTTTTATGAGCTAGACAGTCCTTTTTTTTTTTTAAGATTTTGTATTTATTCATGAGAGACACAGAGAGAGGCAGAGACACAGGCAGAGGGAGAAGGAGGCTCCATGCAGGGAGCCTAATGTGGAACTTGATCCCAGGTCTCCAGGATCACGCCTTGGGCCAAAGGCAGATGCACAACCACTGAGCCACCCAGGCGTCCTGGAGCTATATAGTTCTTGAAGGTAGGGCCAAATGTCATTCATTTTTACATTCACAGGGCCAGGCCCCAAAATGACCTTGAAAGACTGAATGTGGATGAACTGTGGGCTATGTGCACTGATAGCAGAGTATACATTTAAGCTGGGAGTTGCAGTGGCCTTCCTCCTGTCACTGAGTATTCCTCTGGCCTCCTAGAGCAGGGAGTCTGACCTCTCTTAGTTGTGCCTTAGTTGAACTAAGAAGAAGTTGAACTTCTTATCTAGAGGCATGGATTGTAATCGAGCATGCACAGACTATTTGCTTTTGAGAGGCCCATAGCTCATGTCACCACGGTACTGCCAACAGCATATTTGACAACGTCTTGAGAGTTTGAGGTCATGGCTAAGATACCTCTTGTGAAGCTGTAGTACAGCTGAATCACAACTCAATATAATGCAAGTGCTGGAAGAGATGAGAAAGAAATGCAAGTGCTGAAACCTGGATGGTGAGATTTACCTGGATGACAGGGTTGGAGAACAACATAAGACAGCAAACAATGAATTGCTAAATTCTCTGCACAGAGTATAACAGATGCCTGTTATGAGAGTCTTCATCAATATTGAGGCACTAGAGTTTTAAGAACATCACTATTCTCTTCATATTCATATATAATGGATAAATATATGTATGTGTGTGTGTGTGTGTGTGTGTATGGAGTGAAGTATACTATATTTTATCGCCATTGAATATTTAAATCTGCTTAATCTCCATTTTCCAATGGAGAATTTTTTCATCATGGCCTCTGACAATTCCTTTAATGAACAAGTGAAGTCCCATAAATAGCTTGAGTATTTCAACAACCATCAACTAAACTTGTAAGCAGAAACTTATATGCAATGTCTAGGTCATTGACTTTATCTAACCAAAACAATGTAAATGAAGAATCAGTCATCTTAAATCACATTCTAAATATTTGTTTCAGCTTCTGGCCTTGCCCCAAGCCTGTGAGAGATCTGATTAGTGTTTTTGAACCGCCTTCCTACTTGGGTGGGAGCAAGCAGCCCTTGTGCCCTCTCAAATTGCTCCTCAGCAGACATTCCCAGCCTTTTCTGTACCCTTGTCGTGGAGGAGTTCCACGACTGTGATGGCTCAGATTAATTTAAATCATTTAGAAAAGTTTTCGTTTACATCCTAACCCCATGATGAAATATATCTCAAAACTGAATCTAATCACAAATAACAGCCACAGAAGAATCTTTAAATACTTCCTACTATAGTATTATTTCTTTATGATGCAAGGAAATTAAAGGCAATATGTAAAAATCTTCAAGGCAATAAATAAAACAAAGTAAAAATTCAAAATAATAAGTAAAAACTAAGGAATCTCTCTCAAATTCCTCCCAGAATTATCCTATTTATGTATGCTGGGGCTCTCATGTGTATAGCCTCCAAACTCTATGGCATCTGTATTCCTGGTAGCTGATCTATAAATTTTATTCAATCAAATGCATTTATATATAAATAGCTAACATGTATTACTTCTATGTGACAGGCATAGTTCTAAGTGCTTTGCATATATCTACTATACATTCTCCATTTAGCTT
Source organism: Vulpes lagopus (assembly GCF_018345385.1). Taxonomy (NCBI): domain Eukaryota; kingdom Metazoa; phylum Chordata; class Mammalia; order Carnivora; family Canidae; genus Vulpes; species Vulpes lagopus. The sequence continues at coordinate 81,870,705 of NC_054834.1, forward strand.
TTGTTATTCCTATTTTAAAATTGAGGTGCAAAAAGGATAGTAACTTTCTCGAGGTTGTACAGGTAGGATGTAGAGCTAAGATCCAGTCCTAGGCAATCTGATTCCAGCATCAAAGTGCTTAATCTCACACAATAATACCTCTTTAAAACTCTTAATTTGGTACACATATTTATTCAATCCTATAATTTTAAATACATTTTCCTCAGTGGAAGGGGAAAGCAAAGGAGAGCTGTTCAAAAATGTTAGGATCAAATGTTATACTATGTTCATTTTTTAAAAAATATTTTGCTTCTCTTACAAGTACAAAAAAAAAATGTGTCTTCATCCAGATACATTAAAGTGGGTGATCGAGAAATGGACTTGAACTCAGAATCTTTGATGATTATAGATAAAATAGCTTGGGAGAACCTAATCTAAACAAATTGATTTGAGATAAACACAAAGCTCAAATTAATGGTACAACCTAGAAACGCTCTCTGAAAGGCTAAATCTTTGGAACTTTATGCAATGTGGAAGAGGAGTGGGTTCTGTTAATAGGACAGACTTCGTGCAACATATGTTAAGAAAAAATTTGGAAGCACTTAAAAAAACACAAGTTGGAAGCTCAATCTTGCAAAAAAAAAAAAAGGGAAAAAAATCCTTAAAATATTTTGGAGCTTTTAGGAGAAAGTCAATATTAAAATTAGTACGAACATGAGAAAGGGCTTTATGAGTTGAGTGACTGTTGTTTTTCTAAATGTCAGCATGGAAACCCAAACAGAGAGGTGAGTTGGGTCCCTGGAAAGACTTACTGGGAAAACTGAGTGTTAAGTTTGTGACGTGGTTGATGGCAACCAAAAATTGTCAAGTGCATGATGACAAAGTATTTCCTGGAACTAGGGGCAGCTTCAAGACATAAACAAGGATGATATTGTGGGGGCCTATGCTTTAAACCTGGATGGGATCTATATGTGGCAATATTACCAGCGGTTTGAAAAACGTTCCCAGACAGAGGTCTCCGGAATTTGGAAGCCATTCATAGATGGTTTGAGCTGAGCTTTCTACTGAATTGACAATCTTGTGTACAGCAGAGGGAAACAACCAACTTTATTTATTCAAAAAAAATTTTTTTTAACAACCAACTTTAAAACATAACTTGCTTTCTGGTTTTATCTTGACATCATGGAAAATAACCAAGTTTAAAACATAACTTGTACTCTGCTTTCATTTTAATGTCATGATCTTGAAAAATATAATACTCGTCTATTAACAAGGACTAGGACTTACTTCATTAAAGCTTTTAGAGTTTCACCCTGAAAATCATATTTAATTGAATTCTTACCTTTAATTCAACGTAATATGCTCTAAAGGTATAAACACCTACTCTAAGGAAAGCAAAGAAGTGCATTCTAATTCAAAGTTACAAACCTCTCTGAACATTAGTTTCTAATCTATGAAAAGGACCTAATGATCTAACCTCTTTATGAGAGTTTATGGGCTTTTTGTTGTTGTTTTTGTCTTCATGATCAAAATCAGTTGTTGTTGATGTGACCTTCTTAGAGTGATGATTAGTTCCATTAGAAGGGAAGAGATTATATAATGCATATAATAATATACAACTTATGTATATATTATAAATAAAATATTAGATAATAATAGATAATATATATAATTCTCTTAATATGATGCTCAAGAAATTTACCACACTGTACACTATATATCAAATAAGAAACCCTCTCTGTGAAAACTAGAAAAGCAGTTTACCTAGCTTCCCAATATACTTCTCCAAAACATTTTATTCCCCACAGAGTAAGAAAAGCACTTTGCAAAATACCTAAAACATCAGCCTGAATAGGGTTGTTGTGACTCCTAAAGCCTTGGGTGTTTCTGGCTCATACGTTACCATTTATGTTACCATTTACAGAAACAATGAAGTGTTTTTGTTTAAAAGTCTTTCCCCTCTAATTAAACAAAGATGGAACTGAGTCAACAATGGAGTTCTGGAAGCTGACAAACTGAAAATGTCAATAAGCTTTTAGACATGCTCTGTCTAAAGATATTAGGAAGTTGCATTGATCCTGAATTCTTAAGAAGAGAAAAAGACCTATAGATCAGAAAGTAGGCCTTAAGAGGAGCTGGGGAACCTTAGCCTGATCATGATTCCTTCCCCTTACACACTCTGATACATAGGCTGGGAAGAGAAGGCCAGGGCTTGCCAGATTTTCAGGAAAGTTCCATACTCCTTTAGTTATGCAGCATTTTCATTTTCTCTATAGTATCCCCTTACCCTTTTGTAAAATAGAAGAGATAATTTTAACAGAATCCATCAGATCTCAGAAAGCAGGGCAGTCTGGTGGAGTGTAATAATTTTCTTTTATCTATCTTTATACTTGGAGTTGGGAGAGGGATTCTTTATACATTAACCACAGAGCAATCTCCATGTCTATAAAACTTTTACCTCACCCAATAGATCTCATATTTTATGGTGATGGTTGCACAACTTTGTGAATACACAAAACCCAATGAGTTATGCCCTTTAAATGGGTGAATTATATGATATGGGAATTATACTTCAACAAAGTGGTTATAAAAAAATGTTAGCGTGTGTAACATTAGCTAGGATACACAGTCTTGAGTCTTAGCCCAAGAGGCAGAATCTCTAGGTGCTGCGTCCAAGCAACTGTTGTTTTAAACAAATATACCAGGTGACTCCAAGGAGTTGACCCAAAGTTCACACTTTCTAAGGAAATCTAAAAGATGATGCATTTTGGTACTTAACCTAAACAAGAAAAGAAATCTTACCAAAGTTCAAAATAACCATTAATCAATAAACAAATAGCCTTCCTTCAGAAATCATAAATTTGATGCAAATTTAATTCCCCCTTTGGAATATGAATATTATTAGTATTGTCGGGACCATGATACATTTTGACTGGAGACAGGTCAGGTATCCCCTCAGATAACTTACATGAGCATTTAATAGGCCACAATGGAATTTCTGGTAGATTTTCTTACTTAATCCTCAAAAAGATTGAGGATTTTTAGTTATAGGAGCTGGGAAAGCCACCCACCTTCTGCAGATGGGAAAGTGGAGATCCAGCAAGGTTAAACGTCTTGCCCAAAACACCTGATATCTGATCAACTTTGGATATCAGGTCTTCTGACACCTAGTTAAGCACTTTTTTCACTATAAGAATCTGTCTTAAGAAATGCTTCTTCAAAAAAAATATATATAAGAAATGCTTCTTCAGCATGGCCTGCCCCTAACTTTTAGGAGCTATTGTTTGAGCACATTTGTGAAGTTGCTAAAAAATGTCCATCTTTTTTCTATCTGCAGCACAAAAGAAAATGCACCATTTAACACATTTCCCTCCAATTCTCTGTGGCAGTTTTGTCTAAAAACTGGATTAATGTATATCAGCAACGAGGAGACTTTGTGAGTGTGTGTGTCTGTGTGGAGAAAGAGAGAGAGAGAGAGAGACAACACATATTTTTATCTTCATGTGTTTATGGAAAGAAGGATAGAACATTATTTCAATGTGAAAGTACAAAATAGGATCATTTATTAATTTGTATGTGAACTGTTAAAAGAAACTAACATGTATTGGATAATTACTATGCTATAAATCTACTTCCCTCCTGTCGCCAACCCACCCACCCCCCTCATTCCTTAAAGACATGCTTCTGGCTCACTGCCTGCTTCACCCAGACCCCCTTATTTTCCTGAGGTGAATTAATGTCCTTGTGAATATCTAAAGCCTCTCAATTCCTTGATCATATCTGTATTAACCTTCACCTCCATTCCATTTTAGAGATCTACTCCCAGAGCAATGTCATCACCCTGACTTTGAAATATTTGAAATATTTATTTCACAGATCCCACTGACTACAGCTCTTTCAATTAGACATCAAGGAATTCTGCAAGCATCTGGTCAACCCATTCTTCTCTTTACTTCCTTTCAGGAAAAGCTGAGATTTTAAGTTTATTTCTTCAGTCCCTACCCTTATCAATTCCCAAACTTCCTGGCCCCATTGTCCTTTTGTTGAAGGCACCTAACAGAATCTCTACTCAGGCCATCGGGCTTTCCCCATTCTCTGTGCCTGCTGTGGGCCAGCAGCTCTATGCAGTTTTCTCTCCAACCTAATCTTGGTCTCGGGGCTGCCTAGAATCCTTCCAGCTCCTTTAGAGTTTTCTCATCTTCATCTAAAATTTAAAGACAGTATCTTGGCCCTGAGACCAAATAGATGAGCTTTCTTCTTTACAGCATTTTTCATGGGAATGTCTTCAATTTAATATCTTCAAATTTATAGAAGTAAAAATATCCCAGAACCCATTTTTCCCTGCTTTTCTTTTGCTACAATAAGATAGGCATGTCTCTCTTACTTGAGGGAGACCCTTAAGGTACTTTTCACATATCTCTGTTTTTTTTCCTCTCTTCATATTTTCAGTAAAACATACTGAATCTTCTATCTTAAAATTAAAAAAAAATAAAATAAAGGGCTTTCATACCCCTGTTCTTCAATATAGCATTCTTTCATTTAGTTGCTCAAATTAGAAGCTTTGGAACCATCATTTATTCCTTTTTTTCCCCTTTATCCTATGTATCCAACTGATATACAAGTCCTGCCTCAATATCTCTTCATTTACTCAATTTTATCCACTTCCAATGCAAAAAGGCTCTACAACAGTTTTGTCCAGGAGAAATATAATGTGAGTCCTGTGCAAAACTTTCAATTTTCTAGTAGCCACAAAAGTAAAAAGAAGCAATGAAATTAATTTTAATAATATATTTTATTTAATCTAATATATTAAAGTTGTTATCATTTCAACATGTAGTCATGATAAAAAAGATTATGGAGTTATTTTACCTTCTCACTTTAGCCACATTTTAATAAATATGTTGTTCATGGCTACTATATTGGACACTGCAGCTCTGGATCATCGTCTCTTGCCTGAGTCCTTCATTTCTTTGCTGATGCCAGAAAGAAGCTTCCAGTGGTTTTTCATGCTTCTTATTGGGGCCCCTTCCCATATGTTCTATATACTACACCTAGAATGAGTTTTCTAAAAATAAAATCTCATGTTGTTTTCCTGTGTCGAACTCCACATGGTTTCTCACAGATCTCTGAGCATTTATGATATTTACAAGGCCCTTGCCTACTTTCCACTTCAGCTCTTCCTTTTCATGTTCCACAGTATAGGATATATCCACCTCAATAAATTTAATTTTGTTCCTTAAAGCCATTATAATCTTCTTGACTTTTAGGCTATTGCATATTATTTCTTCTGATTAGAATGGTCTTCATTCTCCTGTGCCCATTCATCCTCAATAGGCTAACTGTTGCTCATACTTCATGCCTCTACAGAAACCTTCTTTCGTCTCCTAGAACTGGGTTAAAGGGTTCTTCCTGTGTATTCACATCGAACTCTTATCTTCTTCCATCGTATCCTTTATTACACTATTGATGCTTTCTTTATATATGGTAGCCTGCCTCCTTGACCCAAAGTATAGTCAGAACAAGGATAGCACTAATTTTGTCACTTTTTTATCCCTAGCTCCAAACATAGTGCATACATATGGTAGATGATCAATAGACGTGCACGGAAAAAAATGAATGAGTAAATTAATAGATGTAATGATTTTTAGTACCAGAAAAGAAAAGAGAGAACCTTTCCTATTTGTAAATTCTTCTGTGATTTAAAAGTATTTATCTCTTGTCCTTTCTTGATTTCTTGGACCTGGCTAATTTCCAGATAAATATGCTTCAAAAGAAATAGTTTATTTAAGGTAGGTATTAAAAGGTAAAGAGCATGAAACAGCTCTTTTGCTAGAAGAAAGACAGGAAAACTTCTCACAGAGAGTAACTGTGAATTGCATAGCATGTATTGGAAGAATTGACATTCAATTTTGTAGTGAAATAACTGTTATTAATGTCAACCAATAAATTCCATGTCACTAAATCCTTTTTATTTTAAAGATTTTTATTTATTCATGAGAGACACAGAGAGAGGCAGAGACACAGGCAGAGAGAGAAGCAGGCTCCCTGCGGGAAGCCCGATATGGGACTTGATCCTGGAACCCCGGTATCAGGCCCTGAGCTGAAGGCAGATGCTCAACCTCTGAGCCACCCAGGTGTCCCTCCATGTCACTAAATCTAATGGACATTTTAAATCTTGGATAGCATACCTGATTTCACAGGTGACAGTATTTATTTATTTATTTATTTATTTATTTATTTATTTATTTTTAAGATTTTATTTATTTATTCATGAGATACACAGAGAGACGTAGGCAGAGGGAGAAGCAGGCTCCCTGTGAGGAGCCTGATGCGGGACTCGATCCCAGGATCCCAGGATCATGACCTGAGCCAAACGCTCAACCACTGAGCCACCCACATGCCTGTAGGTGACAGTATTTTAAATATTTAAGTATTTGAAACTCACTTTCTATTCTTTTCACAATGGGATCCCTGATTCCTCTGCTTTTCTTCCCGTCTCCTTGGCTCCCGTTTCTTTTCATTCTCCTTTCTCCGTCTTTACATATTAGAGTTCCTGAAAGTAGATCTTCAGTCCTCTTTGTCTCATTCTCTGCTCTGTCTCTAGTTCCATCCAATCCCTCACTTTATTTTTTCTATACTGATGTTTCTCAAGTATATATTTCAATGCCAAAGATGGAGAGATGACTGTACCTCAAACTGAACAAAATAAAAATAGAAATAATGATCACCTATAAAACTCACTCTCCCTCTAAAATATTCTCTTTTATTGAATGACACTATTATGCATGTAATTGTTCAAACCAGAGCACCGGGACTCACCTTAGACACCTCTCACAGTCCTTATTTCCAATATCTCTCTAAGTCAGCCAACATTTTAGTGTCTTAATGTCAGAAATCTTTTACATTTATAAACACAGAGTTCTTAAAGTATACATAATATATATTATTATATATACATAAATATATGTACACATATAGATGCATACATACAATTTTTCTTGCAGAGCTATGGTGTTTTTCCTGGGTGTCCACACAACATCTAGCCAAATGCTGCTAAGAGTAGAGGCATTCTTATTATCCTTTCTGCCTTTTTGTACATCAGGGGAGAACTTTTAGTTTCCCAAGTGAGGGTAAGGGCAATGTCATAATTGGCATCTTCTTTGTTAGTCAAGAAGGACAAGAGGGCTATCTGGATGGCTCAGTGGTTGAGAGTCTGCCTTTGGCCCAAGGCGTGATCCTGGAGTCCCTCAATCGAGTCCCACATCGGGCTCCCTGTGTGGAGCCTGCTTCTCCCTCTGCCTCTATCTCTGCCTCTCTTTGTGTCTCTCATGAATAAATAAAATCTTTAAAAACAAAAGGGGACAAGAAATATGAGCATTTTGGATACCAGTTAACATTTATATCCTGTTCCTCCCTACTTAGGAGTTTGTAGCATAATAACAAAGTTTGGAATTGGAGGTGAGCAGCATGAAGTACAGCCCTTGGGAGCTAAACATTTGAATCCAGGGGGAAAGCTATGGCTTTTCTTAATTCGCCTCTAATCCTTTAAGGAGAGTTCAAATACAGAGGACCTACTGAGAAAGAGTACCTCATCTTGTGTGATTGCCTTTACCTCACTTTCCCTGTTGGTGATAAATAAGCAGGAAAGTTTTATATTCTTTCTATATCTAGGATTAGTGAAAAAGATAATTGCTGGCTACCATTCCACTTGTCTGATCCTGACCTTATTGGCAGGGCCAAGAAAGCCCCAACCTAGTGTTATAAGACTGACAATAATTTGGGACCCAAGCTGCTCCCACCTACCCAGGTGTGGACGTTAAGTCTCACCCTTTACTTTTCTCCAACTCTCACTTAGCTCGATTTAGTCATGAGAGTAAGTTCTAGCTAATAGGATTGGAGGGGAAATGATGTTTGTTTACAACTTTTGGCAGGTGTCCTAAAAGGAGGGAAATGTGCCTCTTCACACTACAGCCCAGGAAGGTAGGAAACATCATTGTTTCTGGGGTTCATATGTTCAGCTAAAAGTCACAAGATTTATTATAGGAAGGTGAACAGCAGTCTGTGGCACATGCATAGAAAACATTTTTTCAGGGACATCTGGGTGGCCCAGCGGTTGAGCGCCTGCCTTCGGCCCAGGGCGTGATCCTGGAGTCCTGGGATTGAGTCCTGCATCGGGCTCCCTGCAGGGAGCCTGCTTCTCCCTCTGCCTGTGTCTCTGCCTCTCTCTCATGAATAAATAAATAAATAAAATCTTTAAAAAAAGAAAACATTTATTCAGCCTAGGGATATAAATTGAAGGGTGAGATAAGCTTGGCTTGACTTCTGCTTTCAACATCTGTACCTATGTGAACATGGGCAAATTAAAGTGTTCTGGTTTGTTTCTTCCTTCAGTACTCCATGCAAAATTCCCTTGCAGAATTCATCAGGAATTTTATTTGCAATTTTTTGTTTTATTGCAATTGATATTTGTGTTCCCCTGTGCTTAGGTTAGCTCCCAGCACACAGTTTCGCTCCCTATTCTTGTAACAGTTATTAGAGAGAGTAGATTCCCTATCGGTGTGACAACTGTTTGCTCCTTTCCTCTATATTCATTGCTTTCATCCGTTTTCCCTCTTTTGGGTACCATCTTTTTTTCTTTTCAGATTAGTTATACAGTCTGCATGTGCACACACTGGCACATTAATCCCATTCCTCTGTTAACACATTCCATTCCCTTTTGTACCTCCATTTTTAAAAACTTCATTGAGGCATAATTTACATATAATAAAATTTACACATTTTAACTGTACAATTAAGTAATTTTTGGTAATTTTACTGAGTTGTGTAACCATCATAATCCGATTTTAGAATCTTTTAGAGCATCTTTGTTACCCCCAGTAGAATCCCTATTTAAGAAAAAAAAGTCTCCTTTTAAGAAAAAAAAAAAAAAAGAGTTTCCCACTTGAAATTGTAAGCCAGAATGTATTATATGCCTACTGAGAATGTAGTGACTGCTAGTACTGTGGAGAATTCATATAGAATAATATACAATACCTAATCTCAGAGAATGAGCTGGTTGGCAAAATAAGGCCTCCGAGAACACCATAAGAAAATATGTATCCTATTTTCAGCTTTTGTGAATAGGCCAGTACTATAAGACTATAAAACCTATCATAAATAGATCATCTGAATTTGGAAAAATCTTTTAGGCCCCATATAGATATGTTTTTCTCCTTCCAGTCTTAAAGCATCCTTTCTTAAACTGACTGACCATTGATAGTTTCCAGAAGTATGGGCTTTTTCTAACATCTCTTCTGTAAATGTCATCTTAAATATGTACCTCCTTCTGTTTCCATCTATTTGTAACCAGAATCTAAATTATAGAATTTGCATCTTTCCAAGTAGGATCTAACTTACTGTTCAATAAATACTTCTAATTCTAAATGCAAGTTATGATCGCTGTAATTTTTCACTTTGGGATACTTAGCGAAAAGAGTACTGTTTATTAACTTTCTCTGAATTAAATATAACCAGTAGCTTTTTTGGCCCTCAGGTTATTATTAACGATAATTAACTGTGGTGATGAAGGATTACTAATAGTTATGATCCTGAGGAGTAACACAATATATTTCAAAGCTCTCTCTGTTCCTTTAGGTGTTGAGAAAAGCAATCCAGTCTTTTTTTCACCCAGGAAGACACAAGCACTGGGCATTCCCAGGTGCCAAGTGCAGATTACTCTCCTCCCACCCCTTTCCTATTCTCTTCTCAAGCTTCTCTAATGTGTAGCAAAGCAGCAGAGACACTCACTCACCTAGCGGAGTTGGGATATATGAGGTTAAGAAATGCTTCTTTTTAGCACTTGAACACCTGCCTTCACCAGTTTTATTTTAGATGAAGGGAAATAGAGAAGTTGGAATGAGTCAGCTTCTTTTCATCCTCTAGCAACACCAATTCCCAAGCTCTGGAGTCCTTCTGCTTTCAGCGTTATGACTGGCTTTGCTGCCCATACAACATGGTGGAGAACCTGAGAAAGGACGCACTCCAGTGCTGTGGTCTCAACTTTGGCTGCATATAGGGCCGCTTAGGAAGCCTTTAAAAACCTTATGCCAAGAATGGGGCAGAATGGTTAAATCGGTATATTTGGAAATGGGGTTTAAGTATCAAAAATTTTTTTCTAAAGCTTGCCAAGTACTTCCAATATGCAGCCAAGATCAAGAACCACTGGGTTAGTAATAGACCTCTCTTGTTTTTTTTCTCCAGTTTTATTGAGATAAAATTGATATATAGCATTGTATTAATTTAAAGTGTACAATATAATGATTTGGTGTATGTACAGACCGCAAAGCGATTTAAAGAGTAGGTTTAGTTAAACACCATCACTGGACACCTCTTGTTGACATGCGAACAGACCTCAAGCTGCAGGCCCCAGGCTTAGCTGCACATTAGAATTACCTGGGATTTTAAAAAGATACTGATGCCTGGACCTACTCCTAGAGATTCTGATTTAGTTGGTTTGGGATTGGGCTCTAGCAAGCATCAGCATTCTTCAAAGGTTCTGCCAGTAATTCTAATGTGTAGTCAGGAGTAAGAACTGCTGCCTGGACTGGGAATAAACATCTTCGCTCACGTCTGAGGGAAACGTGCTCTGTACCTGGTGGCCAGAGTGCCACGAGCCCAAAGCAAGAGTGTGAAAGGGAAGGTGTAAGCACAGCCAGAGATGAAAGTCACCTGCTTCAAAGTGGGGGCCTGTGGTCAGTCCTTGGGAATGATGTGTGTGTGTGAGAGAGAGAGACAGAGACAAAGGGAGACTGAGAAGGGGAAATTTGTCTCCAACCAAGAGAAGCAGGAGGGTAGAAGATAGAACTGAGTTTTTTTAGACTCTATAATTGTGGACATTTGGCCAGGCTCTCTTCATCTGTGAGCAAAGTTGGTGCAGTTTTATTTGCCTAAAGATAGATGTGATCCAAGTTTCCTGAAAAGACCCCTTCATTCCAAAGTGTGCCTCCTATTCACCTTTCCTGTCAACCGCCGTGGCCGAAAAAAGCCCAGCAAGTTAGAGCCTTTCTTTTAGGTTAAGCCAGGCCAGTAAATCAACTTTATATCCTCCATTGGCTTTAGAGCTGCTGCTTCTTCTTCTTCTTCTTCTTCTTCTTCTTCTTCTTCTTCTTCTCTTCTTCTTCTCTTCTTCTTTCTTCTTTTTTCTTTCTTCTTTCTTCTTCTTCTTCTTCTTCTTTTTTCTTCTTCTTCTTTCTTCTTCTTCCTCCTTAAATCATATGCACTTATTTAGGCCTTGGAAGGTAGAAAATGAGTAAGCGTTTAAAAAGAGCCTTCTCTGAGCCTAGCTCTGAAATATCAGAGTTGCCCCAGAGAGAAGGGAGTTGTCCCACACGAGGAGTTCCCTCAGGTGATGGAGAAATAAGCCCCAACCTGAGGCCCGGGACAAAAGAGGCGAGGTCACTGGAGGCCAGTGTCCTTCCTTTACAATGCACCACATGCTGCAGTCGCAGTTTGCCCTGGTGAAAACCTTGGGAGGAAGACACGGTTTGGAAATGTTCTGGCTTGGGGCAGAGCTCCTAATGGCTGTCCACTGACGTGGTTTGTTTTGTGGGTTTTTTGGACATTCTGTATTATTATATTAGATCAGCATGTGGCTTGTGCTAGTTAAAAACAAAATCTGATTATGAGCCATTATTTGTTTAAATTATTGTAAGGAAACAGAGTAACTTACTTATTTTTAATCTCAGAGTTGATTATGAAGCTTGTGGTTCACTCAGAATTATTTTGAAACCTGCGCTCCCGGCTCGGCCCGGGCCCGCTCCCCGCAGCGTACGAGAGGCTCGGCTGCAACCTGCAGGGAGCGGAGCCCCGGCAGTCCGCGGGGCCCGGCGGGGATGGGGGCGGCCCCGGAGGGGAGGGGGACGCGGACGGGGAGGGGGAGCAGTTGCGGAGGCCGAGGCCGAGGCCGGGCGTCGGGGTGGGCGGGGAGCTCAGGGGCCGGGCCGGGGCCGCGGGGTTTGTAATATCAAACCCGGAGAAAACTCCGCCCTGGGCAGGCTCCCCGCCCCGACCTTGGCGTCGTTCACGTAGACTCAAGGTGCAGGGACGGCGGCAGCGTCCGTTTTTTCAGTTTGGTCCCCGTGGAAGAGAGCACGGGGCAGTCACCCTCCGTCCAACAGGTGGCTGCCGGCGCTGCCCTACCCGGCCGATGGGGCTTGGGGGGCAGGTCGTTCACCTCGAGCCGAGTGCGCACGGGGGGCCCCCAACTCCCCGCCTGGGCAGCAGGCCTCGCGGGGGCCGGGGCGACGCGCCTCGGTCGGGAATGCGGGGGGCGCGTGGGGAGGGGGGGGAGGGGGCGCAGGCGGGCCAGGCCCCCGCGGGATCCCCCCGCGATGCGCGCGACCGCCCCCTCCCCGCCCCCTGGCACTAAGCGCCCCGTGCCCTCCTCTCCCCCTCCCCCCACCCGGCAGGGCGCCCCGTGCCCTCCCCTGCCTCCTCCCCCCACCCGGCACTAAGCGCCCCGTGCCCTCCCCTCCCCCTCCCCCCACCCGGCACTAAGCGCCCCGTGCCCTCCCCTCCCCCTCCCCCCACCCGGCAGGGCGCCCCGTGCCCTCCCCTCCCCCTCCCCCCACCCGGCACTAGGCGCCCCGTGCCCTCCCCTCCCCCTCCCCCCACCCGGCAGGGCGCCCCGTGCCCTCCCCTCCCCCCTCCCCCCACCCGGCAGGGCGCCCGGTGCCCTCCCCTGCCCCCTCCCCCCACCCGCTGGGCGCCCCCTCTCCCCCCCCCCCCCCCCCGGGCCCGCGGGGCCGGCCGCCGTGCTCGGGAGCTCGTCCCGCCCGGGCCCGGGCCTCCGGCTGCGGCGGGCCCCGAGCGCAGGGCCGCGGGCCGGGACGAGAGGCTGCGGGCAGACACGTGCGGCCGGGCCGTCGCCCGAGTCCAGTCCGGGCCGAGGCGCGAGCGGCGGCTGCGGGGCGGGATGACAGCCTTTCCCAGAAAAGCGCTTCGCGGCCGGGGGATGTAGCTCAGTGGTAGAGCGCGCGCTTCGCATGTGTGAGGTCCCGGGTTCAATCCCCGGCATCTCCAGGCGGCCGGCCTCGCTTTTTGCTTTTTCCTATTACAGATGCGCGTTTCGCTCCCGGTTTCGCGCCCAAGGACGGTGTCTAAAAGGGAGACCGAGGAAACCGGCGAAGCTCGGGGACACAGCCTTTTCGGTTGTTCCAAGCAAAAGTGAAACCGGAACCCCCTTGGTTCCTCATTCCTCCTTTTTCCTCATTTGCATAAAACCAGCTCAAGGCCGTCCTCACTGACACGTGCCCTGGGACCTAAGCCTCCGGGCCGGGAAGAAAAAGCTGCATTGGCCGGGAATCGAACCCGGGCCTCCCGCGTGGCAGGCGAGAATTCTACCACTGAACCACCAATGCGCCGGCGGCGGCTGTCGTCCGCGCCCGGCAGCAGAGCCCGTCCCCCGCTGCAGAGCCCGTCCCCGGCAGCAGAGCCGTCCCCCGGCAGCAGAGCCCGTCCCCGCGGCGGAGCCTCCTCCCCGCAGCCGAGCCCCCTCCCGGCGGCGCGGCGGGGGGGCCGTCGGGGCGCCGATGCCTGCGAGCGAGCGCCCAGCTGGGCAGGAGACCCTGGAGAACGGGGACCTCGGCAGGGACCCCGGGCGCGGCCCTCGGGGAGGCGGCCCACCGCAGTCTGCGCCGTGCCGACTGGCTTGCGCGCTTACCCCTGGTCCTGCGCCGCGCGACGGGACCCCTCCCGGGCTCAGGCCCCCCGACGATGGGGGTCCTCGGCAGGCCGGGGGGATGGGGTCAGGGAGCTGTGGCAGGACTCGGACCCCGGCCCAGATTGCAAGGGTAAACTGGAAGGCGTGCCCTGCGACAGCCGATGCTATCCAGATGACCCGAATTCCCCAAACCGCCCCTTCCTTCATTGTGAAGGACTTGACCATGGGACCCCTTTCAACTCTAACAGTATGACTCGGAGCCTCTGCCCTTAATCTCCAGAGAAAGGAAAATTGCAGACCTTGCAACGAAGATAGATGAGGGAGAAAAACTAAAATGAAGGAAATGCATTTATAGAAATGAACCTAAGCGTGAGATAGAAGGCTCTGGATTTAAACATCATTTGCCCTTTATCCGTGAGAGGGAAATTCACAATAATTTGCAGGATCTTTGATGTCCAAAGAAGACTGAGGGGTGAGGAAAGCCATATGAGAGTAAACAACCAGCAGCGACTAGGCGCTGGGCTTTGTAAGGACATTGCGGGTGGACTTGAACCCACTGAGGTACCTCGTACAACTACCTCCACTTAACAACTGAGGGAACTGAGGCCCTTAGAGGCAAGATTAGAACACACCGTAGTGTCAAGCAATCTCTGGTTGCTTAGCCACAGCCCTGCTTTGCCTAGAAAAGAATAAATCACTGTGTACTGCACCCAGAAATACTGCACGTAGCTCAGGACATTATATATGAAAAACAGTAGAGTGGAGTTACAGAAAACGATAAAAGGCTAAAGAATAATGTAAGAACTTCTACATTAAGATTTATTTTTAAGGACTTTTTAGTTGGTGGATATGCAGCAGAATTTAAAGACAAATACCTTATTAAATTATTAAGGCATAAAAGATGTGAAGAGACCAGGGAATTTGTAAATTGAACCTGCAATCCTAAGTAACCCGTGGAAGAACAAGGTCAAATCGTTTTACCTCTCAGAACTTCAGTTCTTTAAAATGAGAGAACTGGAGAGAGAGGTGGTTTTCAAATTGCATTCTGAAGGGCTCTAAGTTTTCAGAAGAGCCTCAGGGCCATTGGCTGGTGGGGCCCTGCCTTCTTTGCCCAGGCCCCTAACTTCCACCAGGCCATTTATTTACTTTTGTTTGAGGGATTATAAGTCTAAATTAAAAAAAAAAAAAAAACAACTTTGAAACCCTGTACTACATGACCTAAGTTCCTTCAAACTCCAAAATGTGATTCAAAATTTAACAGTCTAGAAGTCCCTCAGCCCAAGAAACACTATCAAAAATTTAAACAGGTAGAAGGGATCAAATAAGTAGGGCCTAATGGCAAACCGTTTTAGTGGCCTGTCAAAGGCCGTTCTACATTTTTCTTACCGCAAGTCCACGAGTCTACCAGAGTCAAATGTGGTTTGCTAAGCCAGTTATCTCGTGTCCTTTCCAGAGATTGGTCGAGGATGGGTTTTGTGACACTTCCTGCCAAAGAGAGGGCGGTATAGACAGCTAGGGGCTTCTGGGAAAGAGGGTATGCGAGATCCCTTTTGCCTTTTGTTTCCTGCTCTTAACATTGACATGAGGTCATGTCAATGCTTGGAGCTGCCCCAGCCATTTTGTGATTTGAGAGACTGAGAGTGACCCAGAAGACAGAGACACTACACCATCCTAGAATTTTCTCCATCCAGACTTTTGGTTAAGTAAGGTAATTAAAGATCTTTATTGTTTAAGCCCCTTCGAGTTGGGCATTTTGTTGCACAGCCAAGAGCATTCCGGGGGGTGGGGGGGAGTGTCTGTTTAGCACTTATTTCTGATAGAAGTCTGGTACAAGTCTTCGATTCTGTAGACAATTGGTACATTGAAATTTGGGTGAGATTAACTTTCTCTTTCATCTCTGTTTCTCTATCACAGTGATAGGTTTATGAAACAGATCTAGCCTTTTTTTTTTTTTTTTTTTTTTTTTTTTTGTCACTGTGTTTAATTTGGAGATGGACATGTGGCCATAGATGGGGCACCTTTCCAGAACCCACCAGAACTTTCTTTCCGGAGCTGTAAGCAAAGACTGTCTTGCAGCTCAGGTGAGCAAACAGGTGGAATGTATAGCTAGGTTTGCTCTATCTTGCCTTCCAGGAAACAGAGAGAGAGAGAGAGAAACACACCCTCAATATGACATTGAGCCCCTAGAAGCAATCATGCCTAACTAGAACAAATTCTGGACCTTGTGTTTTTTGTGAGTCAGTAAGTTGTCCTTAGAAAATAAATTGTCTTTTTTTTTTAAAGACAGTTTAAGTAGCATTTATATTGCTTGCATCTAAACAAAAATTGAGAGAAACAATCTTACCCAAAACAGTAAATTTAGAGAACTCATTACCCTTGAATGTGATAGAACCTGAAAATATGGAAGTGTAAGAAAAATTCAAAGAAATGCATCTGTGGTAGATTTACAAGAAGACCATAAAATCCATGAAAAAGTTTGTAGCCATATCTCTGGTTTGTTAGAAAAAGGTTACTTTTGTAGCAAGGAAAGAAAAGCCACTGAAAATTTTTTGAGCAAGGGAAGGATCAAAGTATTTGACGGGGTCATCTAACAGCAACGTGCCAGAGGAGTGGAAACTGAAAGTCAGGAAATTCACTCGGGAGGTGCTTACCATGGAAGTGGAGAGACAGGTCCGAACCAGGAGGTCCCGAACCGGGAGGAAGACTCTAGCATGAGGTCCATGGCAAGGCGGAGGAGGGGAGAAAGCAATCTAGCTGCAGTGACTGGGAGGATGATGGCATCATGTAGGAAAGTCAGGAAGAAAAATGACTAGAAGGACAAGGGTGGAGTGAAGTGCTCACTCTGGGCAGCATAGACTCGAGGTAAGTAGGGGGAGATGCCTCCTGGGCAGTTGACATCGAGATCTAGAGAAATCAAGGCTACTGAGGGGGGCTGGAAGCCAACTGGGCAGACATGAGAGCTAAGTGTGTGGAAGTGGAGGGAGCCACAGGCAGAGCAGAGCTGAAGGCCGAGCCTGGAGAAGGGGTGTTTTTAGGGAGCGGTAGGAGTCGGGGAGCCCAAGGTAGAGAAGCCGGGGCGTGGGTTGTCATGGAACCTCTTGCTAATACTGAGCAACACATCATGACAGATGCGGGCATCGCTGTGCTGCAGAGCCGCATCCTGCTTCACCGGAGATGCTGCGGGCGCAGTGAGCTCCTTATCGGTAAAGCCTGGAAAGACCCCAGGATGGTCACCAGTGTCTTCTGGGGGGCGTCGGCCAGCACTGTGCCCCGCCTGCTGAGCATCCTTGCTCGAGGAGCGGCCCCTACTGGGGCTGGCAGAGAGGAGAAAACGGGGAGTGCCATGGAATGTTCCACAGTCATTTCTCTTAGGACTCCCGTCACCGCGACAGCCCAGTGGGGCAGGCAGGACTTGCAGGTTGTCAGAGCGCCTGGGATCACTTGCTCGGGGCTCCGTAGTCCGGGTTGGTGTTGGCTCGCCGTGGAAATGTGGCCAGGCTTGTATCATCCGAAGAAAACAAACCATTTAGAAACAGAAATAGTTCATATAATACATAGCCACCAAAGCAAAGCTTTTTTTTTTTTTTTAAACTTGTGAGTGATTGTATTGATTTAATACACACAGCTTATTTCTGTCCCAGGTTACAAACTAGCCCTGGGGAAATGGTGGAGCCAGTCATTTGGATTGCCCTTTACTGGCTGGGAATTAAATCATTACTTATTCCATTTTAGATTCACAAGTAGTACCCCAAGGCCTACTTTCCCAAGGATTAAAATCAAGGCATGGAAATGAAGAATCCAGGTGTAATTCTCAGATGCATGCAGATGTTGAGAATGCAGCAATTTTTCCCGGAAAGCTGTCACTGCAGAATCATCCTGCTCGCGGTATGCTCGTTCCTAGTCCTCCAGCACGTCCAATTAGTCAACAAGTCTGACTTCCCCCTTTTAAAACAGCATCACATCTTGCTCTTCCTCATAGGGCCATCCCTCCTGCCTCATGCAGGTCCTTTATCAGCTCACTCCTGGGGTTACCTGGGAAACCCCTGCTTTCCTTTGCCATCCTTCCCTTGCCTCTGGTTGAACGTCCTCCCTCCCTCTCCTACTATTTATTTCCCTTCCTCTTCTCCTCCTGTTTCTAATTTCCTTAATTTTTGAAAATTCAATCATTCCTTTATTGCCAGTTCAAAACTGAATCTGTTGCAAATTCATATAGAGTCTTCAGGGTGGAGGATATGTGGGTCTGAATTCTTTGTCCTTCTCTCCACACCCATTACTGGCCCAGCTTATATTCACATACTCTTGGGCTGTGCCACTTGACTACCTACAGCCTAACGGTGGAAATGGCCTTCTCCTCCCTTCCCTCTCTCTTTCCTCTCAGGTCATTTGGTCTTTTAAAATATGTAACTTTTCTCATAAGGAGCCCATGTGTATGGTGCAACATTCAAAAGGTGTAAGAGTACGCGTTAAAAAGCTTACCTTCATCCCACCGTCCATGTTTACACTCATTTCCTGGGTTCCATTTGTTAGAAGCAAGCCACTGTCATCAGTTTCTTGCATTTCCATCCACAGATATCATATGTAGATACAAATATTGCACTTAGCTTTTATGCACAAATGCTCCACACCACATATACTGTTGTGCTCCTTGCCTTTTCTTTCTTTCTCTTTAAGATGATAGATACCAGAAACTTTTTCTTCTATACAAGTGGAGCTACCTCTTTCTTTTTAATAGTTCTATGTTCATATCCAACTGCCCTTTACTGGCTAGGAATTAAAACATTACTTATTCCATCTCACAATCACCAATAGTGTCCCAAGGCCAAGTTTCCTAAAGACTTAGAATCAAGGAATGGGAATGAAGAATCCAGCTTTAAGGCTAAGATGTATGAAGATGGTCAAAATGTCCATTGCATGAAGGTATGTCATTACCTTAAGCAGTTCCTCAGAAGAGGACATTTAATTTGTTTCTGATCTTTCACAAGTAGAAACAACACCGCAGTGAAGATCTTTGAACAAATGCCATTTTGCTCATTTATTCAATTATCTGCAGAATAAATTCCTAGAAGTGCGACTGCTAAGTCAAAGGGTGAGAGCATTTTAAATTTTAATACGTATTAAGGCATTATTCCCAAGAGAGGTCTATATATATTTTTTAAACATTGTTTTCACTTTATCACTCTTTCGCTCACAAACTTAAGTGGATCCTAATTCCAACTACATTTTTTATACATTTCTAGATTCAGGGCGAGCATCATGGATGTGCAACCTGTACATTCACACAGAGTCTTGCACTTAGCTTAGCTGTTGCTTTGTTGTAATTCTTAATTTTTGAACAAGGGGCCCTGCGTTTTCATCTGGCACTAAAAATTATGTAGCCAGTCCTAGCCAAATTCTGCAGACGCCCTACCTCCCAGG
The DNA here is from genome assembly GCF_018345385.1 of Vulpes lagopus. Lineage (NCBI taxonomy): Eukaryota > Metazoa > Chordata > Mammalia > Carnivora > Canidae > Vulpes > Vulpes lagopus. The sequence continues at coordinate 81,889,798 of NC_054834.1, forward strand.
CCCATTTTAACTATTGCAGTCATATATTCTTGCTGCCCCTGTTATGCACAAAACACAGCATGCTCATTCCTCACGATGATGGCTCTGGTCAGGTTGCTTTCTGTACTCTGTATGTTTCCCCTAGTCTTTGTGCATCTTTCCAGGCAGAGTTTCAACTTGAGCACCATTTGGGACTCCTTATCCAACTATTCTAACCAACTTGTATTTTCCTTTTTCTCTCTGACTCCAAAGGTCTGCCTCTTCCACCCTGCACTTTGCTGCTTATCAGTTCGGATTCTGTCCCTCAAATCCCGTTTATAGTAGGAGAGTCCATTTATTTTATTTGGGCCTCAGTTTCCTTGGGTGTAAATGAAGTTATTGTTCTAGGTCATTGAGATTCTTCCAGCATTAATCATCTGTGAACTTTTCATATTGCTTTGAAAGATGCTGAACTTAAGGTTGTAGACAAGATATACAAGTCTGACTAGGTGAAAACACGCAGTTGAATTCTAAACAAGGTCTAGCAGAGCTAAAGGGCACTAGATTATAGAGTAATACATTTGGATAGAGAAGATGTATTCTAATTAAATTTTTTAGGAGTTAAAGAAATTCAAGTTAAAAAAGGAGATATCTGGAGTGCCTGGCTGGCTCAGTTGGTAGAGCATGTGACTCTTGATCTCAGGGTGGTGAGTTCAAGCCCCAGGTTGGGTGTGGAGCCTATTTAAAAATAAATAAAATTAAATAATTTTTTTTTAGAAAATTTAAAAGGCACCTGAGTGGCTCAGTCATCGGCCTTTGGCTCAGGTCACAATCCCAGGGTCCTAGGATCAAGCCTCACATTGGGCTCCCTGCTGCGTGAGGAGTCTGCTTCTCTTTCTTCCTCTGTCCCTCCCCCTGCTCATGCTCATGCTCTTGCTCTCTATCTGAAATAAAATATTAAAAAAAATTTTTTTTTAAAGGAGATATCCCTTTAGACCCACTAGACAATATTATAAGGCTGCACAATTCTGAATGTGAGCGAACACATGGGGACATTTGACCCTGTGGGCATGTGGGTGAAGGCAGCCATTTCAGAGGGCAGCTGGTACCATTTGGGCACATTAGGTTTGCATATAAACCATGGACTAGTATGTCCATTTGGAAATACTTGTGTATGTAAATTCTTATGTAGGTCAAATAATTTCTTATTGAAGTCAAGAGAAGGACTTGGACTTACTATACCAGGATGTTCATTGCAGGATGTTCATTGACTTCTAGGGAGGCAGAGGGACCAGGATAGGGATAAGGGGGTAAAGTTGAATAAATATATACATAAAACAAAGAGGTATGGCTGCAATGATAATAGAATGTCATGAACAGAGAAGTATGATTAACTCAATTTTAGACAGATTAGTTTGTCCAACTCAAAAAATGTTGAAAAGTAAAAAGTAAAGCATACATGTTATAAAAATTCAAACAGCACAGAAAACTATAAAATCAGAAGTTAAATTCTTCTTCCAGTCTAGTGTATTTTTCTTCCTTGTTTCCTGGAATTAGTTCTTGAAGTTTTCAACCATTAATAATTTCTTGTTTAACCTGTCTCTTTCTACGTCCATTTCAGCACAGCAGATCTGCCTTTGCTACAATAATGACAGAGTCCTCCATAGTAGAGAGACACAGCATAATTTAATCAATCCCTTATTGATGGGCCCTCTTTACTAGAATGTCTCTCATTTTCTTATTGATTTTTCAGAGTATTTGTGTATTAACAAACCTTACTTGTATTTTCCTTTACTGAACTCCTACACTATTTCCTACACTATTTTGATAGTCCCTATCAAAATTTAGCTCAAATATCTACTATTTCCAGTTTTTACTGTTATTCATACCTTCCTAATACATTGCATTTGTAGTCAGGGCAGGGAAACTTGTATATGGTTATTTTGTTTGTTTTCATAATTGTGTTTCAGCAGCCCCTAACACAATATTGGATATAAAGTCAGTGTTCAAATTTTCTGATTGACATTGGGAATTGCATATGCAAAGTAATCTATCAAGAATCATCGATGTATATGAATAATAATTGATATTTTTTCAGTAGAAAACTCCAAATGAGGTCTGGAAATACTTTAAAACATTCTCTCTCAATCTCTCTCTCTCTCTCTCTCTCTCTTTTCTCCCTCCACCCTCTTTCTCTTTCTCATATCCTGGAAAAATAACACTGAGCATACTATCTTCAAACACTGCAAAATTACTTCAAAATTATAATAGAATACATGTGAGTTTTGGTATAATTTATATATCAGATGTTATGTGTTGAATTGTTTTCCCCAAAATTCATATGTGGAAGTTCTAACCCCTGGTACCTGTGAATGTGACCCTTTTCTTAACTTATTTTTTTCAAAAAGGGTCTATGAAGATGATTGGGATGAGGTCATAGGGAGGGCACCAATTCCGTAAGGCTGGGTCCTGATAAAAAGGGAGAATTGGACACAGAAACAGACACACACACACACACACACACACACACACACACACACACACGGAGAAAGAAGTCCATGTAAGAGGAAGGCATGGATGGGGCAATGCTTCTACAAGCCAGGGAACACTAAAGATTGCTAGCAAACTTCCAGAAGCTAGGAAAGAGGCATAAAACAGATTCTCCCTCATAGCCCTCATACGGACAATCCTACCAAAACATTGATCTTGGACTTCTAACCTCCAAAACTGTGAGACAGTATATTTCTGTTGTTCAGGCCACACAATTTGTGGTACTTTGTTGCTGCAGCTCTAACAAATGAAAACATCAGGTTATCAGGAAGAAGTAACTCAGTTAAAATAGTACAATATGAATTTTTTAACCTGGCAGAAACCAGTATATTTGTTTATATTAATAACAGTAACTTTATTCTTAATATGAATTCTTGCCTTAAATAGGCTCCTATGATTTAAACAACACAAAGCTAGACCAAACAGTGATTTGATACCAGAAAAGTCAAGGAACTACCCCACATGAACAGGTAGGAAAGAGAATTGAATTCCACAAATAAACTCTTCTACAAAAATAGCATCCTGGTTACCAGAGGTTTAATTTAGGGAAGCTTAGTAAATAATTTAATTTAAGAAAGTACTAGTTTCTTAAAGAAATTAGTGTAGCTTCTCTAGGAAGACTCATAGATGACACAATTGACAACCCCTTTTTTTTAGAGAGAGCAGGAGCAGGCTTGGGGGGTGGGCAAAGGGAGAAGGAGAGAGAGAATCTCAAGCAGGCTCGCCACCCAGCAGGAGTGGCCATGAGCATGGTCTCATAACCCTGAGATCACAACCCTGAGATCACAATCTGAGCCAAAATCAAGAGTCGGACCCTTAATCAACTGAGCCACCTAGGCACCCCAACAACCACTTTTTTTGAGAATAGCTTTCCCTTTAGACAAGTTTTTAGAATAATTCCTAATCTAAATGTTTCTAGTTCTATTTTCATGATTATTTTAGGGGTTAGAAACATTAAATATAATTAATGGTCATGAAGGGTGGCAGAGATAGGGATAAAACAAGAAGGACACAGAGCTTTCAGGACAGAATGAAATTTTTTTTTTTGCTTTCAATCATGTAAATATCATTGCAAAATCTATACATTTGTCTTACCAAATGCTTTGCTTATTGATCATCTAGCTTTGCAAATTTTTTGATTTGCTCTTAAATGTACTGTGTCCATTTGTAAATATAACTCAAGTTCCCACATGCCTCTTCAGCTGTGCATACACATTCACGCACACTAACGCATACACATATATTGCCTTTTTTTTCTCCCTAAAGGAAACATGAAAGATAAATCTACAGAGATGTGTGAGAATGAGGCAGGTAAGTAAGACATCCTTGAGTGTACATTTCTGTATAGATTTGTATTTTGAACCATTTAAACATGTTCATATAACAATATTTAATAAGAAATAATGAGGAAAGCTGACCCTAAAATTTGAATGTGAACAGAAACCAGGGAGCCTAACTGTATATAAAACACAACCACACATGTATGAGAGAATTAATTCAAATAACATTTGAACAAGTACTTTGTATATTTTTTTGTGACATGTATTCTAAGGAAAAAAATGGCAAATCTTGAATTTTACATGGTAGATGCGTCATGAGTAGTGGCATTTATGAAAAAAAGAAAAAATAGTGCTATTGATAAATGAATTCTGAAACTCTTATATGTGTTGTATGATAGTGCAAATGAGTAATATATCAATGTTCTGTGGTATTAAGTTTCTCACTTTGAAGAGGGAGATAAAAACATAGATTGAGGGAATATGAGAAAAACTGTTACTGAATTTGAACTAGAGATCATCACTAAAAAATCATAGTTAAAGAAAAGTTTTCCCTTAATTTTGTCAATTGAAAGGGCATGAAAGCAATGGCACTTTAGTATCCAATGAGCATACCCCAGACCTTAGTGATGTATCCTGGTATTGTGGGGTGAGGTTAAGAGGGAGAAAGGCTCACCCCAAAAAAACATTATGCTATTTTCCACATTTTTGTAAGGGCAATAATGTATGTAATTGTAGAGGGAGGACTGTATGAAAAAAAGGGATTATGAGACTGGTATTGTGGGGCAAGTGCACCCTCTGTCATTTACCAGCTATGTGAACCTTAGCGGGTTACTTAAGCTTTCTGCCTTAGTCATAAAATCTATTAAATAGGTATAACAATGGTTCTGACCTCGTTGGAGGAGGTACACTTAGCTAAAATGTGCTGCTCTCTATTCCAGGGCAAGCATTCCCAACTCCTTTCCAGAGACACGTTTTTTTTCTTTTAGTGTATGAATAGCATTGATAAACTTGCAATTGGTTTTAGTTCTTCTCCTTCTTGTGCAGGACATCATTTTTGCTGCCTGTAACACATCTTCTTATTCGAATCCATTGGATGGCCAGACTGTTATTTCTAGGTTACACTGGAACATAACATGTGTGCTGGATAATGTAAAGGGACAAGCAAAGCCTCCTGGACCAAGGGTGAATTCTCTCCCCCAAATCTTTGTTTACTCACAACTAGAGAGTCTTCATGATAAAATACAGTGTAGGAGATCCTAGAAAGATCTAGTTTCGCTGTGTTCGAACTGTCCCACCCACTGCGTGCCCTGCTACTGCTGGCACCCCATAGACTCTTTGCTTCCAACAAATTCTGGCTTTCGTGTGTGTGTGTGTGTGTGTGTGTGTGTGTGTGTGTGTGTGGTGTATTCTGTTGTTTCCTCTTCCCTATGGCCCCCAGACTTGCTCTTAGAAAGTATAAATTTCCCTGCTTCCTGCTACTCCCTTTTGTGGGTATTTATTTCCTTTAATACAGTGCTCCTGAGGCTCAGTTCAGCTCAGTCTCTAAGGGCCCAGTTTGGATGCCAACTGGCCTAGAGAATAGGACTCAGACAATCCCTTATACAATTGTGTGTCCCCTCAGCATTATGCAGAGTTAGTTTTCTTTAAGTATGCATGAATCGAATGGACAAATCCATCTTTTGAGTTGTTTGTAAATGCCTTGAGCTTTTCACACCCAGGATTGTGTTGTCCTAGAAGTGACATGCAACTGGGCAAAAGATCTTAACAGAAACGGACAGATTTAACTTTGGGTGAACACTAAGAACCTGTAACACATTTGTCTTTATTTTTTTTTTTATTTACACTCACTTACTGCAAGGGGTTGTGTTGCAAAGCCATATACCATTTGACTTTGCTCCTTAGCATTCATGACCATCTTATCTTGAGTTTATGCTTAAAAGGTTAATATTGCTATTAGTTACTTGGAGACCTCTTTACTCTTCCCCTTTCCCTATTACATAAATACAATATTTACCCAAAAAGGATATTGCACTGAGGAAAGGAAAATTCCATTTGGTCCATTAACTGAGTGTCTAACACAGACAAATTATTTCCAGTTTAATGTGATTTTCTTTTCACTTCTAAGACTGATTTTATGTAGTGGAAGAAAGAAAAATCAGGGTTGGAAAAGATAAGTAAAAATACATGTATTGCTTTTAAGGAACTAGTCTTTGTTCAGCTTGACCTAACAACAAAATCATTCTCATAAGCTAGAACAGAAGGGGAAACTAGGGCTTGTGTAACTTGCTTAAGATCCTTCAAAAAGTAAGTGCAAGGTTGGGATCCTGAACCCAGAGCTTATATTCTTGACAGCTGGGTCTGTAACACACCTATAACAGATTTATTCTATGTTTGATTTGCACAACTTTTCAGTCATATTAAATTCTGTATATTGAAGAATGCAACAATGGACATTTCTAGCAGTTTTTCCTTTAGTGCCAAATAACTGGAAGACATCAAGCTAATAAGATGCTTTCTACTATGACCTTAGGGGCCATTAAATCTGAAGTTGTTCCTCAGAAGGACGAGGATTCCAAGTGTCATTGCCATGTTCTGACTCCATGATTCTAAATTATAGAACTGATACGTGTTCTAAAAATAGCATTTATAATGTTTGAATCACTGGTAAGAATTCTTCCTACGGCATCTTTTATAAGCTTACGGAGTACTTTGCCTGTCCAGAAAAGCCAATGCCACTTAGATAGAAAGTAGTTTGCTTGGGCTCAGCTTGGCATCCTGAATAAGGGTGCTTGCCCGAGTCAGTTAAGAACCCTGGTAATCCCCTGAGGCTTCCACTAGCAGCGTTGAGTAATAAAGATGTAGGCTAAAGCCAACCTTAGAAAGTACTTCAGACAACTGAAACACTTGTGCCGTGGTATCATGGTTAAGAGTACAGGACCTGGGCAGGCTACCAAGGTTTAAATCTCATCTCTAGCTCTAGCTCTGTGAACTTAAGCCGGGCATCTCTCTCTCTTTCTTAGTTGCTTCCTTGCTGAAATGGGCATGCAATTGTACCTCCCTCATAGGGTTTTTCTGAGAATTAAATGGGCTCATGCATACAAAGCTCTTCCAGAGTGTCTGGCACTTAATTAACTTTAGCTCAATAAATGTTAGCTATTAATAATAATACAGGAGAACCAATATTGTAAAGCTTGTTTCCCACCAGTATAAGATAAGTAACATGGCTATGAGCACAAATAAATTAAAAACTGAGAGAAGAAACTACATAGTAGACCAAATATATTTTTGCTGAGTTTACAAAAATGGCAATTTGGTACTTCATTAATATTTTATAATTTTTCCTTGTACTTTTTGGGCCTGTTTTGGTAGGTGTGATGTCAAAATTAATAATCATATGGCCTTTTATATTTATAACCTACTTGTGGTCACAAAGTACTTTCAAGTCATTTTGCTTTCCCACAACACTGTGTGATAGGTAACATTTCCTTGTTTTACTAGTAAAGAAACAGGGGTGGGGAGAAAAAAGTAATATTTAAAAAGGGCAGAACTGGGACCCAACAGTTTGTGTTTTTTTTTTTTTTTTCATTTAAAATTTCTAAATTTTGTTCTATGGGAGTGTGAAGAATATAGATAAAGTGATGTGTATACTTAACACAAGTAGTAAATCAGCAGAAAGTATTCAGTTGGATTTAGATTGCTTCAAAAATTCAACCATTTCAGCTTAAATAATTTGAAGTGTTTAAAAGTTTCGCTGTAAATGCACAAATCACTTGGAGACAAAGCTTGCATTTTCCTTATAATTGAAGGATAGGGTCTTGGTATCATTCTTCCTGTTACTCAAATTTAAAGATTATAAGACAAACAGCGAGCATATGCCATTGATCTATTCTTATCTTAGCATACTAAACGGAACTGCTTTAAGAATTGATGTTTTAAAGTGGACTAACAGTTGTTGAACATAAACAACTACAATTTACTGCTTACATATGTGACTTCATCCTTCAAATTTCATATAAACTTAAAGTTAAACCCAACAATTCTGTGATAATTTAGCTGACGCAAAGGGATAGAGAATCAATGTGAGGTTAAACATTCACCTTAAAATGTAAAGAATTAGGTCTATTTTCCGAAAGTACTCATGTTTCTTATACCTATATATCTAAATGTGTTTCTATCCTAAGAACTATGTGGATCCTGAGTAGCTCAGATGTTCACATACTTTCTGGAAAAGGTGTGAACCAAATGATTTCAAGTTACTTTCTAGATCTGTAGCTCTGTGACGTTTCAGCTGCTTTAGCAGCATCATATTATTGGTGAACTTTATTTAAAATATAAATCAACTTTTTACATTTAAAGCAGATGAGATCTGAAAACTTCTTCACAGGTTACTTAGTACCAGCATTACTTTAATGCATACTTACTTTCTAAATGGTTGTGATTTTAATGCTATTTGCATTTAGAAAATGAGGAATGTTATCAATTATCCCATATATGTTCTAAATAATGACAGTCCCAGAGGGGATCACTAGGTCTTTAATATATGGTGTTAAATAAGGACATAAAGGTGTTACATAATATTTAACTAGATTTAGGAATTATATTATAATGATGATAAGTGCTCCTATTTCCTCTTTTAGACAGTCTAATGACACATGTGCTGTTATTCAACTGCAGAAATGTGGAGCAAGAAGAAAGTCTAATCCAAACTCTTTACTTTTCATTAATTATGCATTCATTAAATATTTTTGGAGAGCTTTTATATGCCACACACTCTTTGAGTCCCTAAGGATAAATCTATGAATGAAACAGAGAAAGTCCCACCCTCATGGCACGAGCATCGTCGCATGGGGCGATCAATAAAAGACATAGTAAATGAGAAAAAATATATAGTACCCTAAACAGTGATAAGTGCTGTGGAGAAAAATAAATGAGGGAAAATGTTGATAAGGGACTGAAATTCTAATAGGGTGGTGGTGGAAAGCTTCACTGAAGAAGTGACATTCGAGTAGAGACCCATGAAGGGGAAAAGTATTCTTGCAGAGAGACTATTAAGTGCAGTCTTCAGACTTTGTCCCTGTAATAGAAGATGCTTGCCTGCCCGCTTTCCTTCTCTTTCCTTTCCTTTTCTTTTCTTTTTTTCCTTTTCTTCTCTTTTCTTTTTCCTTCTTTCCTTTCTCTTTCTCTTTCTTTTTTTCTTTCTTTCTTTCTTTCTTTCTTTCTTTCTTTCTTTCTTTCTTTCTTTCTTTCTTTCTTTCTTTCTTTCTTCTTTCTTTCAGTAAGGAGGTCCTATGGTTGGAATGGAATGAAGGAGGGGAAATTGATGGGAGATGAGATTAGGGATGTAAGTGGTAGATAGTGGCCATGGTAAGGACTTTGGCTTTTGCTCTGACTGATACGGGAAGCCATTAGAAGATTTTAAGCACAGGAATGGGCTGGTTTTACTTAACAGTAGTCTGGCTGCAGATTGAGAATATGGTGAATGGGGGCATGCAAGGAAGCAATGAGTCAAGTTAAAACATTATTTCAGTAATCTAAGCAAAAGATGATAGAAGCTGGGACCAAAAGGTGAAAGGAAGATGGTGAGAGAGAATCTGAATATATTTTGCAGCTAGAACTCAAAATTAGATATCACCAAAGCTGAGAAAAATCTAGGCCTGGAAAGGACTGGACTAAGAATAAGAATGGCTGGCCTGTTGCTGGCAGAGCCGATCTTGGATCAGGGGTGTTCTTCACCATTATATATATCTCCCCAAAACCTCACTTGTAGAAGAATTTAAATAACTCATCCTTTGAAATCACACTGGAACATTAAAAATATTATTAAAATAATGTGTCAGAATTCATTTTTAATAATAAATTTATTTTTTATTGGTGTTTAACTTGCCAACATACAGAATAACACCCAGTGCTCATCCCGTCAAGTGTCCTCCTCAGTGCCCGTCACCCATTCACCCCCACCCCACGCCCTCCTCCCCTTCCACCACCCCTAGTTCGTTTCCCAGAGTTAGGAGTCTTTATGTTCTGTCTCCCTTTCTGATATTTCCTACGCATTTCTTCTCCCTTCCCTTCTATTCCCTTTCACTATTATTTATATTCCCCAAATGAATGAGACCATATAATGTTTGTCCTTCTCCGATTGATGTGTCAGAATTCATGGTTTAAAATTGAGACTATTTCAAAGGGTCCCCATGTTTTACATCAATTTGTCCTAAAGTTCAAACTTATTTGCCTGACATACTTGACAGGTTAGATCTGGATTCATTCTTGCCGTTTTTCGAAGTGTAAACATCTGACTCTATTCCTTCACTTACTCACTGGCTTTTAAAATGATTCTTGAGTGCCTATTAGGATGCCAGATCCTGGGAGCTGAGCTACTACCTGACTTCAGTGACCCTCATCTTGGCTGTCCTCAGACATGGTTGACCACTGTGTTTGTACTCCTGGGGCACTGATTCATACCTCTGTTGTAAAATTTACCACCCCTAATTACATTTATCTGTTTAATTACCTGATTTCCTCATCAAATTTTAAGCAATTGGAGTTCAGGATTTAGTCTAATTTGTCTTTGGATTTTTAGAAGGTAACAATGCCTTGCACATAGTAGATGGTCATTAAAGGATAAATTAGTTTTACTCAGAAGAATCTGGCTTTTCAGGATACTTTCTGGGTTTTTTTTCCTTTGATTTTATTCTTTGTGAGGTGAATGATCAATAAAAAGGATCACTGAAAAGTTAAAAAATATTATTTGATTAATACCTGTAATTAGGTAAGCTCTGAGATTTTGATCGCATAAAATTAAACATATGCCAGAAGATGAAAATTATAGTTGATTTGATGATTTGGGGCAAAGTCTTAATGAATTGGCAGTGATTTTTTTTCATTTGTATCTTGGTATGCACATTGCTAAAGAAGCTTTGGTAATATAGCCTCTCTTTCCAGTTTTAAGGAGAGGAGGATCAGCATTCCAGATCTTGTTGTTACTGTTGGCTTTAAATCTCTTTATCTGAGTGATATAAGCACTCCTTACTGATTGATCTGATCTGGAGCTCTTTCATTTCCCATGTTTTCCCCTCTGTTTCTTTTCTTTTCTTCTTTGACCTCTTTTGTTTTCTAAAGTCATCATTATTCTCCTTATCATCAAGAACAAGTTCAAAAAGGTAGAAGAATGTGCTTAAATTTGCATCATGAGAAAGAGAGATTAGTCTCCTACTATCTCCTTGACTTTTACCTAAGTAGTTTTATAATGAAATGAGCACCAAGACAAATTGCTTTGAGTACCAATCAAAGTTGTTGATTGGTTAATTCTGGCTTTTGTTGTTAATCAAGATCAACCATTGCCTTATTTAAAATAAAACTTAGAGGATGAGGACAACTAAAGTTACATTTTATATATTGCATTCTTAAGGCCTAACAAACTTTGCAACTTTTCTATAAGTATATTTGAAAAACAAGGATTTATGGGATGGAAAAGGGTTACTTGATCCAACATATATTTTTTTCCCTTTGGGTTTATTTCAAATTCCACCATAACTATCTGAAATAATGATTTAAATGATGAAACTTTTGACATCCTAACAAACATTCATATTTGAAGATTTTATTTATTTATTTGAGGGATTGACAGAGTGGAAAGGAGAGGAAGAGAGAAAAGCAGATCTCTGCTGAGCAGGGACTGAGACTCTGGTCTCAATCCCAGGATCCTGGGATCATGACCTGAGCCAAAGGCAGACATTTAAGTGACTAAGCCACTCAGGTGCCCCAAATGTTCACATTTGATAATAATATAGTTACTCCAGTCAGATTCCTGTAAGAGACTAACACAATAAAATTTGTGACTCAATACAATATATTTCTACCAATTTTGCACCTCTTCAAAAAACGAGTAATGCTAAATAAAAGCTCCATCATTTCCCCTATTTGCTTTTAGTTTCAGGTGCATAATTTTACAATTTAAAAGGGTGGTCAATAGAAACTGACAAGCCAAGTAAAACCAAACCAATTTTATTTCATTTTGCATCTATTGATCATACTTTGAGCTGTTTAAATATTTCTTGCTGCAACCTCCCATAAAGTCATTTATACCTCAAAAAGAGCTAGAAATTGTTATATAAGCTAAAGGGGATAAGTAGAGTACTGTTAATAGATCATATAGATCTAATTTTTCCTCATTATATTTCCTAGAATGTTAGTGAAGGAGTCTTCTCTGCCACAGGTTTATCTTTTGGGGATTTTTTCCCCTCTCTGATCACTCAAGTAATGCTGGAAGTAAGGCAATTTGCTGCAACTCCTCAGTATCCAGTACTACCTGGATTCTAGGTTTCCCCCACAAAAACCAAAAGTGTGGGACTTCAGTTTTTCATGGGAAATTTTTCCTGTGTTGGATATACCAGATTATTTATTAATAGTTAACCTACAGAACAGGGTTTAACAAAATTTAATGTGCATACAAATTGTCCAGGAAATTTGTTAAAGTTCCGATTTTGTATAGTAAGTCTAGGACGAGGTCTGAGATTCTACATTTCTGACAAGGACTTGCATGATGCTTTGGCTCCTTTTACAGGGAACAGCCTTTAAGTGGCAAGGATTTATAGCAGAGTTTTTCATCATAATGTAGTTGAGGATTTCATCATAATGTAGTTGTATTATATAATGTATCTATATTTGAATTAGCTGGGGTTGGTGATGTTGGTTAGAAAGCAGATTTTTAGTCCTCAGCCTGTTTTTACAGAGACAAAAATATATGGAGATACCCTTTACTCCTAGGAGTAAGCATTTAAACAGGTTATTTTTACATACATTAAATTAAAACAACAAGTTTGCATTAAGTATCTTATAGTTCTGTACTCTTCCTGGGAGCAGAGAGAGCTAAATAGGTATTGAAAGAGAGGGCTAAGAGGTAACAATGGTTTGCCTTCCTTGAAAATTTGTCTGATGTAGTGGGTCATAAAAACGTGCATATTAGTATTTTAGAAGGTGCTCCAATTCCTTATTGAGAGTTGAAAGAAAAAAAATCCTTTGTATCACTTACCTTAGATTAACTGCAAAGTTCTCTTTTAAAACTAGCTGTACTTAAAATCTATTTAGCCCAAAAGATACCTTGCTTTATTTTTTTTTATTTATTTATGATAGACATAGAGAGGGGGGAAGGGGAGAGAGAGAGAGGCAGAGAACACAGGCAGAGAGAGAAGCAGGCTCCATGCTGGGAGCCCGATACGGGACTCGATCCCGGGACTCCAGGATCACGCCCTGGGCCAAAGGCAGGTGTGAAACCACTGAGCCACCCAGGGATCCCCAGATACCTTACTTTAAAGTATGACCTATAAACAACCTGAAGATAATGAACTCCTTCCTGTTGATGTCCATCACTTTTCTGCCCATGTCTTTTCTGCTTACCCTTTAATACCCAGCTGTGGTATCCTTTCTATCTACCTGAAAGCTTTTCTTGTGCAATCTACTAACAGATGTTAAAAAGTTTTAAAAATGTTCATCATCTTTGGTGCACCTAGGTGGCTTAGTCAGTTGAGCGACCAGTTCTTGGTTTTGGCTCTGGTCTTGATCTCAGGATTGTGAATTTACACCCTGTGTTGGGCTCCGTGCTGACCATGGAGCCTACTTACTTAAAAAAAAAAAAAGTTCATCATCTTTGACTCAATAATTCCACTTAAACGATATGTCTTTAAGAATCAATTGGATGAGGATACAAAGATAGTCAGAACAATGTTGATTATACTAAAGACTAACAGCCATTTTTGAATGCACATGCCCTTTGAATGAACTATTGGCTCAATAAATCATATCTTCCCTCTGAAATGCTATATCACCAGTAAAAATGATGATACAGATTCATGTTTATTGTCATAGAAAGATATTCTTCATATTGATATTTTGTTAAGTGAAAGAGGATTTACAGAACATTATGTTAATAGTAGTGATAATATTTAAGATAAATACCATAATTTAGTTCACTGATCTGGTCTAATCCTTAATATGGAAAACTCTTACTAAATATTTTTTAGCTGAATGAATATGTTACGTACTTTATATACACTAGGGATTGTCCTAAGAAGTATACTTCTTTCAAGTCATTATTATTTTTAAAAAATATTTATTTATTTGAGAGAGAGAGTACACACAGAGGCAGAGGGAGAAACAGATTCCTTACTGAGCAGGGAGCCTGGTGTGGGGCTTGATCCCAGGTCCCTGGGATCATGACCGGAGCTGAAGGCAGATGCTTAACCCACCGAGCCACCCAGGTGCCCCTCAAGTTATTATTTTTATAATAATCCACTAAGGTAAGGTATCATTACCTATATATTATAGAGGAGAAAACTGATGCTCAGAGAGTTTAAGAAGATTTTCTGAAGTCTTGAAGGTAATATTGTAAGACTGGTTTGAATGATTTGATTCAAGCAATGTCTTCACACATTTTTTTGATTTTTATTCTTTTAAAAAGTTGTCCATATATATCCAAGAAAACATGCTTAAAATGTTTATAGCAAGCTATCAACAGTGGTTAATGATGATCTGCATGGCAGATGATAGTGATTTTTTATCTCTTTTTTGTCTATATATTTTCACAGTCCCTAAGTTAACAATAGTTTATTATTTCTGTAATAAAATATCTACTTTAAAAAGGGCCTTTTTGGTTGGTTTCAGTACCATCACCAACAAAAAAGCTTTTTGGCATTTTTCTTTCTGAAGAGAATAAATCCTTTCCTTTGCCATGCTAAGTCAAAACCCAGTTCTACTGCTTTTTGCTCTTTTTCCTCTTTTATAATAATTATTGTTTCAATGTTGTTCTTTCCAATATATATATTTTTAATCTTTGTATTTTTAGGGTTAATAGAGTGCCTGGGGGACCAGACATATATCCAAAGAGATATATCTAATTGAAAAAGAACCTTAAAATAGTAAAATCACTGTTAGTCATTTTATTTTTCTTTGTCCCTTTTCTTGTCCAGTAAATACTATGCTTGTTCCTAGTCTCTGCCATGGCAGAGTGAGTCTCCACTTCCCTTAATCTCCTACTGCTAAGAGCAGTAGCCACTAAGTGTAAAAAATCAAAACAAAGCACTTTCCCATCTCCCTGATGGAGTAAAAGCAGTGAAGCCCAAATAATGCTTAGTTACCAAAAGCCACGCCAGGTGTCTAATCGAAAGGGTATTGATTTTAGCTAGTAAATAGCCCTTAATATAGTTGGAACCTGGGATGAATATGCAGCCGGTAATTAGCTAATAAAGCAAACAAGAGCTGGAGAGAACGTGGCACAGTTGGATAAGCAGCAGCCCGTCATCCAGGAAGCTTGCCTAGGCCTAGGCCTAGGCCTTCCTCACACAGAGGACTCGAGTTACCTGTAGGACTCCATCCTAGTGTTTTCAGCCATTAAATAAGGAAAAAACTATAAACCTATCATAGGGTATGAGATACAACTAAAAGCAGTTGTAAATGTTTTGCAAATAGTACATGCAATAGAAATGCTTCCTGAAGACAGATGTTGCAATTTAATAATCTTAAGTAGGAAGGTTTAATAACTATTTTAGATCATTAGGATAATGTTTAGTACCCTGGGATAAGTATTAAACAATCCTAGTTTGCTAAATCATCTGATACTCCAGAAAAACCCATTGCTTGATTAATTCTCACATTATGCACCAACTGCTCAGTGAAACTGCAAAGTGGCAGAGGCCAGTTGGGAAAAAAAAAAAAAAAAAGAGCAGGAGTGAGAAAAGAACTGTTAGCCACATACCACTTGGAGAAAGAAGAAAATCAAGGATGGAGGGTCAGAGAGCTAAGGGGTATGGAAAAGGGTTAAGGTACAAAGGATCTAACCCTGAGATGGTAAATTAGGGGCTGACAGGTCAGCTTCTCATTGCAACATGCCCGCACAGAGGTGTCATTTTGTTTGTTTTTAGTATGGTTGCTAATATTTTCTTAAGTGGCGAAAGCACTTTATATAAAAATTCCAGATTTTCAGTTACTTTTGAAAATTCAGAGTACGGGGCACCTGAGTGGCTCAGTGGGTTAAGTGTCTGCCTTCAGCCTGTGTCACCATCTCCTGGGATCGAGTCCCACGTTGGACTCCCTGCTCAGCAGAGAATCTGCTTCTCCCTTTCCTTTCTTCCCTTATTCTCTCTCTCTCTCTCACTCTGTCTCTCAAATAAATAAATAAGATCTAAAAACAAAAAAAAAAGAGAGAAGAAAATTCAGAGTACCTTATCTAGTAACGCAGGACCTCATTCCCACATGATAGTAATGGACAAGAGCTGCATAAAGTCTACTGCTTTTATTTTTTCTAAAGATTTTGATTATGAAAATCTCAAGACCTCCTGAAAAGCAAAAAGAGAAATAAATATTCAACCACTTCCATGTTCAACAATTGTTAATATATTGCCGTATTTATTATAGAATTAAACACTTGTATCTAAACATTTCTATTTTTGCTGACCTGTCTTAAAGTGGATATATTCCTTCATCTCAAATACTTTGGCATGCATTTCCAGAAATAAAGAGTTTCCTACACAAGTACAATATTATCACCACACTGGAAAAAAAATCATTCATAATTCCCTAATACCATTTTTACTCAGTCCATATTCAGATTTCTTTGCTGTCCCCAAAATATCTTTTATACTCATTTTCTTTTCATGCCAAGATCCAATTAAAATACATTCATTGCATTTGGTTGTGTCACATTAGTCACTTTTACGCTAGATCAGGCTCTCTCCCATTTTTTCTTTTCTTCTATGACATCGTCTTATTGAAGGGGTCAGTTGTCTCGTGGGCTGGGATTCATATCTAAAGACTTGATTAATTCAGGTAAAACATTTAGGGCAAACATAATTAAAAGGTCACCATGTGGTCTTCATATTGTGGAGGCCGAGAAAAATTAAGGCCATCCCACCTAAAGTTTAGCATTAGCACAACTACAGCCATCTTAGGCCCCTGTGAATAAGAGCTGAACTTTATGGGAAAAACTGCAGAATGCCCTGAATGTCCTCAGCAGGGAATCCCATATCAGAAAGACAACCGAGCCCATGCCTGTGGTAGAAAGTCCCATATTAGAATGAGAACAGAGCTCAATGCCCTTGAAAGCCCCATATCAGAATGTAAACGGAACTTGAGAAATTCCTCCACCCCTCCTGGAGGTCCCCTAGACCAGCCTATAAAAAAACCAGCTGTAACCCACTTCGGGGTCCAAGTCCCTGCTCCGCTGTGTCGGGTACACTTGGACCCAAGCTCGAGCTTGCTAATAAACCCTCGTGCGCTTGCATCGGAGTCGGCTCCTTGGTGGTTTCTCAGATTTGCAATCTTGGGCCACATATTGCTTCACACAAGGAGACACATAATATCTCTTTTCCTCGCTGGTAACGTCAAGTTTGATCATCAGCTTAAGGTAGTGGGCCAACCTCTTTGAATGTGGTAAAGTTCTCTCCAATTTGCCATAGACTTCTACGACCCTGTATTCATCTTACATCTAGGCCAAACTCATTTTATCTTGCCCGGGAGGCACATGTAAACTTTGACCTAAAGTATATCCCCTGCTACAGTCAGGGCTGTGACAAGAGCATAGAGCACTTCATCCCCTAGTACAAAGGGGGCTGGAGAGAGTGTGGTACAGTTGGATAAGCAGCAGCCTGTCACCCAGGTGTTGTGCCCAAGATTGTGAATATGAGAAACCACCAAGGAGCCAACACCCATGCAAGCGCACAAGGGTTTATTAGCAAGCTCAAGCTTGGGTCCAAGTATACCCGACATAGCGGAGCAGGGACTTGGACCCCAAAGTGGGTTTACAGCTGGTTTTTTTATAGGCTGGTCTAGGGGGTTTTCAGAAGGGGTGGAGGAATTTCTCAAGTTCCGTTTACATTCTGATATGGGGCTTTCAAGGGCATTGAGCTCTGTTCTCATTCTAATATGGGACTTTCTACCACGGGGGTGAGCTCTGTTGTCTTTCTGATATGGGATTCTCTGCCGAGGTAAATTCTGAGCTCTGTTGTCTTTTTGATATGGGATTACCTGCCAAGGACATTGAGGACATTCTGCAGTTTTTCCCATAAAGTTCAGCTCTTATTCACAGGGGCCTAAGATGACTGTAGTTGTGCTAATGCTAAACTTTAGGTGGGATGGCCTTAATTTTTCTCGGCCTCCACACCAGGAAGCTTGCCGAGATATAATACCTCCTCGTATCAGGTATTCCAGTTGCTCAAGGTGCTCAACAAATATCCATTGACTAAAGTTACAAACACTAAATTAGAAAGCACCTGAAAGGAAATGGAAAGCAGGAAAAAATTCAACAGCACACGTTCCTGTACTATATGTGGTTTAGAGAAGCCTCATGCCCTTAGACAGGTAGGGCAGATTGCAGAGGCCCCTGGCTCTAGGGGATGGCTCTTTATTCGAACTGGATAGAAATGTACAGTTCCAGGGGAGAAATAAGAAGAAAGAATGAATTTAAAATTCTGTAGAACTCAAGGCTTTTGGTTACCCGGGTATCGCATTTTCATGAAGGGCCTTGGGGCAGGCTAGGCTTTTGGAAGCAGCAACTGAGACAGAATGAGTGACATTCAGGTTATTATTAGGGATACTTGTGAAAGAAGAATGCAGAAGTGAGACTGGGCACAGGGAGAAGTAGCATTGTTGATGTGAGCCCAACAGAGCCCCAGTCAGCCCCTCCCCGGCCCCTCCCACCTTCCTCCCTCAGCCAGGCCCCTGCCCTCCACCCAGGGAAGTTCTGGAGTGCCTGCAGCCCAATTGCCCAGCTGAGTCTTTATAGCCCTGCTTCACTCAGTCACAGGGTGAGCCTGTCCCAGGAAAGGAATGACCTTGAAAGAAGTAGTTCTCTGTAGTAGAGACAAATTCTGAAGAGGTTGGCCAAAGAAGCTTCCAGCATCTGGGATACTAAGTTCTACTTGAAGGAAGACCTGGGTGGTGTGGCAAAAATTTTGCTCTTATCTCTAAATGAAGTTATATGGACAGTTACTGAGTATTCCTTCTGCTGAGCATTAGATGGCTAATTGTAACATTCAAAGTATATACTGTAATCTTGTCTTAAAACTTGTTCTGGCATTTCTTTACTTACTAGAAAGCTCAGAAAATTACAAAATAAAATGGTCCAGGCATCTTTCAAATTTTAGAAGGCTCTGGTATTGGTTGGATGTACCACGGAGTAGAAAATTGAGTCCCTTTACATGTTTGTAAATTGCTTTGGCATCACGAATGGAAACTGCCCCGTGAAGACCAGTGGCATATTGAAGGGCTGGCTCCACGGGGACAGATTGGCATCAGTACCAAAGGGACATAAATGACAGAGGCTGTATTTGTCTCCTGTGGCTGCTATAACAAGTTACCATAAGCTTGTTGGTTTAAAACAAAGGAATAGATTTTCCCATCCTTCTGGAAGCCAGAAGTTCAAAGTCAATGTCCCCGGACTACAATCAGTGGTCAGTAGGGCCTCCCTTTCTCCAAAGGATCTAAGGAAGAACGGATTCCTTGCTTCTTCCAGCTTCTGGTGGCTGCCGGCGTTTCTTGGTTGTGTCTGCATTACTCCAGTATGTATCCAGGCTCTCCTAGTCTTTTACTCTTCTGTCTGTGCAAAACCTTCCTATTACTTCTCTCCTATAAGGATACTCCGGATTGTGTTTGTGATCCACCCTGATAATTCAGAATGTCTCTATCTCAAGATGCTTAATTAAATCTGGAACACCCTCCCCCTCCACCCCTCCCTACCCCCCCGCCCCTTCCCCTCCAG
Organism: Vulpes lagopus; assembly: GCF_018345385.1. Taxonomy (NCBI): domain Eukaryota; kingdom Metazoa; phylum Chordata; class Mammalia; order Carnivora; family Canidae; genus Vulpes; species Vulpes lagopus. Next base: position 81,909,331 of record NC_054834.1, read on the forward strand.
TCATAGGTTCCAGAGAGGCCACTATGTAGCCTACCACAGGACAGCTTTTACATCTTTGCTTTAGCTCCACGAGCCTGGGAACTATTTGTTTTTCTTCTGGCTGAAGAGCAAGCACATCAATTTTGTCTAGGGTGAGCATAATGATGGAGAGGCTAGAGTTTCACCCTGCAGCACTTTGAGACTCACCTTAGGAAGGCCATCCTTGTAAGAGCAGGACTTTGCTGTTTCAAAGCCATGAGAGAACCAGGTTGACAGTGAAGAACACATACTTGCGAAAAATTGGTCTTCCTTCACATTTGGCTACCAAAAAATATTTTTAGAACATGCATACTCTAAATTTACTAGAAAAAAAATTTTTTTAGAGGTCCTACCGCTAGTTTCTAGTTTCTTAATCACATGTCAGCTTTGTCTAAGTTCTTAGAAATCCAACCAGGGTTCAAAGTTAGTCAGAAAGGGAAGAGGATTATCTATTTATAGTGTGGTCTAGAGAATTTTAAAATAATTGACTTTCCATTAAATGGTCAAATTTCCCCTTGATGGAAGTTATGTTGAACCATTCTTTCCTGTTTTATGCCCCCTGGAAGAGCTATTTCAAAAAATAAACTTCAGTATGTAACCCAATGATAACAGAACAAAGATTCTCTACTTTCCTGTCATTCATTTTTCAGCTTTGTGTGATGGTTTTGCTGATAGAGGAGGAATGGAGATTCACTCTTGAGGCCAAGGCATTTGCGGAGGGAACAGCACCTGTTACTCTCTGGCTGGTAACCTTGTGTGTAAAGACCTTCCTCTTGGCTTGGCAGAAATTAGGTCACTGCCCACGTGTTTCAGGCTGCTGAATTAAGACACCACATGCTCATTTTAAAGCTAATCATGCACAGACACGAGCCCTGACCACTGCTCTTGTTCTATTATTGCTGTTTAGGTTTATTCCTTTTTTTTTTTTTAATTACATTATAACATTACAACCAGTGGTTGAGTTTATTCGAATCACTGCTGAGATTCAAGCCATTTCCAGGTTATGTAACAGGTATTCAGATGTGGAACTGAACAAATCTCTGGTTTCTCAGTCTGCTTACCCTTGGCTCAGCTGCCTCTCACTGAATCATCACCAGATTTACCCTGAAGAACCCAATATTCCATTTTGGTTCAGCTTCCACATCAGAACCTAATACTTATTCATGTTCTCTGCATGAGTTTCTTGGGACATTTCTGTTTACCCACAACCTTCCTGCAGCTATTAAATAGGAGGCTGTGTTCCAGAGTCAACATTATTCAATTTACATCATCAACATCAAGCTTGTTTTCAGCGGTGCTCTGTTCTAGGAACCCAGTGGATGCCTGCCTAAGGAAGGAGCTCACATTTCCTTCACCCTCAAGGCCTTTAAATCTAAGTAAGTTTCCTGGTGCCACTTTATATTGATGCTTTAAAAATTTATTTAAAAAATACTTTCCCAGATTCTTATAAAGCAGAAATAAAACTTAAAGTACCCATTTAAAAGTATATTTAGGATTTTTATTTCATCTTTTCAAGGATCATATATTCACCTCATTCTTGATCCTAACTCTTTGAGAATCACTGACATGGGAAGATTTTCCTGTAGGCTATTTTTAGAAGTCTCTAATTCTTCTTTTAAAAATTCAAATAACAACTAGGCAGAGGTCTACGAAATTGCAAAGCTTCATCATCACAGCTCTGGTCCTGTTTAAGGATTTGATTTAAGATTTTTGTGGCCAGAATTTTTTTTTTTAAGATTTTATGTATTTATTCATGAGAAACAGAGAGAGAGACAGAGAGAGAGAGAGACAGAGAGGGAGCCCAACGGGGACTCGATCCCAGGTCTCCAGGATCACGTCCTGGGCTGAAGGCAGATGCTCAACCTGGCGGCCCTGTGGCTGGCGCATTGTTCATCTTTTAGAAACTCTGTATCAGGTTTATGTCCTTTGTAAGTCGTAAACTTGTGGTCTTTGTTTAATATTTGGTTATCTTCTTAAGATAACTAAGAAGATTGTAACTATTGTAACAAGGCATAGGATTATAGGTACACCCAGTACTTCCCATATTATGTACAGGACACATAGTCCCCAATTTACAATGGTTTGACCTAATGATTTTTTTACGTTACTGTGGTGCAAAAGCGGTAAGCCTTCATTAGAAACCCTGCTTTGGATTTTGAATTTGGATTTTCCTCGGACCAGTGGCCTGTGTCGGGCCTTCCTGACGCCGGTGGGGCTCTGGGCTGCGCCACAGTCGTGCTTAGGCCCGGTCTTGGCCCATTCAGCTACCCTGTGTTTCTCCTTCAGTACAGTATTCAACGCATTACCTGAGATTTTTGACGTTTTATTGTAAAATGAGCTTTGCGTTGGATGATTCTGCCCAACTGTAGGCTAATGTGAGTGTTCCTAGCACGTCTGAGGTAGATTAGGCCAAGCTGTGTTTTGTGGGTTAGGCATATTACGTACATTTTCAACGTCTGATACTTGCCCACCTTTGATGAGTTTGAGACATCGCCCCACCATAAGTCGAGAGGATCTGTACTAAAATAAGGTAACTGAAGAAAAATGTGAGCATACACAGCCATCAGAGCTCAGAATAGAGGGGTCTGGCCCAATTTTATATTTATTTATTTATTTATTTATTTATTTATTTATTTATTTATTTTTAAAAAGATTTTATTCATTCATTAGAAACCCAGAGAGAGAGAGGCAGAGACACAGGCAGAGGGAGAAGCAGGCTCCCTGCAGGAAGTCTGATGCAGGACTCGATCCCAGGACTCCCGGATCAGGCCCTGAGCCAAAGGCAGATGCTCAACCGCTGAGCCACCCGGGCACCCCTTGGCCCAATTTTAGACCAAGAGTCAGAATCCCTCTGATTATACTCTTAGGGAAGGGAAATGAAATTGGTGATACTTTTGTTGACAACCTATATGTCAGGCCTTTTATATATATTATCCAACTCGATCCCGGGGTGGCCATTTGCTAGCTGTGTTATCTTGTGCATGTTACTTACCAATTGTGTGCTTCAATTTCCCCATTTTTGTGAAACAAGATAAAATCAAGAAGCAAAAAATCCAGAGTTATTTTGAGGATTAAAGATTGTATGGACCTTGTTAAGCCTAGGGCCTGGCACAGAGTGAACACTGTGTGAAGGTGCCCTATTATGCAAAGTTCTCAGAGACTAGAGAACTTAGGTTAAAGAACTTAGAAGAGGGTGCACTTGAAGCCCATCCACTGTTCTCTATACCAAGTAGTTTCTCATTTTAATCTTGGTGCTACGTTTGGCTAATCCTGTAACCTTAGGTAAGTTACTTAATACTACAGGGCCTTGGTTTCATCCTTTGTAAAACAAAAAAAGTGTGGGAGTTGATAACATTTATGGACCCTTTCAATCCTTATATCCCATAAATATTATTATGAACATTGGTGACCAGTGAACACTTGGGGAAAATTTATTTCTCTCTAGAAACGGGCAGGGACTAAAACAGTTGACCCTTGGCATATGGTAAATGGTCACGAAAGGTGCATGGTAGTATCATCAATGGAAGGTTCCCCCATGTTGTTGGGGAAAGTTCACCATCAGCAGTGGTGTTTAACACGTCCTAGCAGCAGGTAGGCTACTCTCCAGGCTTGGGAAAGGAACAACTTGCTTATTTTGTTATACTAATATATGGGAAATAATCTAAATTCATCTGATAACACTACAAATGCAAGATAAATTAATGGTGGGCAAATTCAGGCTTTGGTAAGACAGGAATGATTGAAGAAGGGACAGCTTTTCAGATTTTGGTAGCCGTATGAGACTGAAAACCCATGGCAGTCCTGAAGTTTTCTTAGGCACACAAGAAAAGAGGTGACACCAAAGTTATTTGACACCCTCAATCTGAAAGACGGTAAACATTATTTCATTCCAAATGCTGAGTCATGCTTATGATGACAAGGAGAAACACTCAAGACTCTAACTTTCCTGAGATACTGGTCTTTAGTAGATGCTTTCTGCTGAAATAAATACTTTGTGTTTTTAAATTGCTATGGTAAGTGCTTCCCCTCCTACACCCTAAGTTTTTCCCTTTTTAGCCTTCAGCCTGTTTATTTCATTTTGTTTTAATTCCATGAGGAAAAAGAAGCTGTAGCAAGTGTATGTGTGTAGGCAAGACTTTTTAAAACATGTATATTGTTTGTGGATTTAATGTAATATTTAATCTGAAGAATATTCCTAAATTAATGACTATCCCCCTTTTGCCCCAAATTATCTTAATAGTAAAAAGAAATTGCTTAGTAAAAAAGAAATCGCTTAAGCATATAGGAAGTTATACTCCTGTTAGATGGCCTAATCAGCAACCAAACTTCCAGTGGAATTCCAAGACAAAGGAACAGAAATAGGCAGGGAGCTACTTTAGTTTTAGGGTGTTATGTACAAGGCTAAAAGGAACAATTTATTTTAATATTGTATTCCTTCTAGAACGTATTGATGGAATAAGTAGGGAATAATTTTTGGTTTTGTAAGTTTCTGTGGGTTTTACATGTATATATATTTAAAGATTTTATTTGTTTTCATGAGAGACAGAGAGAGAGGCAGAGACCGAGGCAGAGGGAGAAGCAGGTTCCCGGGAAGAAGCCCCACACTGGACTCGATCCCAGGACCCCAGGGTCACCCCCTGAGCCAAAGGCAGACACTCAACCACGGAGCCATGCAAGTGTCCCAGTTTCTGTGGGTTTTAAAGAAGAAACTTACTCCTGCATTTTGAAATTATCTAGTGCTTATCTTTCAAACTTCACAATTTTTTTTTTTACCACTTTGATCTTGAACAAGTGGATGCCTAATTTAAGCTTATACTGAATAGTGACAAATTATCGTGTTTAATGCAGTAATTGGAAGTAACTTTTATAACAATTTTCTCTTTTTATTTTTTAAAATATTTTATTTATTTATTCCTGAGAGACACAGAGAGAGGCAGAGACGCAGGCAGAGGGAGAAGCACACCCCTGAAGAGAGAATCCAACCCTGGACTCACTGAGCCACCCAGGCGTCCCAACAATTTTCTATTTTTAAGTTATTTTTCAAGGGTGTAGTTGAGATTACATATGTGTACAGAGGATGGGGAAGTGGAGACAGGTGGCTTAGAGAAAGAAGACCCAGAGTACAGGGTAGGCTCATCATGGTAAGTTTCTTCTCTCCTCCCCTAAGCCCTTTCATACATACCTTTTCCTTTGATGTCTTTCCTGAATTCCACCAGATGTCTAGTGTCCTTCTGCTTTGGGCCCCAGTTTTGGAAAATGAAATCATGTGTGACGCTCCTGACTTTTCTCAGCTCCTCAAACTCCTCTATCTTCTCCCATGTTCTGTTCCATCAAGGCCTGACTTGGGTTTAGACCATTATGGACGGTCATGGGTTTTTGAGAACTGAATCCCTACTGGCTTGTTAGCTATCAAGGTAACCAGGATTTGTGGGTAAGAGAAACAGTAGACATAATAGGTTCCGGAACAAATTGTTCACCTAAACGTTGGATTCAAATCAATAAATAGTTGTGAAACATCTATTATGTTATAGGCACTGTGCTAGGCCCTGGAGTAGAAAAGTTAATAGGTAGTCTCCATTTTCCAAGACCTCTGGAGAATTAGTGGGAAGGACAGACAGGACTAGCACCTCAATTCAACCAGAGGATCCCTCTTCTGTGTAAAATGTTGTGCTTCTATATAAATGTTTGGGATTTGAAAAACTGTGAAAGCATTGGTTTATGACAGGGATTCTCATTAGAATCACCCGAGGCAGCTTATAAACCGTTCAGGAGCTTTAGTGTGCAAGGGAATCCCTGGAAGGGCTTGTTACATCAGAGCCCGGCACCAACCCAACCCGAGTTAGGAACCAAGTAGTTGGGAGTGGAGCTGAGAACTTGGATTTCTGAGTTCTTAGGTGATGCGGGGCTGCTGGCTCCCTTGGCTGCCCTTCCAGAGCCCCTTTTAAAATGTAAGGATAAAAAAAAAAAAAAAAAAGTAAGGATTTCCATGTTCCATTTGCAGTGATTCAGTTGGTGTGGGAGTGGGGACCTGGGACAGATCATTTTAATGCCCTCCTTCCCATTCTAAGATGTACCCAAGTTTGAGAGCCACTGGATTGTCCACTGGATAGACTGGTTTCCCGAAGTTATGAATTTGGGACCCAGTGAATCTGCGCCCTCCTTTACGTCCATTACAATGGCTCTGCTGCATTTAAAGGACTGAGTAAGCGACTTCATCAGTAATTGGCTGACAAGAACCCACCATTACGATCCACTGCGATTTGGGTTCAAACTAATTCGGGTGCCTTCCCTTTGGAAAGGCCTTATTTTGCAAATAAGGTTTTGCAGAACTCCCAGAGGTTGTGGGCAGAAAGGTCTTGGAGAAATGGGGTCCGTTTGAACCCCATCCGCGCCCTCCCTGGGTGCACCTGGGCTTGCCTAGACACTTGCGGTTCCCGGTGAGCTGGGCATGCTCAGTGGGCAGGGGCGGCTTTAGGGGCGCATCTGCGAGGCCGGCCCCCACCTGGGTGAGGCTGGGCCGCGGCCGGCGCGGGCCTCCCACCTCCGGGCGCTCGGGCGGGGCCTCCGGGCGGCTCCCCCGGCAGGTCGCGGCCGCGCAGGTCCCCGGGGCCCCCCATGGGCTCGCGGCGTTTCTAGGCCCAGGGAGGCCCCCCGTGCTGACGGGGGAAGCCACGTGCGGGGGCGGGCGACGCGACCTCAGGTGAGCCGGCCCGCCCGCGTGCAGGAGGCCGAGCGGCTCCGCAATCCCGGGCGGGGGAGGCCGCGGGGGGAGGGGAGGGGGGCCGCGGGGGGCGGGGAGGGGAGGTCGCGGGGGGGAAGGGAGGCCGCGGGGGGCGGGGAGGGGGGCCGCGGGGGGCGGGGAGGGGAGGTCGCGGGGGGGAAGGGAGGCCGCGGGGGGCGGGGAGGGGAGGTCGCGGGGGGGAAGGGAGGCCGCGGGGGGCGGGGAGGGGGGCCGCGGCGGGCAAGAGGCCGGCCGGGGGGTGGGCGGCGGGGGGAGGGGCGAGGAGGGGCGAGGAGGGCGGGGGCGAGCCGAGCCGTCCGCCGTGGTCCCGGGCGGGGGCTGTCGGGCCTGGGCTGCGGGGGGCGGGGGGCGGCGGGGACCCGGGGCCGCCGGGCGCCGGCGACGCCGCAGGCCGGGCCCCGCCTCCGCTTCCGCGTCCCGCGGGCCGGGCGGGGTCAGGGCGGGGTCCGGGCGGGGCGGGGGCGGCGGGGGCGGGCGGGAGGGACGGCGGCGCGCGGGCCGCGGGCCAGGGAGCGGAGACTCCGCCCCGCCGGAGGGACGGAGCGCGCCGCGGAGCCCTAGCGCCGGAGGAGCGAGCTGAGGTGTGTGCTTCCTGGGGCCCGGCCGGGGTCGCGGCGGGCGCCCCTGGTGCCCCGGGGCGGGGTGGCGGCGGGCGGCCGCCGAGGAGGGCTCGGCCGCGGGCTCCAGCCCCCTGCAGCCGGGGGGGGGGGCGGGGGGCGCAGCTGATTGAAAGTTTGCGGCAAAGTCTGGGCTCGTGCCTGCGGCTCGTCCGCGGGGCGAGGAGGGCCCCCGAGGAGCACCGCCGCGGCTGCAGTGGGACGGCCCCGGGGGACCGAGGTGTTCGCGGGGGAGCCCGGGGCGGCCCCCCGCCGCCCGCTGCGGAGCCCGGGGCACTGCCTTCGGGACGCCGCCCTGGGGCCGCTGAGGGCGCCGGCGAGGTGTAGCCGCGGGACTCGAACTCTTCCCTGGACAGGTGGGGGAAGGGAGGCGCTCGCCCCGAGCGGGCTTCGAACAGCTTCCAGCCCTGCCGACGGTCTGCGCTTCTTCCTGGGCTGCTCGGGGCCAGGCTCGGCCGGCGCAGGGCCCTCGGCTGGGGGAGCTCTGGGGTGCGGGTGTGCAAAGACCCGTGCTCCTCATAAGGCTGCGTCAGGTTCCAGCGCTCCCTTCGTTGGTGAAATTCGACTTTTCAAGTAAAGCAGCATTATCTTCGTAAAAGATAAAAGATGGGATTTCAGGTTTGACAGACAGCAGAGGTGGAGCTGTCCGTTCTGACACAGTCACTTTGCAAGGAGATTCTGAGCTGCACGAAAGCTCTACTTTTTCTCTCGCTCTGATTTTCTTTTTCTTTTAGAGAAGGAGCGAGAGGACATGGGCGGGGCGGACGGAGAGGGAAAGAGAATCTTAAGCAGCCTCCAGGCCCGGCCCTGAGCCAGACTCGGGGCTCACAGTCACAACCCTGAGGTGACCCGAGCCAGACGCATAGCCCTCTGAGCCACCCGGGTGCCCCCCTCTCTCTAATTTATTAAAAGATGTGTTGGGGGCTCAGTGATTGACCAGAGGCCTGCAGTTACCAATTGTCATGGGTTTTACCCCTCCCCCTTTAGTTCTAATCTAATCTCATAAAAGTTATTTAAAAAGATTTGACTCTCAATGTAAGTAAACCACACTGGCAAACTATTATGACTCTGAAACGGTTCTTTCTGTTGGGTTGTTTTCTGTCTTTCAGCACTAGAATGTAAATTCCGTGAGAAGGGTTGGTCTGCTTCACCCGTATTTCTATTTCTTATGCTAAGAGTGGTGACAAGCTTGTAGTAAGTGCTCAATAAACATTTTCTCAGTGAATGACTGAACTGTGGGACAAACTCCAGCTGAGTGTAGTCAGGGGAAGAGAATAAGATAACACTTTGGCCTTAAGTAACCTATTCAAACTCACTGAACCTCAGTTGTCTCATTAGCAAAATACAGGTAATGATGTATGATACAGCACATGTAAAATTGCTAGTGATGTACCTGCTAGGTAGTAGACTTCAAAATACTAACTTCCTTCCTTGTCTATTTTTCTTTTTATATTAAAAACGGAAAGATTTGGGCAAAGAATAGATGATTTAGCTCCTACAGGTTGTGCATGAATTATCCAGGCATGATCTCCTTTATTTTGGTGCATGTGATTGAGGGGGAAGGTGGTTAGTGACAAGCCCTTATTACAGATGGAAACCATTTCCAGATAAGTATCCAATTTCTCCTTTTTTTTTTCTTTTTTTTTTTTTAAGATTTATTTATTTATTTGAGAGAGAGAGTGTGCACACGTGCATGCGTGCAGGAGTAGGAGGGGCATTGGGTCAGAGAATCCCAAGCAGACCATGCTGAGTGCAGAGCACTATGTGGGGCTCCATCTCATGACCCTGAGATCATGACCTGATCCAAAACCAAGAGTCAGATGCTTAATCAGCTATGCCACCCAGGCACCTAAAAACAATTTTTTTAAAAGACTTTATTTATTCATCAGATCGAGCTCCACATTGGGTTCCACACTCAGGAGTCTGCTTGAAATTCTTTCTCTCCCTCCTTGTACTCTCTCTCCTTCTCTCAAATAAATAAACAAACCTTTAAAAAACAAAAGAAAACACATTCAACCCTGAACAATATGGGTTTGAATTCTGAGGGTCCACTTATATGTAGGGTTTTTTCTTTTCTTTTTTCTTTTTTTTTAAAGATTTTATTTCTTTGAGAGGGTGTGAGCCAGAGAGAGAACACAGGCATGAGGAATGGTACAGGCAGAGGGAAAGCAGGCTCCCCATGGAGGAGGGAGCCTGTTGTGTGGGGCTCTATCCTAGGACCTTGGGATCACGACCTGAGCCTAAGGCAGACACTTAACCTACTGGACCACCCAGGTCCAAACTCTCCTGTGGAGTGTTTTCAATAAATATAGTTCAGCACTGTAAATGTATTTTCCCTTCCTTATGATTTTCTTTTTATTTTAATTTTTAAAATTTATTTGACAGAGAGAGCTCAAGCACAAGCAGGGGGAGCGGCAAGGAGAGGGAGAAGCAGACTGCCCGCTGAGCAGAGCCTGATGGCAGTCGATCCCAGGACTCTGGGATCCTGACCTCACCTGAATGCAGCCGCTTAACTGACTGAGCCACCCAGGCGCCCCTTATGATTTTCTTTCTTTTTTTTTTTTCCTTATGATTTTCTTAATAACATTTTCTATTCTCTAGATTATAGATTACTTTATTATAATATAGTATATAATACATATAACATGTGATATATGTGTTAATCAGCTCTTTATGTTATCAGTAAAGCTTCTGGTCAACAGTAGGCTATTAGTAATTAAGTTTTTGGGGAATCAAAAATTATATGTGGATTTTCAGCTCTGCAGGGGTTCAGCACTCCAGCCCCTGTGTTGTTCAAAGGTCAAATGTATATTTAACACTTGGCTTCTTGAATGAAGTTTTCTCTAGGCTTGTGTAAGCATTACATAGTAGCAAGTGCTAGAAAAAGAGAAAGTATGGTTGTCTTGCTTTTGAGAGAGTTGGGAGTTTATCTGACAAGGTAATACAATTAGGGACTAGCATAAGATCTTGCGTAATCATATAGCCATTGGTAGAATATTGGCTTTAACTGTGTGGATATGCCGGGGAGATGTTAATTTGGGCTCGAGTGGTTGAGACAGTTTGTGGTGAAAAAACACAAAGCTATAGTTTCTGGAGGATCACAGCAAGAGGAGGTCATCATTGTATCAAAAATGTTTGCTGTTTTGTATTTCAGTGCATTAAAAAGCCAGCACAATCCTATGCTTTCAAAAATGAACTTTCTGTGGAAATGTATTAAAAACTTAAGTAAAATTCTGTATATGCGCTAAGTATTACTTTTCACTGCATCTCTGAAGTTTTAAAGCTCAGGATTGGAGTTAGAAATTGTAACGCTCCATTTTTGACGCTTTTTACACACTTCTGTAAAAATGTATCTATCACGTGGCCTGTTACTTTATCCAGTTGTGTGTAGTGGGATGTATTTTTCATCTGATGTTTCTGGGGAAAATTACTAGTAATTATGTGTGGGACCCCCACACCTGGCTGATTTTAGGATTGTTATTTTTGGAGATAGGGAAGGAGTAAGTGGAACTATCTGAGAAGATTATTGATGTGTTTCTAGATGCTCATCCAAATACTCAGATGATTCCATCAGGACTTAACACCTTAAGATAAGAAACCATAGGGGTTGTGTTGCAGAGGATAAAGCTGCTAATGAAGGGCATGTTCTACATTTCCTTGTTGAGGTGATGGGGGAGAGAAATGGGGAGGGAGAGATGATCAGATTCAACTTCAATGAGAAAGACTAGGGCTAGGTGGCTGTAAGCCAAGACATCTAGCAACTTCAGAGAAGATCTCTTCCTGTAGTATCTGACCAGGGATTGATCTCAGGAAGTTTTAAGGAAAAGGAAATGTAGGGGCTGATGGTTTGCATGCCTCAGGATGTTTAGGTACTGAGTGTGGTCAGAGTTTGTCCAGAACTCTAATTTTGTGTTCTGACATGATTGTGACCATGGGTTTTTTTTGTTTTTGTTTTTCTTGTTTTCCAGGATTTTCAAATTTTGTTGGAGGTTTTTCCTTTTTTTTTTTTTTTTTTAAATTTTTATTTTTATTTATGATAGTCACAGAGAGAGAGAGAGAGAGGCAGAGACACAGGCAGAGGGAGGAGCAGGCTCCATGCACCGGGAGCCCGACGTGGGATTCGATCCCGGGTCTCCAGGATCGCGCCCTGGGCCAAAGGCAGGCGCTAAACCGCTGCGCCACCCAGGGATCCCTGTTGGAGGTTTTTATAGGATCTTTGTGTTAAACATTTCTTCCTGGGTTGTATCTGTGCTCTTCTTTTCCATTTTTTAGTTGACATTTTTATGTTGGTTCTCTCAAAATCAGAGTTCTGATTTATGCAGCAGATAAGACACGGTTTCTGATTTTAATTAGGTCAAGCTGTGGTTTTTGTTGGTTCACTAAAATTAGTGAGAAAAAAACTAATAGAAAATATTTCCCTCCTAACTAAAAATTTATTGTGACATATGTATTAACAAAATTTTAAAACATTACTTGGGAATATTAAAATTTTTTTTTCTGGCAGAATTGTTACTGATTTACTTAATTTTTTAATAGTGAGATCTGGGCACCTGGTGGCTCGGTCAGTAAGCATCCAGCTTTGGTTTTGGCTCAGGTGATCTGGTGATCTTTGGATCTGGTGATCTTTGGATCGAGCCCCACCTGAGGCAGGTTCTGTGCTCAGTGGGGAGTCTGCTTCTCTCTCTGCCCCTCCCCTGCTCATGCTCTTCTCTTTTACTCTCTCTAAAATAATTCTTTAAAAAAATTTTAAAAATAGTGAGATTTGTTAACGTGTGGATGCTTTGTAAGTAATGTCTTTAATTTAGATTTTTCAAACTTCGTATTCTTTAAATGTGATGTGTCCTCTGTGGGAGCTCATATTTGATTACCCACTTACATCCCACTATAAAAAGGTTTTATAGAGGGGAAAGCATACCCCACAAACCAAAACAAAGAGGTTGTTTTCTGAAAATGAGTTTTCTAGAATTTGCTACTATCAAATGAGATGGCCTCCCAGAATGACTTGGTGACTTATGCTTAGAAAGCTTTATTACTTACCTTGAAGCCACCAGTGGTCACTTAAGTCAGATGGTTATATGCAACAGAAACAAGTGTATTTGGAGAGTGATGAAAATACTAAGCTTGGCATATTAGGTTCTCAGAAGCCGTTTTCCTTTGTTTAAACTGGATAAAGAAAGGGTGTTTGTTTCATTGTGGTAGTGTCAAAACCACTTCGATCATACCACTTTCTGCTCTACTCTTCTGTGGGCTACTCTGACCTATTGGATCAAGTTCCAAATATTTGTCTTTGAATTCATAGACCTCTCTAGTCGTGCTCCAGTAACAAGGTTGCATCCTGATCTTCCCTGTGATCCAGCCATACTGGACTACTTGGGATTCCCTACTTCTGTCTTACTGCTGCCTCTCTACCAATATTCTTCCTTCTACTTCACCTTTTTGAAATCCTATGAATCCCTGGATGTCCTGACCACTGGCTACCAGTTGCGTGCTGCTTTCCCAAACTGCTTCAGTTAGAAGTGTTTTGTACATTTCCTAAATCCTTCAACTATTTTTATGCCACTCTAAAGTCTCTCATTTCCAGCCCTATAAGCGAATTATTTGAAAACATGTATCATTTCCTTTTCTGCAGATCATGCAGGGAAGGGCTGGATCTTACGCAACTTTATAGATTTCACATGCCTAGGCCAAATGCCTTGTGTGTGGGGAACACGTAATAAATAGTTTTGAATAAATGATTGCCTTATGTAATTCCCTTATCCTTTAGGTACTCAGGAAGCATGTGACAGAAACGGGTTGGTTATGATTAGACAACAGATAACATAGGCAGGTGCATTGCAGGTAATCAGATGAACTGGGCACGTTAAGTTTTCTCTTTTCCAGGCCTCCCCCCCCCCCTTTTTTTTTTTTACAGGTTTGGCACTTTCGAAAGCCCAAAATACTGAATTTAGGAGGAGGAAAGGAAAGCACTGCAGGTGACGCAAAGTTATGAAAGCAATCCCCAAAGAAAAGGAGGGGAGGAACCTGCAAAGGAGGAGGTTATTTATATTTAGTAGCCACTGAGGGCTCCCCTCTTTTCATCAATTTCTCTCTTCTCTCCCGCCTGCCCACCTAATCCAGTCTCTCAGAATAGAATCTGGAAAATTAATTTATAAAGAGATGATTGATAACATTAACCTGTCACCTTATCAGAAGTGTCTGGATTCTGAAGGGACAAAACCTTGACTGTCATTTATGTAAAGCTAAGAGAAGGAGCCTCTGGGGAGGACCGTGTCCCTGAGCATCCCCGCAGTCACTGTACAGCCACTTGAGCGGGGCTTTGGTCAGTTTCTGCACCTTTCAGTGTCTGCCTCTGTGAAAGGAGGTAGATTGCATGAATTTTAAGCCCATAAAAGCATGGAATATTTTAGTACTCTTGTCCTGCCTAAAGTTAGGCCAGTCTTGTTCATTGGATTCTGTTTACTCCTCGATTCTGGGCCTACCTTTGCCTCTTCCCCAGATTTGGAATCTCCTTACTCCCAGTGTCTACAGACGTAGCTTTCATATGCGGAGGATGCTGCATTCTCTGCCGCGCCCTCCTGACTTATGCTCAAAGGATCTGTTATAACAAGTGTATTTTCATTTCCTTCTCTCATCGTGTTTGCTAGTATTAACCCTTTTCCCTCATCCTAGCACATCATTAAGCACCTGGAATATTTATTTTAAAAAATATAGATTCACAGTTGTAAATAGGAAAGAGCTTAGATCTAACCCAACTCTGTCGTTTTTATTATGAATAACAATTAATAATGACAAGGATCATTTATTGAGCAATCATCATTTCCTAGGCACTGTGCTAAGTAAGCACTTGGCTTGCATTATTTCATATAGCAACAGTGAACTGTTATATCAGCGGGGAAACACAGTTCCAGAGAACTTAAGTGACTCACTCAAAGCCGCAGTCATTTCCTGGTATGACTGAAACTCTCTTGAAAACTGTAAAGAAAGAATAGAATCAAAGGATAATCCTTCCAGGATTTCTGTAATGTATTTCCTGCTTTTTGCTGCTTTGGATCCCACTGCTTGACTCATTGAACTTTGCCTTTTAACACTTCCACTTCCTAATGTTTTACCCTGTGGTTTCAGCAGTTTTCACCAGCGATGCTGCACTTGGTCAGACATCGAATGCATGGCACAGCATGGCTGCCTAAAATGGTATTCTTTTTTTTTTATCTAACTTCTAGGAACCCATGACATTGTTAAAATCTTTAGTGTTAATGGGTGTGGGAACAACCTGCGACCTGGTGCTAATCTGCTTTTCCCCCTCTTGCACCTGGGTTTGTGAATGCTACTGGGAAAATGAACACAATCATGCATATTGGAGGTCCATACGAATTCATTTCCTCCAGTATCAGCCAGGAGGCAGTTCTTTTACCTGTGTTTAGACAGCACCTTTTCCCATTTTCTGCCATAGTTTTACCAACCTTTAGCATTATCTCTGAGCCTTTTACCTGACTCGTGCATTTTTTTGTGCTGGAGTGCCATGGCATTTCAATACTTTATTAGAAATTATATAATGTTCAAGAATAAATGTGATTTAAACACATAGAAAATATGCAAAGTTATTTGGCTTCTTATTCATTCATTCATTTGGTTATATTTGCCAGATATTCTTAAGCATCAAATATTTCCAGATTCGAAACCAAGTCCAAACTCTCCTGTGGAGTGTTTTCAATAAATATAGTTCAGCACTGTAATTGTATTTCTTCCTTATGATTTTCTTTTATTTTAATTTTTAAAATTTATTTGACAGAGAGAGCTCCAAGCACAAGCAGGGGGAGCGGCCAAGGGAGGGAGAAGCAGGACTCGACGCTGAGCAGAAGCCGCGATGGCAGTCCTTCCCAGGATCTGGGATCCCTTGACCTCACCTGATGCAGCCGCTTAACTGACTGAGCACACCCAGGCGCCCTTATGATTTTTTCTTTTTTTTTTTCCTTATGATTTTCTTAATAACATTTTCTATTCTCTAGATTATAGATTACTTTATTATAATATAGTATATAATACATATAACATGTGATATATGTGTTAATCAGCTCTTTATGTTATCAGTAAAGCTTCTGGTCAACAGTAGGCTATTAGTAATTAAGTTTTTGGGGAATCAAAAATTATATGTGGATTTTCAGCTCTGCAGGGGTTCAGCACTCCAGCCCCTGTGTTGTTCAAAGGTCAAATGTATATTTAACACTTGGCTTCTTGAATGAAGTTTTCTCTAGGCTTGTGTAAGCATTACATAGTAGCAAGTGCTAGAAAAAGAGAAAGTATGGTTGTCTTGCTTTTGAGAGAGTTGGGAGTTTATCTGACAAGGTAATACAATTAGGGACTAGCATAAGATCTTGCGTAATCATATAGCCATTGGTAGAATATTGGCTTTAACTGTGTGGATATGCCGGGGAGATGTTAATTTGGGCTCGAGTGGTTGAGACAGTTTGTGGTGAAAAAACACAAAGCTATAGTTTCTGGAGGATCACAGCAAGAGGAGGTCATCATTGTATCAAAAATGTTTGCTGTTTTGTATTTCAGTGCATTAAAAAGCCAGCACAATCCTATGCTTTCAAAAATGAACTTTCTGTGGAAATGTATTAAAAACTTAAGTAAAATTCTGTATATGCGCTAAGTATTACTTTTCACTGCATCTCTGAAGTTTTAAAGCTCAGGATTGGAGTTAGAAATTGTAACGCTCCATTTTTGACGCTTTTTACACACTTCTGTAAAAATGTATCTATCACGTGGCCTGTTACTTTATCCAGTTGTGTGTAGTGGGATGTATTTTTCATCTGATGTTTCTGGGGAAAATTACTAGTAATTATGTGTGGGACCCCCACACCTGGCTGATTTTAGGATTGTTATTTTTGGAGATAGGGAAGGAGTAAGTGGAACTATCTGAGAAGATTATTGATGTGTTTCTAGATGCTCATCCAAATACTCAGATGATTCCATCAGGACTTAACACCTTAAGATAAGAAACCATAGGGGTTGTGTTGCAGAGGATAAAGCTGCTAATGAAGGGCATGTTCTACATTTCCTTGTTGAGGTGATGGGGGAGAGAAATGGGGAGGGAGAGATGATCAGATTCAACTTCAATGAGAAAGACTAGGGCTAGGTGGCTGTAAGCCAAGACATCTAGCAACTTCAGAGAAGATCTCTTCCTGTAGTATCTGACCAGGGATTGATCTCAGGAAGTTTTAAGGAAAAGGAAATGTAGGGGCTGATGGTTTGCATGCCTCAGGATGTTTAGGTACTGAGTGTGGTCAGAGTTTGTCCAGAACTCTAATTTTGTGTTCTGACATGATTGTGACCATGGGTTTTTTTTGTTTTTGTTTTTCTTGTTTTCCAGGATTTTCAAATTTTGTTGGAGGTTTTTCCTTTTTTTTTTTTTTTTTTTAAATTTTTATTTTTATTTATGATAGTCACAGAGAGAGAGAGAGAGAGGCAGAGACACAGGCAGAGGGAGGAGCAGGCTCCATGCACCGGGAGCCCGACGTGGGATTCGATCCCGGGTCTCCAGGATCGCGCCCTGGGCCAAAGGCAGGCGCTAAACCGCTGCGCCACCCAGGGATCCCTGTTGGAGGTTTTTATAGGATCTTTGTGTTAAACATTTCTTCCTGGGTTGTATCTGTGCTCTTCTTTTCCATTTTTTAGTTGACATTTTTATGTTGGTTCTCTCAAAATCAGAGTTCTGATTTATGCAGCAGATAAGACACGGTTTCTGATTTTAATTAGGTCAAGCTGTGGTTTTTGTTGGTTCACTAAAATTAGTGAGAAAAAAACTAATAGAAAATATTTCCCTCCTAACTAAAAATTTATTGTGACATATGTATTAACAAAATTTTAAAACATTACTTGGGAATATTAAAATTTTTTTTTCTGGCAGAATTGTTACTGATTTACTTAATTTTTTAATAGTGAGATCTGGGCACCTGGTGGCTCGGTCAGTAAGCATCCAGCTTTGGTTTTGGCTCAGGTGATCTGGTGATCTTTGGATCTGGTGATCTTTGGATCGAGCCCCACCTGAGGCAGGTTCTGTGCTCAGTGGGGAGTCTGCTTCTCTCTCTGCCCCTCCCCTGCTCATGCTCTTCTCTTTTACTCTCTCTAAAATAATTCTTTAAAAAAATTTTAAAAATAGTGAGATTTGTTAACGTGTGGATGCTTTGTAAGTAATGTCTTTAATTTAGATTTTTCAAACTTCGTATTCTTTAAATGTGATGTGTCCTCTGTGGGAGCTCATATTTGATTACCCACTTACATCCCACTATAAAAAGGTTTTATAGAGGGGAAAGCATACCCCACAAACCAAAACAAAGAGGTTGTTTTCTGAAAATGAGTTTTCTAGAATTTGCTACTATCAAATGAGATGGCCTCCCAGAATGACTTGGTGACTTATGCTTAGAAAGCTTTATTACTTACCTTGAAGCCACCAGTGGTCACTTAAGTCAGATGGTTATATGCAACAGAAACAAGTGTATTTGGAGAGTGATGAAAATACTAAGCTTGGCATATTAGGTTCTCAGAAGCCGTTTTCCTTTGTTTAAACTGGATAAAGAAAGGGTGTTTGTTTCATTGTGGTAGTGTCAAAACCACTTCGATCATACCACTTTCTGCTCTACTCTTCTGTGGGCTACTCTGACCTATTGGATCAAGTTCCAAATATTTGTCTTTGAATTCATAGACCTCTCTAGTCGTGCTCCAGTAACAAGGTTGCATCCTGATCTTCCCTGTGATCCAGCCATACTGGACTACTTGGGATTCCCTACTTCTGTCTTACTGCTGCCTCTCTACCAATATTCTTCCTTCTACTTCACCTTTTTGAAATCCTATGAATCCCTGGATGTCCTGACCACTGGCTACCAGTTGCGTGCTGCTTTCCCAAACTGCTTCAGTTAGAAGTGTTTTGTACATTTCCTAAATCCTTCAACTATTTTTATGCCACTCTAAAGTCTCTCATTTCCAGCCCTATAAGCGAATTATTTGAAAACATGTATCATTTCCTTTTCTGCAGATCATGCAGGGAAGGGCTGGATCTTACGCAACTTTATAGATTTCACATGCCTAGGCCAAATGCCTTGTGTGTGGGGAACACGTAATAAATAGTTTTGAATAAATGATTGCCTTATGTAATTCCCTTATCCTTTAGGTACTCAGGAAGCATGTGACAGAAACGGGTTGGTTATGATTAGACAACAGATAACATAGGCAGGTGCATTGCAGGTAATCAGATGAACTGGGCACGTTAAGTTTTCTCTTTTCCAGGCCTCCCCCCCCCCCTTTTTTTTTTTTACAGGTTTGGCACTTTCGAAAGCCCAAAATACTGAATTTAGGAGGAGGAAAGGAAAGCACTGCAGGTGACGCAAAGTTATGAAAGCAATCCCCAAAGAAAAGGAGGGGAGGAACCTGCAAAGGAGGAGGTTATTTATATTTAGTAGCCACTGAGGGCTCCCCTCTTTTCATCAATTTCTCTCTTCTCTCCCGCCTGCCCACCTAATCCAGTCTCTCAGAATAGAATCTGGAAAATTAATTTATAAAGAGATGATTGATAACATTAACCTGTCACCTTATCAGAAGTGTCTGGATTCTGAAGGGACAAAACCTTGACTGTCATTTATGTAAAGCTAAGAGAAGGAGCCTCTGGGGAGGACCGTGTCCCTGAGCATCCCCGCAGTCACTGTACAGCCACTTGAGCGGGGCTTTGGTCAGTTTCTGCACCTTTCAGTGTCTGCCTCTGTGAAAGGAGGTAGATTGCATGAATTTTAAGCCCATAAAAGCATGGAATATTTTAGTACTCTTGTCCTGCCTAAAGTTAGGCCAGTCTTGTTCATTGGATTCTGTTTACTCCTCGATTCTGGGCCTACCTTTGCCTCTTCCCCAGATTTGGAATCTCCTTACTCCCAGTGTCTACAGACGTAGCTTTCATATGCGGAGGATGCTGCATTCTCTGCCGCGCCCTCCTGACTTATGCTCAAAGGATCTGTTATAACAAGTGTATTTTCATTTCCTTCTCTCATCGTGTTTGCTAGTATTAACCCTTTTCCCTCATCCTAGCACATCATTAAGCACCTGGAATATTTATTTTAAAAAATATAGATTCACAGTTGTAAATAGGAAAGAGCTTAGATCTAACCCAACTCTGTCTTTTTTATTATGAATAACAATTAATAATGACAAGGATCATTTATTGAGCAATCATCATTTCCTAGGCACTGTGCTAAGTAAGCACTTGGCTTGCATTATTTCATATAGCAACAGTGAACTGTTATATCAGCGGGGAAACACAGTTCCAGAGAACTTAAGTGACTCACTCAAAGCCGCATAGTCATTTCCTGGTATGACTGAAACTCTCTTGAAAACTGTAAAGAAAGAATAGAATCAAAGGATAATCCTTCCAGGATTTCTGTAATGTATTTCCTGCTTTTTGCTGCTTTGGATCCCACTGCTTGACTCATTGAACTTTGCCTTTTAACACTTCCACTTCCTAATGTTTTACCCTGTGGTTTCAGCAGTTTTCACCAGCGATGCTGCACTTGGTCAGACATCGAATGCATGGCACAGCATGGCTGCCTAAAATGGTATTCTTTTTTTTTTTATCTAACTTCTAGGAACCCATGACATTGTTAAAATCTTTAGTGTTAATGGGTGTGGGAACAACCTGCGACCTGGTGCTAATCTGCTTTTCCCCCTCTTGCACCTGGGTTTGTGAATGCTACTGGGAAAATGAACACAATCATGCATATTGGAGGTCCAGACGAATTCATTTCCTCCAGTATCAGCCAGGAGGCAGTTCTTTTACCTGTGTTTAGACAGCACCTTTTCCCATTTTCTGCCATAGTTTTACCAACCTTTAGCATTATCTCTGAGCCTTTTACCTGACTCGTGCATTTTTTTGTGCTGGAGTGCCATGGCATTTCAATACTTTATTAGAAATTATATAATGTTCAAGAATAAATGTGATTTAAACACATAGAAAATATGCAAAGTTATTTGGCTTCTTATTCATTCATTCATTTGGTTATATTTGCCAGATATTCTTAAGCATCAAATATTTCCAGATTCGAAACCAAGTCCTGTTATTTTTCAGTATTTCAAGCCATTTTCCTATGTGTATTTCTGTCTGAGGATAAAATGCATTTTATAGTTCCAACTGAGCTGATGAGATTTACATTTTAAAATTTATTTATTATATTTAAATTCAGTTACTTAACATATAGTGTAGTATTGGTTTAGGAGTAGAATTTAGTGATTCATCACTTACATATAACACCCAGTGCCCATCACAACAATTGCCCACCTTAATACCTATCACCCATCTAGTGCATCCCCTGACCACCTCCCTCCATCAACCCACAGTCTGTTTTCTTTTTTTTTTAATTTTTAAAAAATTTTTATTTATTTATGATAGTCAGAGAGAGAGAGAGGCAGAGACACAGGCAGAGGGAGAAGCAGGCTCCGTGCACCGGGAGCCCTATGTGGGATTTGATCCCGGGTCTCAGGGATCGCGCCCTGGGCCAAAGGCAGGCGCCAAACCGTTGTGCCACCCAGGGATCCCTACAGTCTGTTTTCTATAGTTAAAGGTGTCTTATGGTTTGCCTCGTTCTCTGTTTTTATCTTATTTTATTTTTCCTTCCCTTTACCTATGTTCATCTGTTTTGTTTCTTAAATTCCACATGAGTGAAACCATATGATACACGTCTTCCTCTGACTGATTTATTTCACTTAGCATAATACACTCTAGTTCTATCCATGTCATTGCAAATGGCAAGATTTCATTCTTTTTGATGGTTGAGTAATAGTCTGTTGTAGATATACACCGAATCTTCTTTATCCACTCATCAATTGTTGGATATTTGTGCTCTTCCCGTAATTTGGCTATTGTTGATAATGCTGCTATAGACATCAGGGTGCATGTGCCTCTTCCAATCAGCACTTTTGTATCCTTTGGATAAATACCTACTGGTTCAATTGCTTGGTCATAGAGTAATTCTATGTTTAACTTTTTGAGGACCCTCCATGCTGTTTTCCAGAGTGGCTGCACCAGTTTACATTCCCGCCAGCAACACAAAAGGGTTTCCTTTTCTCCATATCCTCACTAACATCTTTGTTTCCTGAGTTGTTAATTTTAGCCATTCTGACAGGTGTGAGATGGTATCTCACCGTGGTTTGGATTTGTATTTCCCTGATGATGAGTGAGGCTGAGCATCTTTTCATGTGTCTGTTGGCCATCTGGATGTCTTCTTTGGAAAAGTGTCTATTCATGTCATCTGCCCATTTTTTAACTGGATTGTTTGTTTTTTTTTGGTGTTGACTTTGATAAATTCTTTATAGAATTTTGATACTAACCTTTTATCAGATACTAACCTTTTATGATACTAAACTTTTATGTCATTTGTGTCTATCTTCTCCCATTTGGTTGGTTGCCTTTAGTTTTGTTGACTGTTTCCTTTGCTGTGCGGAAGCTTTTTGTCTTGATGAGGTCCTGAGAGTTCATTTTTGCTTTTATTTCTCTTGCCTCCAGAGACTTGTGCATTTCTTTATCAGATGATTGTTAGTGGTTTGGGTAAACTAAACTGTTGGAAGGATCTGAGAGTACATAAAAGTACATACATGACAGATGTTTATTTCTTGATCATATCATAGTGTTGATTGGTGAATAACTTTGCTCCACTTGATGATTTAGACACCCTGGAACCTTTCATTGACTCTGCCATTCCTTAGGGCTTTGTTTTAAACTTTATCCAGTTAGTGGAAGGAGATAGAGAAGAAGTATCTCCATTTTTTAAACACTTAGTCTTGCAATGAATGTATCACTTCCTCGCACATACCAAGGGCCAGAAATCAGATGCATAGTCATACTTATCAGCCAAGGGAGATTGGAAAATGTAGTGTAGCTGGGAGCAGAAGAGATTGTGAGTTTTTGGTGAAGCTAGCTGTTCCCTTCACAGTGCTTTGCATCCTATATACTGAGAAAACAGAGATCAGAGATAATCACGTCAACTTTTAATATTTTGGTCTTCATTATTAACTACCAAGTTAGAGGTAGAGTTATTCAAAGTTGGGGCTTTCACCAATACTCAGATCTCCCATTCCTTTAGCTACCTTTCTCTATGAAATTTCTCTATTTTTGGGATGCTGGGGTGGTATAGAGATTGAGCATCTGCCTTTGCCTCAGGGCATGATCCCAGAGTCCTCAGGTGGAGTCCTGCATTGGGCTCCCTGCCGGAAGTCTGCTTCTTCCTCTGCCTGTGTCCCTGCCCTCTTTTTCTGTCTCTCATGAATAAGATCTTTAAAAAAAAAAAAAAAAAAAAAGATTTTCTCCATTTTCATCTGTATTTTAAATATTTAGAAGAATGCTCAAGATTCTCCCATCACAAAACAAACAAGACCAAAACTATTCCCTTACCCTGTATTCCCCTCTAGCTACATGCTCACTTTCTTCTCTTTCAAGCTATGTTTCTCCAAAATATATTGTGTATATTGCTTTTCTATTTCCTCACCTTCCATTCACTCCACAGCTGTTGGAAATTGGGCTTCTCCCTTAGAAGAATCTGTTATTGTATGATTATTGGTGTCCCCCTGACTGGCAAATCAATGGGACCTTGTTACTTGAAATGTCTGTGATTCTGCTCATTCTCTCCTTTGTGAAGTTTAACTTTCACTAGGCTAGTATGACACCTTATTTCTCCTTTGGAAAAATAGGTTCTTCACCTTAATATTGGAATTCTTGGGCCTGTCCATGGTCTTCCCAAATCACCATCTCCAACCAGACCTCTTCCCTGAGTTCAGACTCAGTAGACATTTCTACTTGGATGTCCCATGGTCAGGACAGGACTCATCATCTCTCTCCACCCTCATGCTAATGCTGTTTCTCCTCTCATTGAATTGGCACCATCATCCTTTCTCCCCATCTATATCATCCATTCATTTGTTAAATGTATCACTCACCTAATATATGTCAGGCATTTTTTCTACGAGTTAAGATTACAGTGGTGTATAAAACAGGTACAGTCTTTGGTTTGTAGAGTTTCATTTGGGGAGGGAGGGAAAGAAAGAAAATAATAATGATTAAATAAAGAAGAGATATCAGATGATGAGAACTATGTGGTTGTTTTGAATTTGGGTGGCTTGGGAAGGAGGAGCTGACATTTGAGCTGGGTCCTGAAAGACCCAGAAAGAGTTAGCTGTCCAAAGATAAGGAGCAGAGCATTCCAGGCTAAGAAGATAACTGGTGCCAAAATTCTAATTGTATTCTTGATGAATTTGTTGGGCAGAAGAAGGTAAATAAACCTGAAACCTAATGGATGAGAGTGAGAGGTGACTGTATTAGTTATGTGTATCTACTGTTACAAATTATAGCAAACTCATTAGCTTAAAACAGCAGAACTTTGGGCTGCCTGGCTGGCTCAGTCATTTAGGCCTCAGACTCTTGGTTTTGGCCCAGGTCGTGATCTCTTGGGATGTGGGATCAAGCCCCTCATTGGGCTCCCTACCCGTCAGGAAATCTGTTTGACAGTCTCTCCCTCTGTCCCTCCCTTCACATGCATGCTGTCTCACGCACACACTCTCTCAAATAAGTAAATACAATCTTTAAATCTTTAAAAATACCCCAAAACCCAGAAATTTATTCTCTCTTAGAGGCCAGAAGTCCAAAATCAGAATCACTGGTCTGAAATCAGGGTGTTGGCAGGTTATGCTTCCTTCTGAGATTCTAGGGGGGGATATGTTCCTTTTTAACAACTGCAGGTGACTCTAGGCATTTAGTGGCTTGTGGCTGCATCCCTGTGATCTCTGCCTCTGTGGTCACGTTGCCTTCTCTTCTACATGTGTCAAACCTCCCTTTGTGTCCGTTTTATGAAGGTATATGTGACTGCATTTGAAAGGTACCCTAATAATTCAGGATAATTTCTCTATCTCAAGATCTTTATTTTTTTGGAAGTGGGAGGGGCTAAGGGAGAGGAAGAGTGAGAATCTTAAACAGGCTCCACACCCAGTGCAGAGCCTGACTCTGGGCTTGATCTCACCACCCAAAAATCATGACCTAACCCAAAATCAAGAGTCAGTCATTTAACTGACTATGCCACCAGGACACCCTATCTCAAGATACTTTGTTTTTTTTTTTTTGGGGGGGGGGGATTTGTTTTATTTAAAAAGTAACATTATTTTATTTTTTTTTATTTTTAATTAATTTTTATTGGTGTTCAATTTACCAACATACAGAAAAACACCCAGTGCTCATCCCGTCAAGTGTCCACCTCAGTGCCCGTCACCCATTCCCCTCCAACACCTGCCCTCCTCCCCTTCCACCACCCCTAGTTCGTTTCCCCGAGTTAGGAGTCTTTATGTTCTGTCTCCCTTCCTGATATTTCCCAACATTTCTTTTCCCTTCCTTTATATTCCCTTTCACTAGTATTTATATTCCCCAAATGAATGAGAACATACACTGTTTGTCCTTCTCCGATTGACTTATTTCACTCAGCATAATACCCTCCAGTTCCATCCACGTTGAAGCAAATGGTGGGTATTTGTCGTTTCTAATGGCTGAGTAATATTCCATTGTATACATACACCACATCTTCTTTATCCATTCATCTTTCGATCGACACCGAGGCTCCTTCCACAGTTTGGCTATTGTGGCCATTGCTGATAGAAACATCGGGGTGCAGGTGTCCCGATGTTTCATTGCATCTGAATCTTTGGGGTAAATCCCCAACAGTGCAATTGCTGGGTCGTAGGGCAGGTCTATTTTTAACTCTTTGAGGAACCTCCACACAGTTTTCCAGAGTGGCTGCACCAGTTCACATTCCCACCAACAGTGTAAGAGGGTTCCCTTTTCTCCGCATCCTCTCCAACATTTGTTGTTTCCTGCCTTGTTAATTTTCCCCATTCTCACTGGTGTGAGGTGGTATCTCATTGTGGTTTTGATTTGTATTTCCCTGATGGCAAGTGATGCAGAGCATTTTCTCATGTGCTTGCTGGCCATGTCCATGTCTTCCTCTGTGAGATTTCTCTTCATGTCTTTTGCCCATTTCATGATTGGATTGTTTGTTTCTTTGGTGTTGAGTTTAATAAGTTCTTTATAGATTTTGGAAACTAGCCCTTTATCTGATATGTCATTTGCAAATATCTTCTCCCATTCTGTAGGTTGTCTTGTAGTTTTGTTGACTGTTTCCTTTTGCTGTGCAAAAGCTTCTTATCTTGATGAAGTCCCAATAGTTCATTCTTGCTTTTGTTTCCTTTGCCTTTGTGGATGTATCTTGCAAGAAGTTACTGTGGCCAAGTTCAAAAAGGGTGTTGCCTGTGTTCTCCTCTAGGATTTTGATGGAATCTTGTCTCACATTTAGATCTCTCATCCATTTTGAGTTTATCTTTGTGTATGGTGAAAGAGAGTGGTCCAGTTTCATTCTTCTGCATGTGGATGTCCAATTTTCCCAGCACCATTTATTGAAGAGACTGTCTTTCTTCCAGTGGATAGTCTTTCCTCCTTTATCGAATATTAGATCACCGTACATTTCAGGGTCCACTTCTGGGTTCTCTATTCTGTTCCATTGATCTATGTGTCTGTTTTTGTGCCAGTACCACACTGTCTTGGTGACCACAGCTTTGTAATACAACCTGAAATCTGGCATTGTGATGCCCCCAGATATGGTTTTCTTTTTTAAAATTCCCCTGGCTATTCGGGGTCTTTTCTGATTCCACACAAATCTTAAAATAATTTGTTCTAACTCTCTGAAGAAAGTCCATGGTATTTTGATGGGGATTGCATTAAACGTATAAATTGCCCTGGGTAACATTGACATTTTTACAATATTAATTCTGCCAATCCATGAGCATGGAATATTTTTCCATCTCTTTGTGTCTTCCTCAATTTCTTTCAGAAGTGTTCTATAGTTTTTAGGGTATAGATCTTTTACCTCTTTGGTTAGGTTTATTCCTAGGTATCTTATGCTTTTGGGTGCAATTGTAAATGGGATTGACTCCTTAATTTCTCTTTCTTCAGTCTCACTGTTAGTGTATAGAAATGCCATTGATTTCTGGGCATTGATTTTGTATCCTGCCACACTACCAAATTGCTGTATGAGTTCTAGCAATCTTGGGGTGGAGGCTTTTGGGTTTTCCATGTAGAGTATCATGTCATCGGCGAAGAGGGAGAGTTTGACTTCTTCTTTGCCAATTTGAATGCCTTTAATGTCTTTTTGTTGTCTGATTGCTGAGGCGAGGACTTCCAGAACGATGTTGAACAGCAGTGGTGAGAGTGGACATCCCTGTCTTGTTCCTGATCTTAGGGGAAAGGCTCCCAGTGCTTCCCCATTGAGAATGATATTTGCTGTGGGCTTTTCGTAAATGGCTTTCAAGATGTCAAGGAAAGTTCCCTCTATCCCAACACTCTGAAGGGTTTTGATCAGGAATGGATGCTGTATTTTGTCAAATGCTTTCTCTGCATCTAATGAGAGTATCATATGGTTCTTGGTTTTTCTCTTGCTGATATGATGAATCACATTGATGGTTTTACGAGTGTTGAACCAGCCTTGTGTCCCAGGGATAAATCCTACTTGGTCATGGTGAATAATTTTCTTAATGTGTTGTTGGATCCTATTGGCTAGTATCTTGTTGAGAATTTTTGCATCCATGTTCATCAGGGATATTGGTCTGTAATTCTCCTTTTTGGTGGGGTCTTTGTCTGGTTTTGGAATTAAGGTGATGCTGGCCTCGTAGAACGAATTTGGAAGTACTCCATCTCTTTCTATCTTTCCAAACAGCTTTAGTAGAATAGGTATGATTTCTTCTTTAAACGTTTGATAGAATTCCCCTGGGAAGCCATCTGGCCCTGGACTCTTGTGTCTTGGGAAGTTTTTGATGACTGCTTCAATTTCCTCCCTGGTTATTGGCCTGTTCAGGTTTTCTATTTCTTCCTGCTCCAATTTTGGTAGTTTGTGGCTTTCCAGGAATGCATCCATTTCTTCTAGATTTCCTAATTTATTGGCGTACAGCTGTTCATAATATGTTTTTAAAATCGTTTGTATTTCCTTGGTGTTGGTGTAGTGATCTCTCCTTTCTCATTCATGATTTTATTAATTTGAGTTTTCTCTCTCTTCTTTTTAATAAGGTTGGCTAATGGTTTATCTATCTTATTAATTCTTTCAAAGAACCAACTCCTGGTTGTGTTGATCTGTTCCACAGTTCTTTTGGTCTCGATATCATTGAGTTCTGCTCGAATTTTAATTAACTGTCTTCTTCTGCTGGGGGTGGGGTCTATTTGTTGCTTTTTCTCTAGTTCCTTTATGTGTAAGGTGAGCTTTTGAATTTGAGATCTTTCCAGTTTTTGAATGGATGCTTGTATTGCGATGTATTTCCCCCTCAGGACTGCTTTTGCTGCATCCCAAAGATTTTGAATGGTTGTATCTTCATTCTCATTAGTTTCCATGAATCTTTTTAATTCTTCCTTAATTTCCTGGTTGACCTTTTCATCTTTTAGCAGGATGGTCCTTAACCTCCACGTATTTGTGGTCCTTCCATACTTCTTATTGTGATTAAGTTCTAATTTCAAGGCATTATGGTCTGAGAATATACAGGGGACTATCCCGATCTTTTGGTATCAGTTCAGACCCGATTTCTGACCCAGTATGTGGTCTATTCTGGAGAAAGTTCCATGTGCACTTGAGAAGAATGTGTATTCAGTTGAGTTTGGATGTAAAGTTCTGTAGATATCTGTGAAATCCATCTGGTCCAGTGTATCATTTAAAGCTCTCGTTTCTTTGGAGATGTTGTGCTTAGAAGACCTATCCAGGGTAGAAAGAGCTAGATTGAAGTCACCAAGTATAAGTGTATTATTATCAAGGTATTTCTTGAGTTTGGTTATTAATTGGTTTAAATATTTGGCAGCTCCCACATTCGGGGCATATATATTGAGGATTGTTAAGTCCTCTTGTTGGATAGATTCCTTGAGTATGAGATAGTGTCCCTCTTCATCTCTCACTATAGTCTTTGGGGTAAATTTTAATTTATCTGATATAAGGATGGCAACCCCTGCTTTCTTTTGAGGACCATTAGAATGGTAAATGGTTCTCCAACCTTTTATTTTCAGGTTGTAGGTGTCCTTCTGTCTAAAATGAGTCTCTTGTAGACAGCAAATAGATGGGTCCTGCTTTTTTATCCAGTCTGAAACCCTGTGCCTTTTGATGGGGTCATTAAGCCCGTTCACGTTCAGAGTTACTATTGATAGATATGAGTTTAGTGTCATCATATCTATTCAGTCCTTGTTTTTGTGGATTGTTCCACTGAACTTCTTCTTAAAGGGGAATTTTAAGAGTCCCCCTTAAAATTTCTTGCAGAGCTGGTTTGGAGGTTACATATTCTTTCAGTTCCTGCCTGTCTTGGAAGCTCTTTATCTCTCCTTCCATTTTGAATGAAAGCCTTGCTGGATAAAGTATTCTTGGTTGCATGTTCTTTTCATTTAGGACCCTGAATATATCCTGCCAGCCCTTTCTGGCCTGCCAGGTCTCTGTGGAGAGGTCTGCTTTTACCCTAATATTCCTCCCCATAAAAGTCAGGGACTTTTTTTCTCTTGCTGCTTTAAGGATCTTCTCCTTATCTTTGGAATTTGCAAGCTTCACTATTAAATGTCGAGGTGTTGAACGGTTTTTGTTGATTTTAGGGGGGGATCTCTCTATTTCCTGGATCTGAATGCCTGTTTCTCTTCCCAGATTAGGAAAGTTTTCAGCTAGGATTTGTTCAAATACATATTCTGGCCCTCTGTCCCTTTCGGCGCCCTCAGGAACCCCAATTAAACGTAGGTTTTTCTTCCTCAGGCTGTCATTTATTTCCCTTAATCTATCCTCATGATCTTTTAATTGCTTGTCTCTTTTTTCCTCAGTTTCCCTCTTTGCCATCAACTTGTCTTCTATGTCACTCACTCGTTCTTCCACCTCGTCAAGCCTCGTCGTTAGGACTTCTAGCTTGGATTGCATCTCATTTAATTGATTTTTAATTTCTGCCTGATTGGATCTAAATTCTGCAGTCATGAAGTCTCTTGAGTCCTTTATGGTTTTTTCTAGAGCCACCAGTAGCTGTAAAATAGTGCTTCTGAATTGGCTTTCTGACATTGAATTGTAATCCATATTTTGTAACTCTGTGGGAGAGAGGGCTGTTTCTGATTCTTTTTTTTTGAGGTGAGGTTTTCCTTCTAGGCATTTTGCTCAGTGCAGAGTGGCCAAAAACAAGTTGTATTGGGAAAAGGAGAAAAAGAGAGAGAAGGAAAGAAAAGAGAAAAAGAAAAAAGAGAAAGAAGAAAAAAAGGGGGAAAAAGAGAAGAAAAAGAAAAAGAAAGAAAGGAGAAAAAAGAAAAAAAAAGGGTGGGGTGGGGTGGGGGAAGCAATCAGAAATCAAGAAGAAAGAAAGAAAAAAAAAAGCACAAAAGAAAACAAAACAAAAACAAAAACAGGGGGGAGTATCTTCCAATTCTGTGTACTTTAAGTCCCTTGACTTCCCTTGGAACTGGTCCCTGTCGCTGGTCTTCTGGGGGAGGGGCCTGCTGTGCTGATTCTCAGGTGTTAGCACTTGGGGGATCTGCTCTGCCCCTGCCTGGTGCAGGGCTCAGTGGGGGTTGTTCACCCCGTGAGGCCCCGGGAGGAAGCCACAGTGGCGGGGGCAGCTCTGGGACCCTGGAGTCAGCTCCTGCAGTAGCTCCGGGGCTCTCCGTCCGCAGGGCCTGGGGGCTCCCGGGCGGGGCCGCTGATCTGCTCAGTTCCAGGCAGGAGCGTCCTTGCTGTCCTGGGCCCTCCCGGCCTCTGCCTGTTCCTGGGGGAGGCCGGATCCCGGGCTGTGTCCCGGCGCCCTGTGCTCTGGGGCCTGCGCTGGTGGATTCGCGCTCCCGGCCGCAGCCCCCTCCGCTGAGCCGCCGCCCGAGCCCCTCCGAGCTGTTCCCGGAGCCCCGCAGCCCCCTCCGCTGAGCCGCCGCCCGAGCCCCTCCGAGCTGTTCCCGGAGCCGCGCAGCCCCCTCCGCGGAGCTTCTTCCTCCGCCCGAGCCGCAGCCCAAGCTGCTCCCGGAGCCCCGCAGCCCCCTCCGCGGAACCGCCGCCCGAGCCCCTCCGAGCTGCTCCGGGCCCCCCGTGCGCGCTGCAGTCCTTAGGGAGCTCGGCGCATCTCCCGGGGCGCAGGTGCCTGTTAGTGTCCCCGGGAGCCCGAGGGCATCCCCGCCCTCCTGGGTCCTGCTCCACCTCCCTGCGAGCCCCTTTCCGCGGGGAAGGTCGGTGCAGCTCCTGCTCCTCCGGGACGGGGCTCTCCTGTCCTGGGGACACTCGCCCCGGCCTCAGCCCGGCTCCTCGCGGGGCCCCTCCCCCTCGGAGGCCTTTTGTGTCTTTATTTCTTTTTCCCCGTCTTCCTACCTTGATAGAAGCGCGAACTCTTCTCACTGTAGCGTTCCAGATGGTCTCTCTTTAAATCTCAGGCCGAATTCGTAGATTTTCAGGATGATTGGATGGTTTTCTAGGTAATTTGTTGAGGACAGGTGACCTGGAGACCCTGCTCTGCCGCCATCTTGCCCCTCCCCCTCAAGTAACATTATTTTAGAGAAATTGGAAAATAATTAAAAATTGCAAAAGAAAATGCATAAATCTCTGCCATCCTACAATTCAGAAGTAAATACTAATACTGTCTTACAGTATTTTTTTATCCACATACACACACATTGGGATTACGGTTTGTATATAAGTTTGTAGCCTGCTTAAGAATTTGTTATGAAAAATTTCAAGCATATTTTGAAGCGGATAGAGATAAAAACAGTAAAATGAGTTTCCACATATGCATCACCTTGATTTAATATCAGAATTTTGCTTCCTTTGCTTTATCTCTCTCTTTTTTTCCTTTTTCTTTGCCTTAGGACCCTAAGACAAGTCCCAAAGGTCCTGTTATTTTTTACCCTCATTGAGTTCATTATGCATCCTAAGTATATGGATATTTTCTTACTACTCACAATGCCATTATTATACCTAATGAAATTCTCAGTGATTGTCCAATATCTAAAACTAGTTCAAATAGAGGTTTCCCTCATTAGTCTACTTTTTTGCATATAACAGTTTGGAGAAATAGTTAATAAAATAATAGTTTTAACTGTACAGTGTTTGAGATCTTTCATTTGATCACATTTGCAAAGTCTATTTTTGTTGTGGTTGTTATGTAAGAGAATACAGGATCCAGGGGCTGGGATGTGGATAACTTTTGGGCACCACTATTCAACCTACTATAGTATCTAAGAGAATCTTTGAAAGGTAAGCAAGGGTCAGGTCTCCTAGGGCTTTATAAATCCTTTTATTTAGATATTATTCTATGGCAATGTGAGGCATTAGAGGGTTGTTTACTAAAATGAAAATGAAACAGTGTGGTTTTGCTCTAAAGCAGTGTCTGTCAACTTTTTTTTTTCATTATGTTACTACAAGAAGAAAAATCAAATTGAAATTAATTATAATTTTAAATCAATTTCTTCCTAGCAAGAGGGTATTCAATAATGTTAAGGAATAAGATTTTGTTGAGTAGAGTTGAGCTTTGAAGGAAATCACTGTTATGTATGAGGTTGTTTTCAGCCCCAAGACCTAGTTTTGTCGCCTTTTGGGTGTTACTGCTCCTCTTAAGAATTGCAGTTGTATGGTCTTTTTGGGGTTCCTGCACCGAGTTTCATTGTGTGTGCAGGGGTTCCTTACACGCATCAGCCAATTCTGTTGCTATCTACTTGGAGGTAGCATCAGATTCCGTTGGGTTAAGGACTAGGTCATATAAGACTGACCCCCACGCCTCGCTTCAGATAGCAGTTGTAAATCCCAGGCTGTTTTGCTACCTTTGCTTCTGACCAACAGGCTAAAGATTGGAGTTTCTGACCTCCTTCTTAGGTGTGGCTAATTTGCTAGAGTAGCTCACAGAACTCAGGTCATCTGAATGATCAAATACATATTTCTTCGAAATCATTATATTGCATATGGACAAGCGTTGTGTTAGAGATGAAAGAACTGAATGGATTTAGGATATGTTTTTGAGATAGAGTTAGTTGACTGAACTTGCTGATAGATAATTATCTGGAGATAGGAAACAAGAATCTAGATAAAGGCTTACGGTTTTTTTTTTACTTGCACAACTGGGCCATAACCTGGGAAGGGAAGAGTTGGGAGAGAAGCAAGCTTGCTGGAAGATATAAAATGCTCTGTTTTGGCTGTGTTAAGTTTGAGATACTTATTAGACATTCCTTTGGAGATGTAAGTTACATAATTGGATAAATAGGGTTTGGAGATTCTGGGAGGGGTTTTGGCTGAAGATACAGAGTTAGGAGTTATTTGCATATAGGTTCTTTCTGATACTGGATGGAATAACCTATTAGGAATGTATATGGAGAAAAGGGTGCCGTTGGAGCACTGTGTTAGTCAGAAGAGAAGAAGGAGTTGCCGGTGGGGTAGGAGGGAATCAGGAGAGTGTGGTATCCCTGAAGTTAAGAATCCAAAATGTTTTTAAGAGTTGTTTCTACTGTGTCAGTTAATAGAAATTGCATTTGGTAAAATTAGGCCATTTGTGATTTTGACAATTTGACATACAGTTTAAGTAGTGCGAGGCTGTGACAAACTTATTCAATGGAGTTGTAAGCAGAGACAACATTTACAGATGACTCTTTCACAAATTTTTGTTGTGAAGAGATGCAGAGGGACGGAAAAGTTCTTGGAAGGAGATACTGGCTAGGGAAGGGTTTGTTAGGACCAGAGAGTAATAGAATGAGTTTAAGTAGAGAGGAGATGATAGAATGATTAAGTAGAGAGGAAAAGCTGATGAAGACAGCAGAGAATGATGGATAATTGTCAGAGTACAATTCCTGAAGAGCCAGGAAGGAAGGAGATCCAGGGCTCAAGTGAAGAGGTTAGTCCTTATTAGGAACAGGGACATTTAGAAAGGACTGTAGAAAGAATGTGAATACCCAGACACAAACTCCTTGGGGTCCAAATTAAACCAAAGACCATGACAATGGAATGGAAATTTAGGGACAAAACAGGGACATTTAGGAAGGACAGAAAGAATGGGTAGAGAGGCTGATATGTGGTGGTTTGGGTGGTGGGAAGTTCTTACTAATGGCTTCTCCTTTCCTAATGAAGTGTGATGGTGTTGGGGTGGAGAGAGGTAAAACAGAATTTGGAAAAGGAGAGACTTGAAATAGCTATTTTGAAACATCCTGGGGAAATATAATAGGATTGCCTATCAGTGTAGGTTGCCCATTAGAGATTTGCAGCCATGAATTTAAATTGAGGCTAGTTGGGGTTGTGTTTTTTTTCCCAGGCAGTTTCTTCAGCTGTTAGGTGGAGGTGTGGAGCAGGAAGATAGTTGGGCTTAACCAACTTGAGGATTTGCCAGGTAAGAATCTGGAAGAGAGGAATGGGTGCTTGCAAGGGAGAGGTTCCAGTGAAGGACCTTGACCCTAAGCTGGGCAGGAAGAGACATGAGGTTGTAACTAATAGTGGAAAAAATTGAAGGGTCAGTGGACTGGAAAGCCAGATGATGCCAGGAAGATTTTAGAATGGAAATAACCAGAGTAGATGAGCTGGAGAAAGAGAAGGTAGTGTTTATGCTGTGGGATGCTTGAAGCTGACATCTCCAAGCTGGTGCAGGTACTGGTGATGCTGGTATCAGAGGTTCTGGCAGTGGGGGTGGTGGCCGAGGTGGAATCAAAGAGATGGCCACACCTGTGGTGATGTAGGAACCTCCTCCTACAGAGTAGGAGTAGATGTAGAAGAAAGCAAGAATGAGAACACTTATGTTTGGAAAGGAAATGGCCAGGTGCTTAGGTCATCAGTGAATGAGGGAAGCTGCAGTAGATGAGGGAGCCACAGCAAGAAGGGATGATGGGTGGAAAGGTCTAAAGACATGAACTTTAGAGTAGGTAAGATTTGAAACAGGATAGGGAAGTTGGAAGGTGAACTGGACAGACATTGACTTCATCTCCAGGCTGGGGGACTTTAGTGATTGGGTCAGAGCTGTTACTCAGAGTCTACGACTCACATAGAATAGGCATAATATTTGCAAGCCTTTGGTCTGCAGCAACCTCCTGGGAAGACTTTTGGGGAGATAGATTCTAACTCTTTCATCACTTAATCATTGGAAGGTCCCAGGAAAGGGGCCAGTTATTACCCAGGTCAGAGGTGTTTTGATATTTTAGCGATGGGCACAGCCGTCCCTGTTCACACTGGCAGGACATCAGACTAAGTGTGGAGTATTAACAGGGTCCCCTTGACGAGGTGCTAGGAAGATGGTGTTCATTGGCTTCAGCCTTCACAATTCAGGTTAAATCTTGCCTTCTCTGTGTTTTTAGAACATTCAGAGAATGGGACATTGTGGAGTTTGCTGAGGGTAGAGTTTGAGTTCTAGAGGACAGATGGGAAGGAAGGAGGGCTGAGAAGGTGAGAAACGGGGAAGATTGGGCTTTGGGTGGTGAGCAGGGTGGAGAGGATTGTGGAGCATGCTGGGATTGGTCCCAGGGGTGTCTTGGGTGAGGCTGGGTGCTGACTGTGTGTCACGGGTGAGCAAAGGCCTCGGAGTATCTGTAGGGCATCTCCTGATGGCTCAGTGGCCAATTGGAGCACAAAGGCCTCCTTGGGAGTTGCTCACAAGCGGCCAGAAGCATCAGGTGCTCGGAGGGTGTCTCCAAGCCCAGATGGTGGTGTAGTCCCTGGGGAAGTGCTTTCCGTTACGTGGTAGGAGCTAAGGGGTGCTGCTCCCGGCGGCAGTCAGCTCAGCAATCTTTCCTCCAAAACATATGTAGGCTCTGTGCTTTCCGCTCCGTTGTCACTGTCTTTGGTTTAATTTGGACCCCAAGGAGTTTGTGTCTGGGTATTCACATCCGTCTCCTGATTTCCCTGCTCCCAGACTTCTGTCCTTTTTAGTGTGTCTCCAAACACTGCTTCAGGGACCGTGGAATGGAGAGTGGTCTTTGATATTCAAATGTGATTCCATCTAATCCTACTAGGAATGTTGTCAAGGATTAATGTAACCTGTATAAGTCGACAGGCACAGTCTTTATAATGGAGGAGGCAGCCAAGAACTACACTCCAGAGCCTTCCTTGGCAATCTGTTGTCTCCTGGACAAAAGCCAAAAATCCTTTGAGCTCCAGAGATGCCCCCCTGCTTGCTGTGTGGTCTGCTCACCTCCTCACCTGATTCCCGCACGCTGGCCTGGGCTCCAGCCGTACCGCACCCCCTTATTCTTGAGAATACAGTAGTCATTCATACCGCGTGTCTTCGCTCGCGTTTACCTTGGACCCTGTGAACCTTCAGCACTTGAGTTAATTATTGCTTCCTCTACAAACCTGCCCTGATGATGTTCCCTACCATGGGTGATTACTCCCTAGCCCCTTGTCCAAACCTTATTTGTATCACTCTTACTGTTTTAGAATCTTCTCTAAGCTATGAGTTCCTTAACGGCAGAAGCTATAAATTATTCATTTTTCTTTACTCACAGTTTAATATAGGAGGTGCCCAATGAATGTTGGTTGAATAAGTGAAAATTCAATACATATTTGAGTTTACATATTGCCTTTCTGTTGTGAGATCCACATTATAGTTTCTGTATCCTCATTTTCTTTACTTCA
Source organism: Vulpes lagopus (assembly GCF_018345385.1). Taxonomy (NCBI): domain Eukaryota; kingdom Metazoa; phylum Chordata; class Mammalia; order Carnivora; family Canidae; genus Vulpes; species Vulpes lagopus. The sequence goes on from NC_054834.1 coordinate 81,945,339, forward strand.
GCAGCGGAGGCAAATTTTCTGAGGAAGCAGAAGATGAATGCAGAAGAAAATTGGTGACCGTGTAGTTAGTTAGGATGGAAGGCAGATGTAATCCTGTGTTCTTTTTCTTTTATGCAGTGAATTTGATTTATTTAAGTTATCCGGTGATTTTGCTCACTACGGTCATTGTCTTACACTGAGTTGTAATTATTATTATTTTTTTGGTTACACACAAAAGAATACAAACATCAGACAAATGCCATTTTGTGGTAGTGTTGCAGCATGATTGCTCAGGCGGTTTCCAGTGCCCGCTTGCACCTGGGCGACTGGTCTATGGAGCCTTTTGAAACCTTGGTTAAAATGCCCAGTTCTTTTTAGGTCTCTTCAAACCTTGCTTTCCTTCATCGTACGCAAACTGATTAATTATACATAACAAAGAACTGAGAGAATGTAAAGCAGACGTGAACAGTAAGAGGCTAGTGAGAGAAGGGTGGGAAGGGCACATGTGATGTGTGAAACAAGGTGGTAGGGGTGTCACTCCTTAGTGTAGATGGGTAGAAAGAGTGGCCAGGGAGGGCAGAGGGGCATAGGACGGTGGTGGAGGAGTCTGGGAGGGGGGGAATGGCAGGGAGGCTGTGGGCATGGGTAAATGTAGTTTAGGGGATGCAGTGGACTATTGGGCACAGCTGACATGCATTGAATGAATGACCAAAAAAGACTGACCCTTGTTCCCAGGTTATTGCTGTGAGATTAACCAAAGTCTTCGTACAGATTTTTACATCCTGAGAGCCAGGCATCATCCGAGAAGGGATACATTCTTGAGAAATATCTTTATTCTTTGAAAAAATATTGACTCAGAGTTAATTGTTTTAATAGCATTTTGTTTTATATTAGTATTTTCTCTAAGGTAGATGATATTCTGGGTTTGTGATAGGGCCAGAAAGCAATTTCTCACTCTCTCTGAACTAAAAATAAATATGAAGCATTCTGAATAGAGGAAAAAACAAAAAACAAAAACAAACCACTGTGGTGGGTTAAAGTTGTCCCAGTGACTTGGGTTGACTCAGGCCACAAACCTTTGATCAAGCCTCTTTATGGGGAATGTTTTCAATGCATCAACTGAACCACTAGAGATAACTGTAAGAACACTGGACTCCACGTGATTGGAGCCTGATTGAAAGTGAAAGAGCCTCTGCTTCCCTGTGGCCTCTACAGCAGGTAACCCTTGGCCTGGAATTAGAACCGCGTTAGGTGTTAGGCTTTATAGCATTTTATTTTTGAGAGAACACTCCACAGATATCAGTATACCTTCTATTCGAGGGCACATTTATTTTGGGAAGAGATGCTAGAGAGGTGCCAGAAGAGGCCTGTCTACAGTGTTTTCAGGGAAGCAACATGATTCATTTCCCTAATGTGTGAGTCTTAAGTGTGCTTGCTTGGTCAGAGTCAAGTGTTGCTTAGGCTACAGCAGGGTTATGACCCCATGTGGTGGGCTGTTTCTGTCCTCTTCTCTAACCTGTCACCCCAATTTGGCCCTGCACATGTGGGAGCCCCTTGTAGGTGCTCAGTAATATTATGTATTAGCAAGTGAGGATTGTTGATCATACATGTATTTTTACATCTTACATATATTTCTCATACTGTATTTTTATATTTATTTATATTATCTCAAATTCTCAATCTAACTTAGATGAGACTTTTATGGATGAGAAGGCTGAGGCTCACCATCAGACACACAGCTAGTAAGTGGCATAGTTGAAATTTAGATCAATGCTGTCTGTCTCTGATGGCCCTGATTCCAACTGCCTTTTTTTTTTTTTTTTAAAGATTTTATTTATTTATTCATGAGAGAGAGAGAGAATGAGAGGCAGAGACACAGGCAGAGGAGAAGCAGGCTCCATGCAGGGAGCCCAATGTGGGACTTGATCCCAGGCCTCCAGGATCACGCCCTGGGCTGAAGGCGGCGCTAAACCGCTGAGCCACCCAGGGATCCCCCCAACTGCCTTCTGCAGAGAATATTCTCCTGACCAGTCAGTGATAGCATTTGAATATGCCGGGGACAGCACCCTGTTGCTAGAAGGACACAGAGCATTAGTAGTGTTCCTACATGTGGCCACTGAATTGTGACAGAGTAGGGGCAGGTGGGGAAGGTTGGCCCCTGTCGGTCCCATCTCTGTGTCTGTGGCCTTCCTTTAGGGCTTGGCACAGTGGAGCCCCCCACTGGGTATGCTGTTGGCTGAAGACAGTCCGCTCTGATGGAGTTGAACCCTAGGGCACACCAAGTTCCAACAAGTTGGATCAGCTTTGCGTCATTGGTTTGATTAGTTGTTGGGACTTCTGGTTGTGTTAAACTTTAAATCTCTGAGAGGATGTAATGTGAAATAACTAAAAATTCAAGACTAGTTTTGGTGTAGTTTAACTCAGGCTTAAATAGTTATGGTGTCAGATGTTCAAGGCAGATTCATTCTAGTTAGAGTGGAGACTTCTTCAGAGTAGGGTAGATAATCCAGTGACATTTTCCAGTTTTTGCTTCAAGATTCCAAATAAATTGTAAAGGTGAAGTATCCTTTTTCTTTCTTTTGTGGGTCTTTTATTCTAGTTCATTAAAAATGAGGAAAGGTGTGTTAACAGGAAAATCACTCAAGTAATGGTCAGAAGATATGGGATTTAGTCAAATGTCAGCTGCCTGCCTGGTGCTCTTTCAAGTTTCTTGCTCTCTCCCTCCCTTTCTTCCTTTAACTTCTCTCTCTCTCATATACATACACACAGTTTTATTTCTCAGCAGAAGAATAATATATGCACATCTTAGAAATTTTAAAAATGATGTGCATAAGGAAGAAAATAAAAATGATGTGTAACCCTCCCATTCAGAGATGAGAATTTAAACATTTTTGGGCATATCCTTCTAGTCTTTGTATGTGTGTGTGTGTGTGTGTGTGTGTGTGTGTGTGTATGTGCATGCATACTCATATACTTTGTTTTCACACATATACTTTATTTTTAATTTTTTAATTTCAATTTCGTATTTAAATTTTCGTTAGTTGACATGTATAGTAAAATGGTTTCAGGTGTAGAATGTAGTGATCCATCACTTACATACAACACCCAGTGCCCATCACAACAAGTGCCCACCTTAATCACCTATCACCCATCTAGTGCATCCCCCGACCACCTCCCTCCATCAACCCACAGTCTGTTCTCTATAGTTAAGAGTGTCTTATGGTTTGCCTCCTTCTCTGTTTTTATCTTATTTTATTTTTCCTTCCCTTCACCTATGTTCATCTGTTTTGTTTCTTAAATTCCACATGAGTGAAACCATATGATACACGTCTTCCTCTGACTGATTTATTTCACTTAGCATAATACACTCTAGTTCTATCCATGTCATTGCAAATGGCAAGATTTCATTCTTTTTGATGGTTGAATAATAGTCTGTTGTAGATATACACCGAATCTTCTTTATCCACTCATCAATTGTTGGATATTTGTGCTCTTCCCGTAATTTGGCTATTGTTGATAATGCTGCTATAGACATCAGGGTGCATGTGCCTCTTCCAGTCAGCACTTTTGTATCCTTTGGATAAATACCTACTGGTTCAATTGCTGGGTCATAGAGTAATTCTATGTTTAACTTTTTGAGGACCCTCCATGCTGTTTTCCAGAGTGGCTGCACCAGTTTACATTCCCGCCAGCAACACAAAAGGGTTTCCCTTTCTCCATATCCTCACTAACATCTTTGTTTCCTGAGTTGTTAATTTTAGCCATTCTGACAGGTGTGAGATGGTATCTCACCGTGGTTTGGATTTGTATTTCCCTGATGATGAGTGAGGCTGAGCATCTTTTCATGTGTCTGTTGGCCATCTGGATGTCTTCTTTGGAAAAGTGTCTATTCATGTCATCTGCCCATTTTTTAACTGGATTGTTTGTTTTTATTGGGTGTTGACTTTGATAAATTCTTTATAGAATTTTGATACTAACCTTTTATTAGATACTAACCTTTTATGATACTAAACTTTTATGTCATTTGTGTATATCTTCTCCCATTCGGTTGCCTTTATTTTTTTTTTCCTTTTAAAAGATTTTATTTATTCATGAGAGACACAAAGAGAGAGGCAGAGACACAGGCGGAGGGAGAAGCAGGCTCCATGCAGGGAGCCCGATGTGGGACTCGATCCCAGAACTCCAGGATCACGCCCTGAGCCAAAGGCAGGCGCTCAACCACTGAGTCACCCAGGGGTCCTGGTTTGTTACCTTTAAATTTGGTTGACTGTTTCCTTTGCTGTGCAGAAGCTTTTTATCTTGATGAGGTCCTGAGAGTTCATTTTTGCTTTTGTTTCCCTTGTTTCCAGAGACATGTCTAGTAAGAAGTTGCTATGGCTGAGTCAAAGAGGAGACTGCCTGTGTTCTCCTTTAGGATTTTGATGGTTTCCTGTCTCACATTTAGGTCTTTTATCCATTTTGAGTCTATTTTGGTGTATGATGTAAGAAAGTAGTCCAGTTTCAGTCTCCTGCATGTTGTTGTCCTGTTTTCCCATTTGTTGAAGAAGCTTTTTTCCATTGGATATTCTTTCTTGCTTTTCCAAAGATTGACCATATAATTGTACATCCATTTCTGGGTTTTCTATTCTGTTTTATTGATCTGTGTGTCTTTTGGTGCCAGTATCATACTGTCTTGCACTGTCTTGATTACTATAGCTTTGTAATATAGTTTAAAGTCCAAAATTGTGATGCCTCCAGCTGTTGTTGTTGATGTTGTTCTTCTTCTTCTTCTTTTTTTTTTTTTTTTTTGATTTTATTTTGAGAAAGAGAGCAAGTGGGTGAGGGGCAGAGGGAGAGAGATAATCTCAAGCAGACTCCATGAGTAGCACAGAGCCCGATGTGGGGCTTGATCCCATGACCCCAAGATCAGGATCTGAGCCGAAATCACAAGCCTGACATTTAACTGACTAAGCCACCCAGGCGCTCCTTGCTTTTCTTTTAAAAGATTGCTTAGGCTTTTCGGAGTTTTTTGTGGTTCCATACAAATTTTAGGATTGTTGGTTCTAGCTCTGTGAAAAATGCTGCTGGAATTTTTATAGGGATTGCATTAAATGTGTAGATTGCTTCGGGTAGTATGGATATTTTAATATTTGTTCTTCCAGTCCATGAGCATGGAATATTTTTCCATGTCTTTGTGTCCTCTTCAGTTTCTCTCATAGGTGTTCTATAATTTTCAGAGTGCAGATCTTTTGCCTCTTTGGTTAGACTTTTTCCTGGGTATCCTAAGGCTTTTGGTGCAGTTGTAAATGGGAGCAATTCCTTGATTTCTCTTTCTGCTGTTTCATTTTTGGTGTATGGAAATGCAACAGATTTCTGTACATTGGTTTTATATTCTGTGACTTTGCTGAATTTGTGTATCAGTTACAGCAACTTTTTGGTGGAGTCCTTCGGTTTTTTTACAGAGAATATCATGTCATCTGAGAATAGTGAAAGTTTGACTTCTTCCTTGCCAATTTGGATGCTTTTTATTTCTTTTTGTTGTCTGATTGTGGAGGCTGGGACTTCTAGCACCATGTTAAATAGCAGTGGTGAGAGTGGACATCCCTGTCGTGTTCCTGACCTTAGTGGAAACGCTCTCAGGTTTTCCCTGTTGAGGACGATTAGGTGTCCAACATATACTTTAAAACAGAAATACATACAGATTCTGTTTTACCTGCTTTTTTCTCTTCATAATTCATTCTTACTTGCCTGTAACCCGCTGTCCTTGCAGGGTATAATCAACCCAGAAAGAATTAACTTCTAAGCAATAAAGAAATTCTAAAATGTTTAACTTACTTGAGCTGTCCCCTTATTTCTAGAACTCCCTTCACTTTAGTATACTTACCACCAGCATAAACACGCTGCCCTTTCAAGTCGGAGCGGGGTGGAATGTGTTGGTGGCAGCTCCTAGCCGCGTGGGGCCGGGGCTGGATCCAGCAGCGCCGGGGCTTGGCCGGGCGGGGGCGAGGCCTGGGGTGTGGCGGCCGCGGGAACGGTGCGGCCTGCAGCTCGCCGCCCCCCTCTGAGGAGCTGTGTCCCGGTCGCTTGCCTCCTGACCGCAGGTCAGCCCGTGGCCCGCAGGTCGGATTAACTGTGGGTGTCGCCGAACCCCCTGCCCAGCGTGTGCAGAGGAGAGGCCGTGGGCCCGCAGGGGGGTCAGCAGGGGCCGTAGGGGCCAGCAGGGGTCCTCAGGGGTCAGCAGGGGCCAGCAGGGGCCCAAAGGGGCCAGCAGGGGTCTGCAGGGATCAGCAGGGGCCAGTAGGGGGGTCAGCAGGGGCCCGTGGGGGTCAGCAGGGGTCAGCAGGGATCAGCAGGGGCCATCAGGGACCAGCAGGGGCTAGCAGGGGGGCCAGCAGGGGCCCACAGGGGTCAGCAGGGGGGCCAGCAGGGGCCATCAGGGACCAGCAGAGGCCCGCAGGGGCCCGCAGGGGCCAGCAGGGGGGCCAGCAGGGGTCCACAGGGGTCAGCAGGGACCCGCAGGGGCCGCGCATCCTGGCCTGGAACTGAAATGCGTGGCCCTGGGGGCTGCGACACTTGGGCACTTGGCTTTGGCTCCTTGGCCTCCGCAGGGGCAATGTTGTGAGACACTATGTGCCAGGCCCGGCATCCTCGAGATTCAAACTCATAAATATAAAGAACTGTAATTAATCATTCGCCGTCTCTCTTGTCTATTAAATCTCTGCTCAGAGGGTAGGCTTCACATGGCCCTTCAGCGTCCTGCCTGCGTGGTGGCAAATGTTCTGGGTGCCTCCGCTTGTTGAGATGTGACCCAGGGTTCTTTTCTCACATGGGTCCAAAATCAGTTCAAGGTATCCTGAGTTGTGTGTGTGTGTGTGGGGGGGGGGGGCGGGGAAGCCACCTGCAAAACACCCTAGCCCCAGGGGCAATAGAAATATAAATAGGATGTCTGGTGCTGGCATTTGAGAGGCTTTCTCAGTTGGCGCCCTCGTTCCTTGTTACCAGCTTGTTAGACTGAGTGGAATGGAACAGTGAAGTGGCTGAGTTCAACAGATATTTATGCTCAGGATTATCCTTGAAATATTTGTTTTCCTATTACGGAGTACTGTTTTTGATTGTGGTTTACATTTTTTGCTATTTTCTCATGTGATTTGTTAACTCTTCTCTCTCTCTCTCTCTCTCCATTTTCTCCTTTTTTTTTTTTTTTTTATTTTCATCTATTCATTATGAACATGGCTACTGTGTCCTTAAGAAACGACTGCTGTAGACGCACCTGGGTGGCTCAGTGGGTTAAGCCTCTACTCAGGATCTCAGCTCAGGTCATGACCTCACGGTGGTGAGAGGGACCCCCCTGCTGGGCTCTGCGTTTGGTGGAGAATCGGCTTGAGAGGCTCTCCCTCTGCCCCTCTCATCCACACACATATTCCCTCTGTCTTTCTCAAATAAATCTATATTTTATTTTTTTAAAAGATTTTATTATTTATTTTTTAGAGAGAGAGAGAGAGAGAGGGAGCAGATGCTAGCAGGAGGAAGGGCAGAGAGAGAGAATCTCAAGCAGACTCCCAGAGGAGCACGGAGCTCCGTCTAATGACCCTGGGATCCTGACTGAGCCAAGATCAAGAGTCAGAAGCTTAGCAGGCTGAGCCATCCAGGTGCCCCAAATAAATCTTTAAAAAAACAAGAAGAGGAAGAAATGACTGCTTTTGTTCTTACTACTCTTTTTTTTTTAAAATTTTTTTTATTATTATTTACTTATGATAGTCATATATATATAGAGAGAGGCAGAGACAAGGCAGAGATAAAGGCAGAGGGAGAAGCAGGCTCCATGCACCGGGAGCCCGACATGGGATTCGATCCCGGGTCTCCAGGATCGCGCCCCGGGCCAAAGGCAGGCGCCAAACCGCTGCGCCACCCAGGGATCCCTGTTCTTACTACTATTAAAAGGCATCCTCTGCAGGGTAGCTAGAGTTGATCTTCCACCTTTCCTGTGAATTCCATTGTATCGTTGCACCAATTACGACCCTCCGTTGATTTTTCTATGTCTGTCTTGTCAGCATAAACTTCTTGCTAGGAGGAAGTCATATATGGCTCAGCACATATGGCCCTCTGACCTCATCTGGAACCCACTATCCACATCATTCACTGTGCTGCAGCCACAGTGGCCTTTCAGTTTCCAGCAGAGGTCAAGCTTTCACATGCTAAGTGTCTTTGCATGCCTTCGAAGGCCCTTCTCCTGGCTCTCTGGGTGGCTGGCTCTTCCTCCTTAATTTCGTTTTTTGCCAAATCACCTCCTTGAGCATTCTATTTAGAGTTGGTTCCTTGTACCGCAGTCACTTTCTCACCTAATATGCTGCCATCTTCTTTTCTTTTCTTTTCTTTTCTTTTCTTTTCTTTTCTTTTCTTTTCTTTTCTTTTCTTTTCTTTCTTTCTTTTTTTTTCTTTCCTTTTTTTTTTTTTCTAGGTTTTACTTAAATATTTATTTACTCAGAGAAAGAGAGCACAGGCATGCACATGAGCAGGGGGTAGAAGCAGAGGGAAAGGAAGAAGCAGATACCCCACTGAGCAGGGAGCCCGACACACACGGGGCTTGCTCCCAAGACCTTGAGATCATGACCTGAGCCAAAGGCCGAGGCTTAACTGACTGAGCCACCCAGGTGCCCCTCTGTCTTATTTTCTGCATAGCACTAGTCACTTTCAAAATACTCAATTTGCTTACATTTGTTGATTTGTTGTTTCCCTCAATCCATCAGAGTAGAGAAATCGCCAGCCCTGAGAGCAGTGCAGGGGATCCAGCAGGCGCTCTTTGAGTCCATTCCTGTTGAATGCATGCTGCAGTAGTGAATGCCCCTCCTTTCATCTTCCTTACTTGGGTGCATCTTTCAGCAATACTTTCCTGAATAGTTATTGAACTCTTGCTTTTTTTTTTTTTAGAGAGTACAATTTTTATCTATCACTCACCAACAGTAAGTGTGCTGTTCATAAGCCAGTTTCTAACAAGGATTTATTTATTAATTTTTTTAGCAGTGGCAGATTCTTTTTGCCCCATTTATCTATAAACTTTTCTTGAAATCCAAGAGAGTACAGAGAAATGTTCTAATTGTTTCCAGAGCAGCCTTGCCACAATTTTTTTTCAGGATAATGTGGATTTGTTCAGATGATGCAGAATTGAAATAAAAATTTTATTTTCCTAAACTTGGACTACGTGTTTGTGTCTGATTGGAGATTCTTAATTTTCATAACAGACCAGTGCAGTTTGCGTGAGTGCGTACTGTGTGCACCAAACTTGAGGAATGATCTGGTGCGCCTCAGTGACCAGCACACGGGAAGGAAGGGGGAGGAAGGCCCTGGAGTAAGATAAAGCCAGGGTGTTGGACGTCTAAACGCTCGCATGCTAATAAGTTGTTCCTTTTCCTTTCACAGAGTGTGTCATTGGCATTTTAAGCATAGTTCTAACTTGGCCCCCCTTTTTTTGACCATAGTGGTAAGAAGTTAGAAGTGAGCTGGAGAGCTCAAAGAGCTAGAGGGAAAATTAGCGGTAGTTTGAGAGTTTGGAACAAACAGAAAAACTTGTATTAAGCAGACAGAGGAAGAATTCAAATGGGAAGAGCCTGTGGCTTCCGTCCACTTAGTAAAGAGGGTGATGGTATTGTGCCTTTTACTGTTCCTGCGGCCAACATCCTAATACCATAGTCTAATGTACTTAGGGGTGGCTCTAAGTCATCAGTAATTGAATTCATGGGTAATATATTCTTTAAGAAGACAAAGTGTGACTTGCATTTTTGAAATATTCTAATTTGAAATAATTTCGACTTTTTTTCAAACTGAACTCTACTCAAAGTTCTTAGAAGGCAGGGATTTTCATGTTTGTTCTCAGTTATATGTTCAGTAACGGGCAAATGTTAGGTGATCAGTCAGTAATTAATGAAAGAATGAATACAAGCCTTAATTATCCAACGGTGCTAAATAAATAGGACATCGAGACAGTACCACTTTTAATGCATGAAGTTGTCTTTTTTTTTTTCTCTGTACGTACTTAATGAAGAACACACATAAAATAATATACATACAAAGTCAAAATAGCTCTGGACATTTTCAAAGAGACTTCATTTACAGGTGGAGCAAGGATCAGCAAATTCAGATGATTTGCCTGACTTCACAAAGCAAGTTACAGATGGAGACAGAATAGCAAGGCAAGGCTCCTCATCCTTGCCTTCCTGAATTCCCCTGGTGATGGTCTTTTTTCGCCTGGTGTTTTGAGAATTAAAAGAATATAGAGGTTGGTTGTTGTGTTTTTGTTTATTTTCTCTTTCTTGCTTGCTTGCTTGCTTGCTGTCTTTCTTTCTTTTAGCAATGGAAACTTTAAAGAGAATATTGAGTAGAACCCTTTATCTTCTTTTGTGCATGCTATTAAATTTTAGACTATCAAATGCTAGGATATTAGCAGAATAATGTTGGTACACAGTATCTCATGCGCAGTGACTAGACTTGTTTATAGTCTAGTACTTGAATGCTTTTCATTTCAGAGTGTGTGCCAGTCCTTTTAAAGAAGAAAAGAAAAATCTAAAAGGAGAGGCTTGAAGAGGATGCCTCATTCAAATGGGGAGAATAGAATCTTATGACCGAGACTGTTTTAGCCAAGAAGGCTGAGCTGGAAATACAGATTTGCTTATTATTTTTGGATAGGTGAAAGAAAACAATCTTTTCTTTTTTGGGGGGTGAAGGGATGGGCATTTACAAAACGTTGTATTACTTGTATTCCATTCTTTTTAAAAAAGATTATTAGTTTTAAAAATTAATTATTAATTTACTTGAGAGAGAGAGAGCATGTACAGATGGGCCTGAGGGAAGGGAGGGACAGAGGGAGAGAATCCTTAAGCAGACTCACAGCTGAGTGCAGCCTATGGGGGCTCCATGGGGCTGGATCTCACAACCCTGAGATTATGACTTGAGCTGAAATCAAGAGTTGGCCACCTCACCAACTGAGTCACCCCGGGCCCCTGTATTACATACTTTTTAAATAAATTTTTCATTAGAAATATGAATTCTGTAATCTGCCTTTCCTCTTGTTCAATTTTCAGTTCCTTTAGGGTCAGACATTTTTAGGCAGTATGATCACTAAGCAAAAGAATACAGTACATGATTACTTTGATTGGTAGTGTAACTGTGTAACTTAGATTTTCTTTGCATCTAAGCTTTGTGTGTGTAATTTGACCCTGTGTGTAATTTGTGTGTATTGATAGTTACATTTATACCTTCAGTGGATTATTAGATGTGCAAGGGTCGTGAATTTTAAATGCAAATTTCAGCAGGCTGCAGGGTGAGTGGTGAGGGTGCGGTGGTGGCATCACTACTGGGTGTAAAAATTGGTTGGCTTTATTTCTTGGGGATCTTCTCAAGCTCAAGGAAGCAAAACCACTGGTCTCCCTACTGCAACATACTTGGTTTCTGTTAGAACTCCCTGCCCTGTCTTGTTCATTAATAGGGCTCTAATAGAACTGTAATCAAATTTAGAATTTTTTTTTTCTTTTTTACAGTGTAAGTGAATTAAATTAACTGAAATTATTGTGCTATAATTAATTATCATAAAAATTATAGTTTTTTTTATGAGCTCAGGATTTCATAAACTATCTTCAACAAGTATTTCCTAAAATATGTTTCTACTGACATATATAATGCAATTGCAGCTAGAACTTTTGAAAGAATTGATGCATTTTCTTCTCATTTGGTGATAAAAATAATGAAAAAAAGCTGAGTAAATCAGTTGGCATCAGCATTTTGAAGTTAGAAAAAAGCCAACTTTTCAAAGTTTTGTTTGTGCTTATTACATTTGAAGGCAGATTGTCAAACCTTCTATATCTGATATTTAAAAAAAGAGTTTTCAGGATAATGATCTTGAGTCTCTTTAAGATTCTCTCCAACTCTTCAAAGAAAAGTGCCTATGTTTAGTATATAGTGTTTCCTAATTCATAATAGTTTATTTAATAAAAAATATACAATATTTGAAAACAGCAAAAAAAATCTTTGATTAAGATCAGGAAAATAGAACCTCAATTATCCAAAGCACTTTTTTCTCTGAACATTTTATTTCACTGAACTTTTCTTAGGATGTATTTCTTTTGACTGTAGAGTTAAAGTTCATTATCCTCCATATATGTCTTTAAAAACTTTTCATTTGGTTCACAGTGCCTGTGCACTATTTTATAGTACCTAAGTCCATGTAAAAAACATTTATTTATATGATGAGGTAGATGCTTTTTTAATTAAGCATTTTGGGGGTGTGTATTCAACAGTCATGATTGTGATTACTTTATCACTGTGTGTGTGTCTCTCATGAATAAATAAATAAAATCTTAAAATATGTAAAAGCAGATATTTTGACCTCTGTTTGGCTTGAAATTTATAACAGGGTTTTTTATTTTTTTTAAGATTTTATTTATTTTTTCATGAGAGACAGAGAGAGAAAGAGAGAGAGAGAGGCAGAGGGAGAAGCAGGCTCCATGCAAGGAGCCCGATGCAGTACTTGATGCTTGGACTCGGGATCACACCCTGAGCCAAAGGCAGATGCTCAACTGCTGAGCCACCCAGGCATCCCATTTTTTTCTTTCTTTTTTTCTTTCTCTCTTTCTTTTTCTTTCTTTCTTTCTTTCTTTCTTTCTTTCTTTCTTTCTTTCTTTCTTTCTTTCTTTCTTTCTTTCTTCCTTTCCTTTCCTTTCCTTTCCTTTCCTTTCCTTTCCTTTCCTTTCCTTTCCTTTCCTCCTTTTTCTTTTTTCTTTTTTTTTTCTTAAGGATTTTACTTATTTATTTGAGAGAGAGTGAGAGTGAGTGCGAGAATGGGGGCGGGGTGCAGAGGGAGCAGCGGCCTCCAATGGAGCAGGGAGCCAGACATGGGACTTGATTCCAGGACTCTGGGATCCTGGATTCCAGGACCTGGGCTGAAGGCAGACCTTGTTTTCTTTTATTTTTTTCCCCCTTGTCTTAATTACTGAAGTAGAGTTTAGAACAGTGTGTAATGGCTACAAAAGAGTTTATGCTACTGAAGGAAAGTGAATGATTTTTATGACTCAACATAGTGTTAGTGAAGGGAGCATAAATACTGCGGGAGGCCCAGGACTGGTGTGGTCTGTTGGCCTAAAGAACTTTTTTCCCCTTTGATTCTTTGGTAGCATCCTTTCTTCCTCAAGGAAAAATTAAAGTTTGTATGCCTGTTGTATTCTTTTTTAAGTGAGGATTTCTTATTATTGGTATTAAATGTAAGTTTACTTAATTTCATACCGGGCATGTAGTCCCTTAAAACAGATTTGTGTCTTTATAAGGGATGGGAACTTTAGGGAAGGAATGTTCCGGATTTTCACTTAGTGAGGGACATTTTATTTTATGCCTTTCCTGATTACCTTATATTATGTATATGGTAAACAAAGAAAATTAAAGATAGGGTTTTACAACTGTAAACACAAATCTATTAACATGTCTAGGATGATAGAGAATCTAGATTAATTTTGGTTTTAAAATGAACTTAAAATAGAAAACAAGTTCTCTTGCATGAAGTAATTATAGTTCTTCATGATTTCTAAAAGCCATTCTATGGAAAGCAAATACAATAGAAGTCATTCCATTATGAATTAAACTAAGATCATTTGCATTTAATGAATATAAATCTGTTATTGGCTGAAGTGGACTTCATTGATTTCTCATAATTCTGTAGTGAACCTCAGGGAAATAGGAGAGAGGGTCAAATTTGTGACTATACTACTGTTGTGCACTTTAGAATTGGCAGAAAGCATAAAATAGGGAAGTTGCCTTGGAAACACTATTTTTTAAGAAATAAGTCTTACGTAATAAATGAGTACTAGAGTGTGAGCATAGATCCTCGTGTTGCTCCAGAGCCCCCTCCTTCCTTTCTCTGTGTTTTCACTTCAGGCAACTTTGTGAAATAAGTGCTTGACTTGCTTATGGCTTTGCATATTAAGTCAAACAAAAATTACACAACAGAAGGATTCATGTAATAATGTTTGAGACAAGTTTTTGAATAAACAGAAACTTTTAGCTGGCTCACTTTAAATGGTTGTTGACCTTATTTTCTTCTTCTTCTTTTTCTTCTTTGCCTTTTGCTTACATTTCTTAATTTCTGACTTGAGCCCCTGGAGCCAGCTCAGTCCTCTTCTGTGCCAGCTCCTCTTTGTCAAGCTTCCAGGCTCCTGCCCTCCTTGAGCCTGTGGCATGGTCCTGAGCCAACCTCTTTCTCAGTCATCTGTAGCTGTGTGTTTGCCCCTAGGATGACCTAACTGACCCAAGGGTCCTGGGGAGACTAGTAGGAGCCTTTAACAAAGCACTTTCTGGCTGGGAGCTATGTGAACCAGTATCAACATAGCATTTGTCTTTCATTTTCTCTTTGATTCCTGATTTTCTCTTTTGTCTTCACTGAAAGCCTCTCCGTTTGTTAAGATTTTCCCTGTCTTTTCCATCTTTTCGGTTAAGCCCTTCTCGCATGGGATTTCCTGGGGAAGTTGATTGGAAATACAGAAATTCCCTTAAGCAGTCTGTGTGAGAGAGGGGGACAAAGCCAGGGTTTGGATGCTGTGCCAGCAATGTGGGACTGTGTTGCTTTAGCTTCCTCATCAGCTACTGTCTGAAGTCTTGGACATCTAGAATCTCAACGTTCATTATATTTCTAACTTTTGTGCTGACTTTTATTTGATTCTCTCATTTATTTTGTTTTATCAAGAAAATACTGTTTTTAGGGACTTAAGAAAAATCTTTCTGCGGGGCCCCTGGGTGGCTCAGTTGGTTAAGCATCTGCCTTGGGCTCAGGTCATGATCCTGGGTCCTGGGATGGAGCCTCTCATGGGGCTCTCCGCTTAGCCTGGAGCCTGCTTCTCCCTCCCCCTCTGCCCTTCCCTCCCGCTGTGTTCTCTCACAAATAAATAAATAAAATCTTTAAGGAAAAGAAAAAAAAAACAAAAACCTTTTTTGCTTTTGATATTCCGTTCAGCATATGAACTCATATTACAATATGAACTCATATTACAATATGAACATATGAACTCATATTACAATATGAGTTGTAAAATTACAACTCTAGGTGGTCACTGTTACTGCTGTGTTTGTGGCTTTTAGACTATGTATAAATGTAATATTTTACACATACACACACACATTCATTTCTTTTCATTTGGATAATCTTTTGTGGATAACCCTTGGGTCCATTTCCTATTCAGTCTTGGCCCAAATCTTTTTTGAAAATGTTTAAAGCAACCAAAACAGGACACATTCATTTTCAGTTTATGGACTAGGGCCCCTCTCCAGTTCCAGAGAATGGGCCTGTGATGTTGATTATTTTGTTCGTTTGTGCCTGACAGCTTTCAGAAAGCGTGCTTGAGGGCTGACTCTGTTTCTGTAGGGTTCCCATGTTCGTGCATACAGGCGCCTCTCTGCTTGGCGAGGGGGGATGCATTTACAGGCAGAGTGCTGATCTTTATCCTCACTGGGAAAGAGAAGTTAGCACGTGGTGTGCATTGCTTGCTGCTTATCTGGGCAAGCACCTTATTAGCATGTGCTTGGTGTGCCTGAACTAGGATGTACTTTCTGATAGGGAGGTATATAAAACATTCGATATATCATGGATTGGAATAATAAAGGATTTACTTTGTTGAAATGTGTCTAATTCAAAGCTGCCCAGAAATCTTGACGTTTACAGTTAGAACTGGGCTGCTGGTTGGGAAGGTGCTTTTGTGCTCACTTCTTCTTTCATTTTGTGGTGGACTTGCTGCCAAGTTCCATGATTATAGTAGACTTCTTTTGAGATCCGACACCCATATTTTGTAAAATTCACATACCCTTCTCCTTGTAAGTCACTGAATTTGTATGCAGGTGGACCTTGAGGCCTGGTCTTCTGAATAGTGCAGTTGTGCCTTCTGTGGGTTTGAAAAAGTGTCATGACTCAAAATAGATGAGCTGTGGTTTTCCATGCATAGCTACAAGGTAGGTGACTACACAGTTGAAGTGTAAGGAGCTTCGTGCTACTTTTGGACCTGCACATGCTTAAGGAAGGGGCTCAGAGGTGTAGCACCGGCTATAGGCGGTCAGAGGGGTGTGGAACGCCTTTACATCTTGCTACATCTTGCTAGGGAGCACCTGTCCCCCGGACTGCAGAATTACTTTTCAAAAATGATCTTTCAGCTACAGTACATGCATTCCCCCCACCCCTGCTCATTTAAATGAATGAAGATCGTGGAGAGAGCAAAGGGAATTTCCACACAAGACGCCAGAGGATAGGAGAGTTTGTAAAAGTGAAGAGACCCGCAGCTCCTTCCACGCTGGAGTCATAAGTCCATTTGGGTGGGTTTTAGTTTTGTGAAATTCAGAGAGAAGCTAGGTGGTGGGACAGGAAGAGGAGTTTGAGTACTCTGTTTGGAGAACTCAGAGGCCAGGAAGTGTGCTCTTGTTCTGGAATAACTTTGTGGGGGTTGCTGAGAGGCCCCTCAGCCTTTCTCAGTGGGTGCCTATTTCTTGTTTTGAAGTCCACAGTGTGTGGGGAGGGTCTCCAGGGGCGTGATTTAAACTGCAGAGTCGCCTTGCTTCTGGGCGGGAGGAGGCGGACATGGTGAGCCCCCAGGGCTGTTTGAGACAGGGTTTCCATGTCAAGTCCTTCCCCATCGGAGCGGGCTCCTCAGAGAGCAGCCAGGAATTCGCGTGGCCCGCAGGGAGCGCTTGCAGCTGTCCAGTGGTTCTGGGCGCCACTGAGGCACCAGAGGCCCGAAGCCCCTCGCTCTGAGTCACGGGTGGGTTCCAGACCATCTTTCCGGGCAGTGCTTTCATTTTCTTCAGGTGGATGCCGGGAGGGGGACCACCTGGGGGGTCCATGCCTCACCTATTTTCTCTCTTTAATTTTTGTTTATTTATTTATTCATGAGAGACAGACACAAAGGCAGAGCCACAGGCAGAGAGAGAAGCAGGCCCCATGCAGGGAGCCCGATGCGGGACTCGATCCCGGGTCTCCAGGGTCATGCCCTGGGCCGAAGGCGGCGCTAACCGTTGAGCCATCCGGGCTGCCCTCTCTTTAATTTTTTGAGGACCGTCCACACGGCTGTCCCGGAGCGATGTGGGTCCCCTCCCCCGGGGCACCCCGCCGGCCTGGGCGCGGCGGGAGCCCACAGAGCCTCACTTGCGCCCCGGTGATGAGGCTGAGCGCCTCTCGGGTGCCTGGTGGCCGCTGGAGGTCTTCTTCGGAAAAACGTCCCTTTACTCCCTCAGCCAGGTTTTAGGACTGAACTGTCTGTTTTGCGACTCAGTTGCATGACTTCTTTATGTGTTTTGGATATTGACCCCAACCGGGTCTGTGATGTGCAGCATCCTCTCCCTCCCATTCTGCTGGTTGCCTTTTCACTTTGGGGATGGTTTCCTTTACTGTCAGAAGCTCTTTGGTTTTTTTGTTTTGTTTTGTTTTTTAATTTATTTATGATAGTCACAGAGAGAGAGAGAGAGAGAGAGAGAGAGAGAGAGAGAGAGAGAGGCAGAGACACAGGCAGAGGGAGAAGCAGGCTCCATGCACCGGGAGCCCGACGTGGGATTCGATCTCGGGTCTCCAGGATCGTGCCCTGGGCCAAAGGCAGGCGCCAAACCGCTGCGCCACCCAGGGATCCCCCAAGCTCTTTGGTTTGACCCAGCGCCACTTCTTTAGTTTCGCTTTTGTTGCCTGTGCTTTCAGTGTCAAATCCAAAAAAATCATCGCTAAGACCGGTGCCAAGTAGCTTACCTAACTCCATGGTTTTTTTTTTTTTCCAGAAGTATTATGGTTTCAGGTCTTATATTTAAATCTTTAATCCATTTTAAGTTTGTTTTGGGACATGGTATAAGGTAATGGTTCCCTCCCTCCTTTCCTTCTTTCTTTTCTTTCCCTTGCCTACGGCTGTCCAGTTTTACCTACATCATTTACTGGAAAGACTGTCCTTTCCCTGTTGTGTATGCTTGGCTCCTTTGTTGAAAATTAATTGACATGGGTTTATTTCTGGGCTCTCTATTGATCTACAAGTCTGTTTTTAGTGCCAACAAGTTTTCAGTACCAATACCATACTCTTGAATAATATACCTTTGAAATGTAGTTTGAAATGGGGACTTGTGATGCTTCCAGCCTTGTTCTTCTTTTCTTAAGATTGCTAGTCAGGGTCTTTTGCCTATCAGAGTATTAACACTCAATATGGCACATCTAGTTATAATATAGAGTTGTAAAACTTTGATATTTAATTCACCAAATTGATTGTAAGCACCTTGAGTGCAATTGATAAACTCACAGATGTATTTATTTAGTTTAGTACCTTTTTGTTCAGGGTTGTTTAGTTGGGCTGGTGTTCCCCTGCCAATAATTGGAGGACTGGTGCTTATCTGTGCAAGTGTGGGAGCTGGTCCTGAGTCCATGTACATACAACTTAAGTCATGGGGGCAGCCCGGGTGGCTCAGCGGTTTAGCGCTGGGAGACCAGGGATCGAGTCCCACGTCAGGCTCCCTGCATGGAGCCTGCTTCTCCCTCTGCCTGTGTCTCTGCCTCTCTCTGTCTCTCTCATGAATAAACACATAAAATCTTAAAAAACAAAAACAAAACAACTTAAGTCATGGGCCCTTAGACATGGACATCAGCTGTAAGAACTAAGCTGATTGTGGGGTATGTAGGTGGCTCAGTTGGTTAAGTGTCCGACTCTTGGTTTCAGCACAGGTCATGATCTCAGGGGTTTGAGATTGAGCCCCTCGTCGGGCTCTGGGCTCAGCAGGGAGTCTGCTTGGGATTGTCTGTCCTCCCTGTCCCTGCTCACTCTCTTTCTCTCTCTCTAAAATAAATAAGTAAATGAATAAAATCTTAAAAAAAATAAGCTAATTTTATTTCTGGATGATTTTTCTACCTCTAGTTTCTGACACTTTTAGTTACAAAGGTAAAGATCTATCCATATTCCCAGTTGCAGTTTTGCTTAGTTGGAAGCAACGTTTCCTCTTTGTAAGCATCGTGAAAACTTTTCTCCTTATGATGGGATGTAAGTGGATACAAATAGTTCACAGCATATGGTTTATATTTATCTGGTTTTAAATTTCTGTTGTTCAGCCGTAAAACAGTGTTCTTACATTACCATAGATATTTTGTCAGAGGTTTCTTCACTGACTTAGGGAAACCCTAAAGCCAAGGAATGTACACATGAGGGGAGTGTTTGAGAACAGGACCCTCTTTTAGGAATAACAGCGAAACATGGCATGGCCTTTGGGGAAAAGTTGCTATTTTGAGAGCAAAAGGCAGGGTAGAACCAATCGGTGGTTAGGAGTATAGACTAAGTAGTGGTTTTCTCACTTACTAGTCAGTGACTTTGGGCAAATCCCTTACCCGTTCTGAACCACAACTGCCTCTTTTATGAAATTAGAGTGATATGAGGGTGATATGAGCTGATGTATGTAGAATCGAAAGCACAGTGCCTATTACCTAGCAAATAATCAATGTCAACTATCAGTATTTTAACATTGATGATGATCATTGATGATGATCATTGATGATGATGATGATCATCATCATCATCTTAGCAGAGACCTTAGCAGGTTGAAATTGATTTTGTGCTTTTGTTTTTAAATTACTTGTTTTTTTAATTTATTTTTATTTTTTATTGGAGCTCAATTTGCCAACATATAGTACCGCAACCAGTGCTCATCCCGTCAAGCGCCCCCCTCAGTGCCCGCCACCCAGTCACCCCCACGCCCCACCCACCTCCCCTTCCACCACCTCTTGTTCGTTCCCCAGAGTTAGGAGTCTCTCATGTTCTCTCTCCCTCACTGATATTTTCACTCATTTTCTCTCCTTCCCCCTTTATTCCCTTTCACTATTTTTTATATTTCCTGAATGAATGAGACCATATGTTTGTCCTTCTCTGATTGACTTACTTCACTCAGCATTATACCCTCTAGTTCCATCCACATCGAAGCAAATGGTGGGTATTCGTCATTTCTAATGGCTGAGTAATATTCCATTGTATGTTTTTTAATTACTTGTAAGAGTGATTACATTACAACTAGCTGGGTGGTCTTATGGTGGGTTTGATCTCAATAGAAATAACGATCCCCTAAGCATGGGCTATTTTATGAAAGTACTGGGAAAGAGAAACTCTTTATTGATTATCGTTAATATGATTGCTAACTCCACAAAATAATGTATTAATGCAGTTTTTTTTTATTAGTATTAGTGGCTCATTGAGAAAACCCATGAAAATATCTCCCTTAGTGAGGTTTGGTTTCAGAAATGAAATTGAAGCACTATAATAAGTTGAGCAGGGAATGCAGGAACCTACACAATTGGAAAAACTAACCCCAAACTGAAGTGGCTGAGTGAACACCTCTGCTGAGATGCTTTCCTTGACTGTGTTATATAACATCCCTCAGCTGGCTTTGTTGATGTGTGGTATTCTTTGTGAGGTCATCAATGACATTATCAACAATTCAGAAGTAATGATACTGAGTTAAAGTCCATCAGCTACAAAATTCACATCCAGGACACCACCGGGCTGCTGTCTATATGGGGTGGGCACAAGCATTGTTTAGGTAAATAAAACTAGGTCTCTATTCTCTGTCCCTCATTGTCAGGGGAACCCCGTTAGCCTGGAGATGCTGTCTCTGGACTGCTAGGGTTTCCACTGTTGTGTGATAGGCAACCCATATGAACATACGCAAAAGTACGAGGGAGGGTGATGGTGGGGTATGACAAATGAGTGCCTTGCAAGTTGGCTTAGTTGAGATTTTCAGTATCAGAACAATCTTGGATGTAAAGTTTTGCTTAGGGTAGACTGAATGATGAATGGACGCCCCTAGCCATCATATTGGCATACTAATTATTGTGCATCACTTGGGAAAGAGGGCACCTTTCTCTACCTCCAGCAGTAGAGAAACATGCATGTGAAATATTTTTCTGGTGAGAATCTTTTTTAAAAAAAATATTTATTTACTCATGAGAGACACACACATACAGAGAGGCAGAGACACAGGCAGAGGGAGAAGCACGCTCCATGCAGGGAGCCTGATGTGGACTCGATCCCGGGACTCGGGGATCGTGACCTGAGCCAAAGGTAGGCGCTAAACCGCTGAGCCACCCAGGTGCCCCTCTGGTGAGAATCTTAATAGAAAAGATGAGTCTTAGAATTTATTAGTCCGTCAGAAGGAGTATGGTCAGAGGAAAAAATAAATTTTTCAGAAATGCCAACTTTTTTTTTAGTATATAATTTATAGGATTCCAAAATGAATTTTCTATGAAATCACAGTTACCAACTGCACTGAAATTCTTTGATTTAGTGTAGTTATGCTAATGGATTCTATTCATCCTATATGGACCTGAACATTTTGATTGTATCCTAATTTACATTGAGATACTAGATGTTCTTTAGTATCCTAGGTTAAAACTGACTTCATATTAAATACTTTCCTGAGTCATGAGATACTTGTAGAGTATAAGGCATGTTGTCTAGACAGGTCTGACCTCCACCCATTCAGGAAAATAGGGTAGTGGCTTCCCTGTAAGATGTGGCTGTGCCAGCTGCTACGGTGAATGAAAAGTCTCAGGCAGGTCACATTGCTCAATATCAACTCTAAGTTAGAACTCTTTTTTTTTTTTTTTTAAGATGATCACATGGTTTTATCTTTTTTTGTTTAGCAAAATAAAAGCTGGCAAGGGTTCTTTTGGTGGAATTTTCATCTTGATGCACTTTTGTTGTGTGGTGTTTCTAAAAAATTAAAGGATATTGAAGCCATCAAAAAAACTTCTATTTCAAGATGAGAAGAAAGTCAAGAGCTAACACAATGCAAGATTTTATTTAGAAATATATAGCAAGGGGCTCCTGTGTGTCTCAGTTAAGCATCTGACTTCCTCTTGGGTCATGATCTCGGGGTTGCCCTCCACCTGCTTATGATTCTCTTTCTCCCTCTCCTTTTGCGCCGCCCTTCCTCACCACCCCCCTTTTCTTTTAAGATTTTATTTGACAGTTGAGAGAGAGTGAAGGCGTGCCCGCGTGTGGGAGCAGACCCGGGAGGGGCCACTGCCGGGCTCCCGGAGCCGGGCTCCTGACCTGAGCCACCCAGGTGCCCCCCTCACCTTGTCTGTCTGAAAAAAACTGAAAACAGAAACCAGAGTGCTGGATATGGAGAGTTGCCCCTTGAAATTGCCGTGCTGTGCAACCCTGGCTAGAAGAAAACTTTTTTTTTTTTAATTAAGTTCCCTTAATGACAGGAATTCTAGCTGTCACTAGGAATTCTCTTTTGTCGCTTTGTGAAAGGATCAAGGCACCGTCTGCTTGACTTCTTATCTGTCAAGTGTAGATTGTTCTGAGGAATGCACCTGTGTTGGCTCCCTCCTGAGAGCTTCGATGGGAGGGGAGAGGCCGGGCAGGGAGTTGAACCTCGGCGTGAATTGCACCTGAGCCAGAGCACCTGCAGGAACCACGAGGCCCCGCTGTCTCCACTAGCGGCAGCTCCCCCCCGCCCCCATTTCCTTGTGGAGGGGATTAGCAGTTGAACAGATTTGCAAGTACAGCCTGCAGTTTCGTGAGATACACAATACCATTTCTTTTCATGGCTCTCTTGACTTTATGCTGTGTCAATATCTTCAGTTGTCTCTTCATTTGCTTTTCTTTCTGTAATTCCTGTTGGAAGGTCACTTTTATGTGGTCAGTTCCCTTGTCTCTGTTTTTTTTTTTCTTATGTTTTTTGGCCCATGATAACTTCCTTGTTTTATGTTTTGTTTTCTAGCTTAATATTGGTTCAGAATCTTGCAAGGTCTCTTTTTATGATGGGGATTGTTATCTGATCAAAATCCTAATTCACTTCTGTTTCCTTTTTGTTTTTCTTTGTAGGCTAAGAAATGGCATTTCAGAAAGCAGTGAAAGGGACTATTCTTGTTGGAGGAGGTGCTCTTGCAAGTGTTCTAGGCCTCTCTCAATTTGCTCATTACAGAAGGAAGCAAGTAAGTAATTATGCATGTTTTGATTATAATATGAAACTTCTATCTGTTAAAGAACTGCATATGGGGCGTGTGTACGTTTGTTTAGAAATTACTGTCTCCACTTGATCTGAAAGACAGTAATTTGGAGTACTACCTTAATGATCCTTGAGAACTGTGTGTATATCATTTTTTAAAAATTTCTTTACCAGAAAGCATTACATTATTTAGCTTCTGTTTTGGCTCTCTGGTTTTAAAAGAGTGCCTCATTTCCAAAGGCCAGGGTTTGTTCATTTAGACTTTCCTTCTCTAATTCATCCAAATGTCTGGGTACCTTCTGTGTTCCTGCCAAGAGTTTGTCTTATTAGAAGGCAGGCAGGCAGGCATCTGAGAAAGGAAATGGAACAGAGCCTATACAAAAGGCCCAACTTTGAATCTTGGTTTTATTTCTTAAAGATTTACTTGTGTATGTAGTATTACTTTATAGTGGATAACATTTTTAGTGGGAGAAAGCCATGAAATGAGATTGGTATGAAGTTTCCAGATCATTTAAAGTACTCAGTTTATTTTCACCCCCCCCCCCCCCACCTTTGCACTACAACTATACCGAATTGATGCCAGAAAATAATTTTGGTGACTGGTTTTGTTCTTTTTAGGCTTGAACTGCTGGCAGGCACCTCTGATGTTAGTATTATAGTCTCCTGGTCTCCCTTACCCATGTCACTAGGGCATTTTATGATACCAGCTCCGTGGTGTATTCCTGATTCAAAGACGGAGGTAAAAGAATTTGGGAAGCTGTATGCAGCTGGACTATCTATTAACTACTTATTTTTTCCATTTTTGTGAGAGCCTTTAGGCCATGGCTTGCCTTGCACATGTTTTTTTTTCTTTGTGCTCCAAGGCAGTGGGACTAGCCACATTGCTTGGAGTTCTAGATCCTGAGTGAGAAATGCCAGTTTCTTTCTTTTTTAAAGGTTTTATTTATTTATTTACGAGAGACACAGAAAGAGAGACAGGCAGAGACATAGGCAGAGGGAGAAGCAGGCTCCCTGCAGGGATCACAACCTGAGCCAAAGGCAGATGCTCACCCACTGAGCCACCCAGGTGCCCCAAGAAATACTACTTTAAAAACACATATTGGGAAGAATCAATTTGCTGGCTTATCGTTAAAAAAAGAAAAAAGACAGAAAGAAAAGTGGCTCATTTTTAATGCTTCTTCCTAAAGATGGAGGGATTTGAATAGGTCGTGTTAGTCTTTTTCATCTTTCCCTCTGAGCACATGGCGCTTAAAGTTTCCCCAGGTGTATATCATACTTTCAGGTATTATTAATCGACTGCCTTGCTATATAAAGCTCATCCTCGCTCGTGTACTGTTCCTTTAAAAATAGTGCCTCGGTTGCTTAAAAGTAAATGTGAAAAGGTGCTGCTCCTGCTGAGGCTATTTCAGAAGGTGCAGGCCTGTCTGGGAAATGGCTTCAGTGGACTGGGTTACTTCTGCCCTCTTCACCAGGGCTGTCTGAAATGACACTGGCAAGTGCCGGCGCCAGAGGTCATAATATCTAATCTGATGAGTTGTTGCTAAACTGGCACATGGTTTAGGTCTGTTAACCGTAGCAAGCATTTTCTACTTCAGAGTTTATAACTTTGTACTGAGGTCATACTGTTTCATATGGTTGGTTTGATTTTTCCTTAATTTCACATGATAAGCAGCTGATAACAGTCTCTAATAATCATGTCAGGGGTGAATTTTAGTAAAATCCAGGCAAAACAAGGATCTTTTGCTTTCTGGGTCATTTTGCCATTTTCTCCTTCCTAGGTTAGATATCCTGATGACCCTAATAGCCACGTGAAACAGATACCAGCAGTTTCAAGTCATTTATAATTTTAATCTGACAAGTTCTTTTGAGAAAAATCACCATAGGCATATTCAATCAATGACTTGCATAAGACATTCATCCGAGAGTGTGCATTCTTTTGTGGTTGGTGATTCCTGTCCCTTGAAGCTGCTGCTGTGAGCATATTTTGGGTAGCACATTGGGATGTAGCCCTGTGGATTAGCAAAAAAGAGAGAAGGGAAGTGAGGGGGAAGAGAGGACAACTCATTTGAGCCATGGACGTAAAATGACCAGAGGCCTCAGCTGTCCTCTCTCAGAAAATATCTGCCAATCAGGGCCATTCCGGGGGACTTTTCAATGGTCAAGAAAAATCTGCCCTTTGATACCCATTATTTGGCTATGTTTTATAGAAGCTGGGTCCTAAATGTGACCAGGCGTGCTCCATTTTTCTGCAAAGCGATGCTTAGAGTATTGACTTGCGTTTTTATGTTTTTTTTTTTTCCAGTTTTCTAAGAAGATTCTAACTAATAAACTGTCCTCCTTTAAGAGTAGGTTGGTGTTGAAAGTCCAAGATACTGACGTAGTAGAAAGCCATCTGTTGAGTTCAAGTTCAGGCACATTTTGCTGGCATTCCTGCACTGGTCCCTAGAGCTTGTGCTCATTTGATATTCTAAGCACGAAGCTTCCTTCCTAAAATACAGGCAGGGATTGTATTCTAAATACAAACGAGTTGACTCTGAAAGTCGGTCAATTGTTAAAGCATATTTGACTGAAGAGACATTGCGATGTGTAAGCATTTAGGTGCCACATCAGCCCACACAAAACCTTTAAAATCAATTCTACAGTTAAATTAGCTTGTATTTACAAGGAGGGTAATAGAAGAAGAGGTATTATGTATATGTTTTTTTCTTTTATTAAACAGGAAGCACTATGAAATTAAATAAGATGTTCACTTACCTTTTACCAAGTTGCTTGAATAAAAGACATCTCTGGAGAGTCTAGCATTTCTGGAGACTGGTTAGGGGTTACAGGTAATAGCAATGATTGTTTGGTCTCATGTCATAGTATGGCTTTCCTGCATACAAGCATATTATTAAATTTACATTTTGTTTTTCAGTGATCAGTAGTGTCCATTGTTGATTCAAGGGAAGCACAGAGATTTTTTTCTTTTCAGATAAATCAGAGTTAGAAGAGATGGCCTAAGGAGATATTGTTGGTATTATTATTGTTATTATTTTCTTTCGGAGCTGGAGCAACCTAAATTTTCCTATTCCACTGAGGACGCTGATGGGGGAGAAGAGATGAATGTTGGCTGACTTGTTTTTCACTGTGTCCACCTGCAAGAAAGGAGATTTGAGGCCACAAATGTCATCCACTTTCTAGGCTCCCTTTGGTTACATGGGTAGGGTTTTTTTGCATAGCCTTGGAGAGGCCTCCTATTCATTTTATTTTCCTCCTCCTTTTATTTTCTCACCTACAGTAGGTGATTAAATTTCCACAGTCTTCTTGATTTTCCTCTCCCCAGGCTATATGCCACGGACCAAGGGGCTGAGTAGTGGATATAAGCACAGTGGGTATATACCACCTTCTTAAATCCCACCAGGCATGTGGCAAGCAAACATCTCTGTGGTGGTGTGCAAGATTTTTGAGAGCAAGTTATTTGTCATTCACTATTTAGTATAGGTTGGTTTAATAATAATTTTAATTGGGGGCATCTGGGTGAGTCAGTGGTTGAGCATCTGCCTTTGGCCCAGGGCGTGACTCCGGGGTCCTGGGATCAAGTCCCACATTGGGCTCCCCGGAGGGACCCTGCTTCTCCCTCTGCCTGTGTCTCGGCCTCTGTGTGTGTGTCTTATGAATAAATAAATAAAATCTAAAAAAAAAAAAAATTTAATTGGAAGGGACTTGGAGGACATCCGGCCTTCTTCTTGGGACGGGATGCTCTTTGAGTGATTTCCTCATATCTAGTGAAATGGAAGTGTCATTTCATGGAGGAGTCTTCCTTTTCTAATTTCAAGCTGGTGAGAGAAGTGGATGGAGAGGAAAGTTAAAATGAAGAGAGAGGGCCTTGTGTGCTTTCAGAGCCAGTCAACCTTATTGAGGAGCGGAAGTGGAGAGTGTTAAAGCTAGGGCTGTGTGAAGGTTCCTCAGGTAGGTGGGAGGAATGCGGGTGGCTGGTGGAATGGGGACACAAACAGTGTGGGTGTGCAAAGATTTCACTGAGGGTTGCCCCAGGCTTTTGTCTTCCATTATAGACCAAAGGCACTTTTTGAAACTTTTTTTTTTTTTAACTCAACGTTTATTTCATACCTTCTAGGTCTAACTGGAAACACTGGTGTGATAGTGTGGGCTTCTTTTTTAACCCCAGTGGTGTGGCTGATGTAACAAAGATCTATTTAGGTCTGAGAGTGGGCCCTCTCACGTAACACATGCTTGGTTTGTTTCTTCCATTACCCACTCTGAAGGTATGGTGGGCTTTGTGAGCCAACTCTGAGGTGAGGCCTGAAAACCACTGAGAGCTTTCTCAAAGCCCGGATGTGAAAGTTCTCTTCTTCTTTTTTTTTTTTTTTGTACCCTACAAAGGCAGGGAATGAGCTTCAGGTTAGGGAATCAAGATCTCTTTTCAGTTTGAGGAGTGATTGTATTAGAATTGGGTAATTCAGAGATTCTCATTGATCCAATTCCCTTCCACTCATCAGTGATATAACATAAAGGATGAGAGTATGATCTTGGCAAAGATTGCCTGCATCTAACACATAGCTCTACTGAAGAGCTAAGAGGCCAAGGACAATTTTCTTAAACCCTTTGGACCTCATTTTCCTCTGTCTGTAAGCTAGGGAGAGTAGTGGTACTTCCCTCATAGGAATGCTGAAGAGCAATAAAGCCTGCAAAAGTTTCTGGAACATAGTAAGGTCTCAAGAAGTGTGAGCTAGTATTAGATTCCCAGGTGATAAGAATATAAAGTGTGGTTATGAGTTGCAGAAAAGTTGCTCTTGTCACTGGTGATCCTTGGGTTCAGGGTTACGTTGTTAAGACTTTGAGATCAGCAGCACTGGTATGTCCATCCTCTGCAGTTGCAGGAGAATGGCCAGAAACCAGGTATACAACACCTGCTGTTTTCTCTTTGCCTTGCTTCCTGATCTGATGATGAGCCAATACTCAGGTGGACAATCCTGGTTATTAAACTCCTTTTCTGTAGCAAGTAATAAATTACTTGAAGTTCCAATTGTTTCTCTTTTTCTACTTAGGTTTTTACGAGTTATGGCAGACTAGAATTATATGGCTGATATGTTTCTAAAAAGTTACGTGAATATGTGTTTTTGATAAATTAATTTTATATAGTACAATGTTATTTGTTGGAATTGCATGGTGAAGCATTTTAAAAAACAAACCGTATTTTTAAAAGGGTGATTTTTAAAAAATTCTCTTGTATCATTTTAGCTTGAAGTGGAATGTAGTTAGACTTATTATTTTCCAAAGCCAATGATGTAGTAGTAGTAATTATTGACAGGATCTTCATGCTTTGCAAAATAGCTTCTCACTTTTGTAAGAGACAGCAATTTACTACACTTGTGAGTGGCTTACTAAGTACTAGAATTCACTCTGTTTTGTGTATGAATTAAGGAAACATGAAAAAAATGATAGTGGTGATGTGTTAGGTGAGTTGAATTACAGGTAAAACTGTATTACCTTTGTTGCTAGTATCATCAAAACTCAGAAGGAAAAATGCATATGCTAATGAGAGGCAAAGTGATGCATGAATAATTAAAATCCATAGGAATTTTGAGAACATTGTTTTAACTTGTAATTTCAGCCTCTTCTCAATACATTATTTGTAAGAGATTCTAATAAAGCAGAGCTTTTTCATTGGTAATACTAATGACTCAAAGTACAAAAGATAAGATTGGAGAAGGAATAAAAATAGAATAATCACCTCTAGTGAATCTAAGATCCTCTTTGGGATTTATTTCAGTGGACCCCCACCCCCAAATGAACAGATATTTAGCTTCCTGAATTCATCTGTCACACAGGTGTGTGGGGGAGTTTGGTGGGCCTGTTAATGTGCACAGGTTATGAAAGTTTTCAAAACTCCAGTTCCTTTACGAAGTAAGTTTACTGTCGTTGACTCAGGCTTTTTCCCGCTGCCAAGCACTAAGTCAATATATTCAAGCCAGTGATCACAGTACCTGACATAAGGCAGGTCTTCAGTATTTTCCCTTCCCCTGATATAGGATGGGGACATTTGAAAGAGACCTAGCCCTGTTAGGCATAATAAGGATGCCATTACACTAGATTTCTCTCCATAGCTGAGCTTTTGGTTGGCAAAATGTGGCTTATATTAACTGCCAGACAGAGAAACTGGTAGAGGATAGGGAAGCATGAATTTCAGATGAATATCTGTTGAAGAGAACTAACAGTCATAAGCAAATGCTGGTGAAGGATGTAGAGCAACAGGTACCCTCATTCACTGCTGGTGAGAACACAAAATGGTATAGCTACTTTGAAAGACAGTTGGGGGATCCCTGGGTGGCGCAGCGGTTTGGCGCCTGCCTTTGGCCCTGGGAGCGATCCTGGAGACCCGGGATCGAATCCCATATCAGGCTCCCGGTGCATGGAGCCTGCTTCTCCCTCCACCTGTGTCTCTACCTCTCTCTCTCTCTGTGGCTATCATAAATAAATAAAAAAAAATAAAAAAATAATAATAATAAAAAAAAAATGAAAGACAGTTGGGCATTTTTTTTTTTTTTTTTTTTTTACAAAACTACACATATTCTTACCATATGATCCAGCAATCGCTCTCATTGGTGTTTATCCAAAAGACTTGAAAACTATGTTCACACGAAAATCTGCACAGGGATGTTTATAATAGTTTTATGCATAATTGCTAAAACTTGGAGGCAACCAAGATGTCCTTCAGTAGGTGAGTGGATAAATAAACGGTGATGCATCCAGACAACGGACTATTATTATTCAGCACCAAAAGGAAATGAGCTATCATGCCATGAAGAGACAGGGAAAAAAAAATGATAATGGAAGAACTCCACTAGGGAGTTCTCCAGAACTGCTGGAGACAGTGAAACGATCAGTGGTTGCCTGGGGTGTGGGGGAGATGATGAGGGGGCGTAGAGGGTTCTTAGGGCAAAGAAACCACCCTGTATGCTAGTATAGTGGTGGCTCTGTGTCATTATGCATTTGTCCAACCCCGTAAAACATACAACAGCAAGAGAGGAACTCTTAAGTAAGTTATTGACTTTGGGTGATTGTGTCAGTGTAGGTTCATTCGTGGTATAAAATGTGCCATTCTGGAGAACGATGGTGGTGAAGGACATGTATGTCTGGGGGCAGGAGGTATGTGGAAAACCCCTGGATCTTCCTCTCAATTTTGTAGTAAACTCAAAACTGCTAAGAAAAAAAAAAAAAGCCTTAAAATACACAAATACATAAATACAACATGTAGAGCACATAGGAGGACATGATGTCAATTAGGAAAATTTAAATTCTAAAAATTCCACTCATACTGCTTTTCATTCGTATCTTTGATTGGATGTAACTAATGCTTAGTCATTATCTCTAAGAATTTTACCTCAGTTATAAATATTCTACTGGTTCCTAAGCTAAAGAGTATATGTGGGTTTGAAATCAATATAAATCTTCCTGAGCACTGATGGAGCTGAAATTATTACATGCCACGTCTGCTTTATGCTTACCAGATTGCTTTTAACTTTGTGAGTCAATTCCAGCCAGCAGACTTGTTTGTTCTAAGTAAATAATCTTCCATCTCCAGAGGCATTTTTCATAAGTTCATAAACAGCCTTTTTCTTAAAAAAAATATTATGAAGTTCTGGAATAGCAACTGTTCTTAGACAGTTTTTGTTACTGTTGATGTTGGTGTTTAGGTGGGGAACTATCGTGTTAGATACCATATGAAGAATGCAAATGAAGGAGAAGGGACTCCTGATTAACAGGTTGAAGAGCTGCTGACTTCAGCATTGTGTCAGATATAAAGGTAGAAATGTCTCTGCATTGAGGTTTCGTGGAGCTTGTGTTTAGGGATCTGTCCTTTTGGAGCTTTAGATGTATGACTTTATTTTTCTGTAAATGATGGGTCCTAAAAACTCTGCATGGACTATATGCAGGGTAGGTGAGCTGTGAGTCTTGGGTTGTAATGCTAAACATATCCCATAATTTTGTATTAATTTGAGCATACTAATTGATGTAATAACTCCCAAAGCTCATGGGGTTCTCACCATGAAGGTTTATTTTATTTATTTATTTACTTATTTAATTTATTTGTTTATTTAAGATTTTATTTATTTATTCAAGAGAGACACAGAGGGAAAGAGGCAGAGGCACAGGCAGAGGGAAAAGCAGGCTCCATGGAGGGAGCTTGATGCGGAACTTGATCCCAGGCCCCGGGGGTCACCACCTGAATCAAAGGCAGACATCAACTACTGAGCTGCCCAGGTGTCCCAAAGATCTGTTTCTTGCTCACAGTACAGTTCAATGAAGATAGGTGGGGGACCTGTTTTTTGCAATCACTGGGGGGTCTGTGTCTCTTTATTCTGGTGGCTTTGGTATATTATAGGGCTTTTTGACCCCCTGGATCATTTTTAGCCAATTCTAAGGGAGGGTGGGAAATGCAATCCAGTGGTGTTCTTTGGAGGAAGAGAAAAAGTTTAAGCATCCAGCCATTATATCTGCGTCCTGACTTGAGTTTGTAATCCAGTTGACGAATGAGCTGCATTTCTTTTGATAAGAGTTTTATTGTTAGAGTTTATGCCAAAGACTATACCATTCACTTGCTACTTTTATGTAGAACCCTTGCATAGATTCCTGGAAAAACTATTTTTCTCCTAGAAACACAACTAAATATGTTGGGGCTGTGTCTGATATCTAAAGCTTGATGAGGATTCTGAACACACTATATTTTCCATAAGACCAGTTTGAACTATTCTTAACTACTCTATATGGTTAACCATTTCTTCAGAGGCATGTTTCATCAAGAGCACTAAAATTATGCAGACAGAGCTGGAAATGTTCTTTGAAGAGCATCCTATCATCTTCCTTATAATTTTGGTTTTTATTTAACACTTAGCTCCCAAAGTGGGGCCATGGCAATATCTTTGAGTTATAACTCACATCAGGCCTTCGAGGAGTTTGTGATGCTATTTTATTGCTGGCATACAAAATCAGCGAGGTTAACTGTACTGCTAGAGGTCACACAGTGAGTCAACGACTGAGCTATGATTAGCGTTGACAGCTGGTGAGCTTCTAGGCTGTTGCTAACAGAGCAACATTGACATTCATTCTGATTTGACTTTGCATTTCATTTTCAACTATTTATTCATTTTGAGGCCTCTTTAAGAAACTTTTTAGGGATATTGTAGGACCGAACAAACTTTCTCTAAATGCTTTGGGGAGAGTCCTTTAGCTCTCTTTCTTCCCAGCTTAATAGTTAAATTATGTTTATGTGCAGAAGGCTTCCTGTAGGTAGAGTTTTGGCAAATTAAGAAGAAAATAGATGCTTTAAGTTGAGTTAGGCAGTGTTAATTTTACTCACTTCCTTTATTTTGTAAATTGTGGTCTTTCAACAAAGAAGTTCTGAGATCTAATTATATGCTTGTGAGTACAAATAGAAATGTTAAAAAAAAGTATATTTTTGAAGAAATAATTCACAGAGAAATGGAAAGTGTGCATCCTAAATTTGACCTATAACTATTTTTGAACATCAAGTTGAACTGTAGCCGAGGGCCATCTGGATTGTCAAGTTTGGAAATTTTTATTTACCTGCAAGCAAGGGGAGGATGAACCCCCTATATCTGCTTCCAGGTGTATGTGTTAGGGAAGTTTCTAAGGAAGAGTGCTATTTCATAGAACTTGACTGCACAGTGTGGCTGGCCACAGTCTCTAGGACTTCTGAGTTCACTGATGGTCATTATAACAGCTCCCTGCACTGCTGGTGCTGGAGAGGCTGACGGATTGAGGGGCCCAGGTAACCTACATAAATAGGCAAAGAGAGCCTAGCACAGCTGAAGTCATGGGATGTGGAGTCAAACCTGGGATCAAATTCTGATTCTCTCAGTTACTTGCATTAGGAATAACTGAACTCACTTTCCTTGGTGGCCAAAGGAAGCCTCCATTCTGTGGTAATGATGAAACCTATAGGAGCTAGCTCATTAGAGTGTGGGGACTAGTAGCAACCAATCAAGCCCCAGTGCCGCCTCTTCCCCCTCTGGCCTCCCTGAGCTCAGGCGTCTTCTCCAGAGTGATACCAAGTTGAGATACCTCCAAATATATAATTTCTGAAATATTTATTTGCAAACCAATGAAACACATCCCCCAAACCTCAGATCATTAGTCAATTATGATGTGAGTTTATCTGAAGTAGATTTACACAGATCCAAGGTGCTTTCCCTCTTTTTCAGCTATAAAAAAGGTTTACAGTTTAATAGTTTGGATATATCACGATTGCTATTCTCAAAGAGCTTCTGTGTGATTCCTCAAATGAATCGCAGCCACTTAAAGGCCAGACAGCATCTTCAGGGTGAACTGGAGCTCTCTGCTGTCACCCCAGAAGGAAGGACTTGTTTTCTCTTCTCTGGGCCCCAGTGTAGGTGACAGTCCAGCCATTAGCAACTGTTCCTACAGAGGAATAGTAGGTCCCTCACCAAGGATGTTCACAAGTGAGAAATGTTGCTTACTGTCATGTAAGTACAAGAAAAAAACATCATTGTTTAGAATCACAAAGTGATTCGGGAGGTGAAGGCCATTAGAACACACTAAGATTCACTGTAAGGAGTTGTAGGTCACACCTTCTTTCCAGGGAAATAAAAATATTGTTGATCTTTTTCAGTGACAACAGAACATGAAGCGATTTCCCTTAAATCTAGCAGTTACATTACTAATATGTGATTGAATCACATGAGATGGGAGACAGTGAGAGTGATAGTTGCAGGATGAAGTGATTTGCATGAGAGCCTACTTTGTACTCCAATTATTACTATACATGATTACAGGACAACCTGGTTGTTAATTGCCTGTGGTCTTTAAATATGCACTTCTTTCAGAAATAGACACTAATTATTAGATCTTGTTTTCGGTCTCACCTGAAGTTGCAAATGTCTAGGATTTTTTTTTTAATTTGCAAGTCTAATGGGGTACAGACATAGTAAAAACTGATCACCTTCTGAATCCTGTTCTCTGAGATATAAGCTCTCAAAGATTATGAACTTGGCTTTCGGTTCTCTGAAGCTGTTCATAGGTACCAATCTCTTGACAAAAACTACAGGTTTACTCTCAGAATCCTGAAAGAATTTGGGGCCCCTGGGTGGCTCAGTGGATAAGCGTCTGCCTTCGGCTTAGGTTGTGATCCTGGAGTCCTGGGATCCAGCCCTATGTTGGGCTCCCTGCTCAGTGGGGAGTCTGCTTCTCCCTCTCCCTGTGCTATTACTCCTGCTTGTGCTCTCTCTCTCTGTGTCTCACTCACTCTGTCTCAAATAAATACAATTAAAAAAAAAAAAAAAGAATTCTGAAGGAATTTTATCTTTTTAAAATGTAGATGAACATTTGCTTACAAGTTTTTAAAAAATGCCTACTTCCTCATAGACCATCATAATTAAATATGAGAAATAATAACATCAAAGTAATATTAAATATTCTCCTAATTCCACCAGGATAAGAATTTTTTCTTAGGTAGTAGGGGTTGGAATTCTTGGTCTCTCCTTTCTTTTGGCTTCAATAGCTGAATTATTCAATCTTGAATCATAGTATTGGGCTTGTCCTGTCTTTAGGCCAGGGTCAGCAAACTTCTATGCCTGCAGCGGCCAGACTGGGTGAGATAAAACCTGTGAAACCAGTGAGCGGGAGCCCCCGACTAACAAGAACATACAGTCCCTGCCTAGGGCAGAAGCTGCTGTGCAGTTGCAGCAGATTTATCTCAGAAATCCTCATTTTTATATAAAATATAGCAACTTTTAAGTATTGGATGTGTAACTCCTGTTTTTAAGAAAGTAGTGTGCAGAGCAAAGAAATACATTAGCATGACTTCTGGTTTTAGCACATGCTATTCCCACTTCCTTTCCTGTCATTGTTATGCATCTAATGCCTCTTGGTCTTTTTTGACTTGCTGCAGGTATAATTTCCAGGAAACCCTCTCAGGTCTGGATTAAGCATGCTTTTTGTGACTCTTTGTAGCCTCTTTATCTTAATTTTGCCCGTTAAGCAATATTATGATTGACTCTTCATCTTTTCGTTTTGTCCTCCAGTCTGTAGACTTCCCGAGGACCTCTAATACCTACTGATTGGACGAGTTAGTGATTGTGGGTCAGGTGTCTTGTCGAGACACCGGAGTTTTGGTCTCTTAGGTGATTTGGGGTATGTTGCCATTCCAAGGTTTCTCCCAGAATCTCTGGGTCAGTCTTTTAACGGGACCTACCTCCCAGATTCCTGCTTAATCAAACTGCCTTCGGAAGAGCTGGCCTGGGGAAGTTTGGAGCACAAATACCTCTGCTCTTAAAGCACGTTATTACCTTGCCGCCGCAGTTGTTTCTGGCTGCTTTCCCTTCTGTATTTGCTGTCAGCCAGTATATTCTAAGGAAGGTAGAGTGCAGAAGTGTTTTTGAGACTCAAAGCCATATGAAGCCATATGAGTCTTTCTCTTGACATAATTGTAAGTAGGGCCTTAGGCTGTGTTTACTGCCTCTAAAATAAACTTGGTGCTTAGCTTCTCAGTTGCAACACTTCCCAGCTTTTATGGGAAAAATATACACAAAAATAAAATGTGGTTTTAAATGTAGTGTCAGAAATTAAATAAATTACCCTCAATAGTGCTGTATCTTTAAAAAAAATTTTTTTGGAATAACTATTCAGAAAAGCATCCACAACAAAACCATACCAAAAAAACCAAAAACTTTCTGCGTTTGGTAACTGGTGATATCTCATCCTATCATAGCTGATAAGTTTGTCTCTTTATTTTTTTCTCACACTACACATCATCTGTGTGGTGTAGCAATATAAAACGTCGTCTGTGGACAGACTGCGGAGGTGCAGTGCCTGGCTCTTCCATACAGGAGCTGCGTTAATCATGGGCCAGTTAACTTAGCTCTTCTTTGTGTCAATTACTTCTTATGTTAAAGTGGAGATCACAATGCTACTTACCTTATAGGGTTATTGTGGGGATTCAATGAGTAGAAAAAAGTAAAATGTTTTTAATCGGGCCTGACACATAAATACTATATACGTATTTGTTCTTTTTTAAAATTGAAAAATAAGTGACATATAGTGTTAGTTTCAGGTTTACAGCATAGTGATTCAGTATTTATATGCATTATAAAATGGTCACCACAGTAAGTGTGATTACCATCCATCACCATACAAAGTTGTTGCACTATTATTGACTATATTCCCTGTGCTATACATTGCATCCCTGTGTCTTATTTATTTTATAACTGGAGGATCATACCTCTTAATCCCCTTCATACCTTTTGCCCATCTCTCCTATACTCCTTCCTTCTGGCAACCATCAGTTTGTTTTCTTTATCTAGGATTCTTTTTCTGTTTTGATTGTTCATTTGTTTTGTTTTTTAGATTCATATAGTATTTGTCTGTGACTTATTTCACTTAGCACAGTATCCTCATAGTCCATCTATTTTGGCACAAATGGTAAGATTTCAGTCTTTCTATGGCTGTGTGTGTGTGTGTGTGTGTGATAGGTATACATGTCACGTTATTATTGTTATCAATTCAACTGATATTGAATTGTTGAATATTGAATTGTTATCAATTCAACTATCAATTCATTTTCTTCAGGTAAATACCCAGAAATGGGATTGCTGGATCATATGATACTTGTTTCTTTTCATTATTTAAGAAACCTCCTTACTGTTTTCCATGGGGGCTGCACCAATTTATATTCCCTACAGTAGTGTATGAGGGTTCCCTTTTCTCCACATCCTTGACAACACTTATTATTTCTTGTATTTTTTTTAAAGCATTTGTTTATTTTAAAGGGGTGGTGCAAAGGCAGAAGGAGAGAGAGAATCTTAAGCAGGCTCCATGCCCAGTGTGGAGCCAGACACAGGGCTTGATCTTACAACCCTGAGATCATGACCTGAGCCAAAATCAAGAGTCGGACACTTACCTGACTGAACCACCCAGGCTCCCCAACAAATTTATTTATTTCTTTTTTAAGTAGGCTCCCTGCCAGCAGTGGAGCCCAATGTGGGGCCTGAACTCACAACCTTGAGATTAAGACCTGAGCTGAAATCAATAGTCAGATGCTTAACCGACTGAGCTACACAGGTGCCCCTTACATTTTTTGATACTAGCCATTCTGACAAGAATCACGTATCACATTGTGGTTTTGATTTACATTTCCCAGATGGTTAGTGACGTTGAGCATCTTTTCATGTGCATCTCGGCTATCTACTTGTCTACTTACTTTTTTTAAAGTCAAGTTTATTGAGGTATAATTTGCATTATATATATTATATATATATTATAATTCATCCTTATAATATACAGTGCTATTAGTTTTGTCAAGTACATATAGTCATATAACCACCACCATAGTAAAGAGAGAGGATATTTCTATCCTTCTTAAAATTTCTCTCATGTGCTTTGTAGCCAGTGTTTCCCTCACCCTGTCCCCAGACTCTGATGATCACTGATCTGTTTTTCAACCCCATGCTTTTGCTTTTACAGAAGATTACATAAATTGAATCATGTCATATATAGACTTCGGAGTCTGTCTTCTTTCATTTAGCCCAGGGACTGGCACATTTTTCTGTAAATGCCCAGGTAGTAAACGTTTTAGGTTTGCAGGCCATTACATTGCTGTTGCAACTTCTCCACTTTGCTATATTACAGTTTTGGACTACCCCTGAATGATTGGGTGTGTCTATGTTCTAATAAAATTTGGTTTATTAAAAACAGATGGCAGCCAGATTTGGATGGAAAACCGTAATTTGCTGACCCTTAACTTAGCAGAACGTATGTGCGATCCATTAATGTTGTCAGGTCTATCAGTGCTCTGTTGTTTTTTATTGCCAATTATTGTTCCATTGCATAACTACACCACAGTTTGTTTACTCATTCGGCAGTTATAAATAAAGCCACTGTAAACATCTGCAATAGGTTTTTGTGTGAACACAGCTTTGATTTCTCTTGAGTAATTACCTAGGAAAGGATTACTGGCTTGTATGGTAAGTGTCTGTTTACTTTTATAGGAAACTCAGGTCTTCCAAAATGGCTGTCTCATTTTGCATTTCCACCAGCAATAAAAGAGCTTTCCAATTGTGTTGTATCTTCACCTGCAGTTGGTATTGTCCTTTTTTTTTTTTTTTTTTTTTTTGGTTAAGTTCAACCTGCTCTAAAAGACTAAAGAATCTTCGAAACTAGAGTAAAGTTGCTTCCTATAACCTAACTTACACTGGAAGCTCTTGAAGGTTTTTACACAAGGAAATGATGTTACTTGGGTTTTAAAATGACCACCCCAGCTGCAGTATGGAGACTGACTTGGAGGTAGGCGTGGTGAGTATGTAAGGACCAGTGGGAAGATATTGTCTTAGTACAGGGGAAAGGGGACATATCTTGACTGGGAAGGGACAGTGAAGATGAAGTGACTGGGCCTGAGACTTTTTTAGGAGGTGGAGTTGTTAGTACTCAGTGATTGATCAGATATGGGACATAAGGGAGTGGCACAAGCAACTAGATGCAAAAAGGCACCTTCCCTGATGAACACTGACAGGGAAAGTGTTTGAATTTTGAAATATACCAAATGGAGGTGCCAAGTAGGTAGTTTGATATCTGGGTTCTAGAATAGCGGAGCAAAACTGGAAGTCAGTATTGTATAAAGTTACATGACCATATGGAGGTAGAAGAAATTCTCTAGGGTTTCTCTAGAGAGAGGCCTAAGAGGAATCTTAGTGTTTAATGTTGAGGAGTAGAGGAACCTCCAGAAGAAACTAGGAGAGAGTGGTTAAGAGAGACTAGGAAGACAGAGAGCTCAGCTCAGACAGTTATCTCCCAGATGCCAAGGTGAGTGAACAGAAAGTTGTGTGCTGAGGTGACAGCTAACATGAGGGATAAACCATGCTGACTGGATTTCGCAGCAAAGTGGACATGAGTCAGTTGTGGTGGTGGTGGTGGTGGTGGTGCTATGTATGTGAAAATGCAGATTAGAATGAATTGAGGAGTTGGTTGAGTGAGTAGGAGGTGATGCAGTAGAAAAAGCAAGGGTATACAGGACTTTCCAGAATTTTTAGGATGGTAAGAGGCATTTTTTTATCGTTAAATTGAGATGGGATAGAGTGTACTGGGAGGAGGATGAGACAGGGGACAAAGATGGAGAAAGAGTGTAGTCTGTGGAAAGAGAAACCCATAAGACATGAGGGGTGCCCATCAGCATACTTGCTGAGAAAGAAATTCAGTTTAATTTAATATTCCTAGTTATGACCTGTTAGCAGAGTAGACCAGGGGCCTTTTAGTATTACCAAGTTCTAATAACTTACATCATGATATAGTCCTTAAATTTATTTCTTGAGTATTTCTATAAAACTTACCAAGCAGAAAATGTCAGCATTTTTTTTTTTTTTTAATGTGTGAAAATGCTCTGGCAGTTTAGTCACTTGTCAGTCTTATGTCCAAGTCCTATCCATCTGTCATGGGCCAGTTGAATGCTCAAATGAAAGACCCTCCCTCCCTCACCAGAGTGGCCATAGCCTGGTGCTTCTTTGCTTTACTTTGGCACTTGTTCTTTCTACATAGTTTTATATGTTTATATACTGCATGTATATATATATATATATATGTGTATATATATATATACACACACATATATATGTATATAATTCTTTTTCTTCATCTTCTTCTTCTTCCTCCTCTGCCTCTTCTCCTCCTCCTTTGATAAGAGAAGGCAAACCCATGACAGAAAAATGTCACATTCTCCAAAGCCTAGTGGTTACATTTATTTAGGTACCTTAAATGTATATAAATATAAGCATGGGGAAATGGTTATTAGTAGATGATGGGAAGAGTTATATAAAGGAGAATAAGATTTTTGTGGCTTGCAATTGGATTATATAGCCTGAAAATTTATGGCACCTGATTATAATCTTTTGTTTTGATGAGACTTATTAAAATGTGTTTTAAAAGTTTCCTTTTACATGCTATTAAATAAATTATTTAATAACTAATAACAACTATGGTGGTACTTTACAGTTTACCAACTACCCTCATATTCTTCATCCATTCAGACTGAGGACGACTCAGAGATGTAGAGCTAGAGACATCACAGGGGTCTGTCTATCCCATTTTACAAATGAAGAAACTAAGCCCAGGGAGATAATGTGTCAAAAATCACATTGGTAAACAAAAGTGCTGAGTCCTAAGCTAGGACCCTCTGATCCAGGTTCCTTTCAACATCCTCTGTGGCTTCCAGATTTATTTTTATAGAAATCCAGTTGGTCCAACAGTAATGTAATTTAGAGCAAGG
Source organism: Vulpes lagopus (assembly GCF_018345385.1). NCBI lineage: Eukaryota > Metazoa > Chordata > Mammalia > Carnivora > Canidae > Vulpes > Vulpes lagopus. The sequence goes on from NC_054834.1 coordinate 81,985,567, forward strand.
AAAATAGAAGTTACATACCTGTGGATAACTCACTGTTAGAGCAACATTAGCCGGTACTATTCACTATAGTGATTAAACCTAGTATTAGCATTTTACTTCCCTATTTTTCTAGGCTTTTGACTCTAACTTCTGACAACTACTTTTTTTTTTTTAAGGCTAGCATCATTTTTTAAATTAAGGATAATAACTTATATTCTAATGAAAGAAAAAGTAGAAACAAGGAAGGTAATTATCCTTTAGAGGGGCAATAGCTGGCTTTAATTGTTTTATTGTTAAAGCTTTCAAAAATGGAAATAGTGTATATCAAAAATATAAAATCTATAATTTTATATTAAAACATTTAATGGGGAAGCCTCAGACTAAACTCCTTAAAAATATAATTTCTACTGGCTATAGCTGATCATTTAAACAGGACAATTACTTCTGTCAAACAGATTCTTTTTTAATTATATTGGCCTAAACTCATAGACCTCCAAACTCTAGTATCTATTTTTGCCAGAGGAATTAAGGAATGAAGAACATACACTTTTAAGAAATTGCAGAAAGGCATAAAGTGCTTTTTTTCCTCCTCCTTTCAACACTTTTAAATGTTATCTGAATGAATTACTGCTATGGGGTAAAACATTTCCTTCTGTTCTCCTATAACTTGTCTTAGACTAAGTATTTGGGAATTGTTATCCCATGTAGGAAATAGTTGAACTTGGCCGTTTATGAAACCAAAACAAGCAGTTGAGATATATTGAACCTGAAACTAGGTGTTCCATGCCTAAATCGTTGTGGCTTATTAAAACAAACAAACAAAACGAAACAAAACCTCTAGAATCTTAAGGACTTTTCTTTTCTACAAGATAGTTAGTCTTGTAATTCCATGTGGACGATGGAGTATGGTCTAGCTTTCGTATTGCTTGTCTCCATTACAAACTTCTTGTTTTAGTGTAATGTAAAGTGTATTGCATTAGCATTCTACATGAAAAACTGAAAACGGACTTTGGACTTTTACATCAGGTGAACCTGGCCTATGTCGAAGCAGCAGAGTGCGTTTCAGAACCTGTTAACAGGGAGCCGCCTTCCAGAGAAGCTCAGCTACTGACTTTGCAAAACATGTCTGAATTCGATATCCTTGTCATCGGAGGAGGAGCAACAGGATGTGGCTGTGCACTAGATGCTGTCACCAGAGGTGAGTCCCCTTGTGGATAGATGTATTCCAGATAAAGGTCTCATCTTCAAACACCTGGGTCCCCTAGTCAAACATGCAGTGTGCTTTGTATGCTAGTAAAGTCACATTTCTGTTGCATTTCCTGATTTTCCATCCTTTGTGAAGCATTTTCATATTTTTTAAATATAGGCACCTGCACAATTTTAAAATTAAACACAGCTTGTATTTTACACTTAAATGAATTTCTTTAAAAAGAAAAGTTTAAGTTTCTATGAATTCATTATTTTGATGTTCCTCGTATTTCTTTCTAATCTCAGAAAGTAAATAACTTTTAATGAAATAAAAATATTTGTATATCATCTGATATCACATTTATGTCAGTGAAAGGTAAAAAAGATTTATTAAAATGAATTAATCTATTAAAATAATTGTTTTTGTTCCTCTATCTCTCTTTTTTTTTTTTTTTGTTCCTCTATCTCTTAAAAGCATTTTTTCCCAGTGAAATACGGACTTCAGTTTGGGTAACTCGGGTTTATGTGAATTCATGATAGAAAAGACTGTTGCTAACCTGTAGTTCTGTCTCAGGCACCCTATCAGTCAGCCTTAATAAAGGCATGATGAAAAAGCTCTTTAAAAATGGAAACATGACATGTAAAGAAAGAAATTTTAATATGGAACACCAGTGCTTTCCCATATGATATATTTAATAAAAATAGTCTGATTTTTACTTGATTGTTATTAGTGTGGAGTTTGTGGTGAAGGGAATCTGAATACATATCCCAGCTCAGCATCTTAATCAGATGTGTATATAGATGTGAACACAGACACACGCACACACACACATGCACTTGGGCAGATAATTTCTGTAAGGTTCCTTGTCTTTCAGAAAAGGAAAAAAATCATTCTTTGAATGTTGTGAGGATTAAATGTGAAGTCATGAAGATGACTTAAAAACAATGCTTGTGATATAAAATACAGCTAAATAAATTATAGGTAGTATTTATAGCTACCATTTTTATTATTACTATTCTTTTTCATTTTAAGTATGCTCCACATCCAACGTGGAGCTTAAACTCATGACCCTGAGATTAAGAGTTGCAAGCTCTATGACCAAGCCAGCCAGGGTCCCTGTAGCTATCATTATTAACATGAAGGCAAAGACTTTTTTTTTTAGTACTTTTTAAGAAGATTGTATTTATTTATTTACTTAGGATGGTGTCTCTTTATTTATTTTTACTTTAATATTTTATTTAAATTCAATTTTAGAGAGTATATGTGAGAGCCGGGTTAGGGGGAGGTGGATGGGGAAGAACCCTGAGTGTGGAGCCCACATGCGGCTCCATCCCATGACCCTGAGATCACGATCTCAACCGAAATCAAGAGTCAGTGGCTTAACCAGATGAGCCACCCAGACACCCCTAAGGCAAGAGACTTTTAGAACGAGTTGTCCAGGAAAAGTAATCTTTGTGGTATCCTTAGGTGTACCCAGTTGGGCTGGGCACTGTTGCAAGGAATTTTGACTCTGGATTATTTTAGTTAGTGTATCAGGTTCAGTATTTATTGCAATTTCGTATTCAATGGTAATACATTACATAGAATAATTCTCAGATTAAGTTACTGCCACATCCACCATAGACTTAGTTGCCTTATATACCTGGTAGTTTACTCTTAAGAAATGAATAAATTTGGGGCGCCTGGATGGCTCAGTGGTTGAGCGTCTGCCTTGGACTCTGGTCGTGATCCTGGGGTCCTGGGATCGAGTCCCGTATCAGGCTCCCAGCATGGAGCCTGCTTCTCCCTCTACCTGTGTCTCTGCCTCTGTGTCATTCATGAATAAATAAATAAAATCTTTTGAAAAAATTAATAAGTTTCACAGGTTTAGACATATGTGGTCAAGAAAGTGCCCTAGATTTACTATGCTAGCATAGGGTCAGCACTGAAGTTTTGATTCACAGAGACTTCACAGCTTAGTTCCTTTCTGTCACTTTCAAATAATGGTAAGTCCCAAATATAGGCATTGGAATTTATTCTGTTGTCAGACAGGCCCCAACTTTCATATAACTCCCTGTTTACATCCATGGTTCATAATTTGTGCCACGTTTCCCTCGGACAAATTAAACCAGATGGAAAGAATGGTTATAGTTATGTCAAGGTATCAGAATTCACCTCTCTCCGCTGGAGGCCTGCGGAGGAGAGTGGAAGGGGAGGACATGTTTGTGACTGTAATAGGACATCTCTTTTGGAGCTACCCCTCCCAGGAGGGAGAATTGACCAGGTGGCGATTTTTCTGTCCTAGTGAATCACTCCCCCAGTAAGATTCAGAAAAATATATTTTGGTGTTTCTGGTTATGTTTATGTTATGTACTGAAATATATAGCAGCTTCCTCTCCCTTTTCCTTTTCCTTTTCCTTTTCCTTTTCCTTTTCCTTTTCCTTTCCTTTTCCTTTCCTTTTTCTTTCCTTTTTCTCTTTCCTTTCTTTTCTTTCTTTCAATTTTAGTTCCACAAATATTCACTGACTGCCTATTGTATGCATGCCAGTATGCAAGATACTAATGAGAACACACACTGGACTGACATAGTTGACACCTCTAAGGTGATCATAGTTCTACTTGTCTGGAGAGACTGAGTTACATGTTGGAGAGTATGTGCCTTCAAAAGATGTATGGGAACGCACACTGGACTGACATAGTTGACACCTCTAAGGTGATCATAGTTCTACTTGTCTGGAGAGACTGAGTTACATGTTGGAGAGTATGTGCCTTCAAAAGATGTATGGGCATTATGGACACAATAAAGCTGAGGGTCATTATATCTGCAGAGAACTGTCAGGAGAGGGAAAGCTACTGTTTATGTTTAGCATAGGCAAACATTGCTTGGTGAAAGTATTCCCATCTGAGGAGGAACCGCATGGAGTCAGTGTGTGTGGGAGACAGCACGTTTCCATTTGGAGCATCGAGTGTGTATGAGAGAAGCTGGGGTGAGGGGGTGGGGGCAGGACTGGGACATACAAAATAGAAGGAGGTAACTTGATGGTGTAGTAGGATATAAAGAAAGGAGCCAACATGTACAATTGTTTTCTTCCTTCCTGCATCCCTCCCTCCCTCCTTTCTCTCTTTCTTCCTTTCTTTCGAGAGGAACAATTTGAATATTTCTGTGCATGCAGAGGAAAGAGCCTGTACAGGAGGAGAATCTTCATATGCAAATAATAGAAGGCAGCATGTTGAACAAGCATATCAAAGATGTATCTTAGGTTTGGCAGGGAAATAAGGGACATCTCTCAGAGACAAAAGCAAAGGGTAAAGATTCTAAGATATAAAAAAAGGAAGCTTGTGTGAGTACGGCCTATTCTTATACACACAAAAACAAAGAGATGTTCTCCTTATGGATAGGGGTAGGGGACTTCCATGTAGAAAAGATTTAGAACCACCCTATGGAAAATGTGATAGGGAGTTACTTTGCTGTGGTTAGAAAATGTAAGTTTGTTTTCTATGAAGGGTGTGTGTGTGTGTGTGTGTGTGTGTGTGTGTGTGTGTGTGTGTGTTTCCCCGGTATTGCTCAGAGAGGAGGCAGAAAATACACAGTGGGTAGCATGCAGAATGGAGAACTGACTGGATATCAATGATAGAAGGAGAAAATGAGAGAGGATTCTTTGAAGGCAGAGGGCTTTGTTTAAATGGAAACCTAGAACTGATTGGGGGAGTTGAGGGGCATTAGAGAGCCAGCTTCCTTCAAAAAATTAGGGTAGGGGATCCCTGGGTGGCACAGTGGTTTGGCGCCTGCCTTTGGCCCAGGGCGCGATCCTGGAGACCCGGGATCGAATCCCACATCGGGCTCCCGGTGCATGGAACCTGCTTCTCCCTCTGCCTGTGTCTCTGCCTCTCTCTCTCTCTCTCTCTCTCTCTCTCTCTCTCTCTTTGTGACTATCATAAATAAATAAAAATTAAAAAAAAAATCAGGGTAGGTTGCAGGATTGAGTGCAATGATAATAAGGCAACCAATATTCTTTTGTGCCTTTTCTTCCTTTTCTCCTTTTAAAAAGTCTCACTTTCTAGATTTATATCTTTTTCAAAACGTAGGCGATATCATACTGTAGTCATTACTTTGCAGCGTGTTACTCTCAAATAACAGTATATTTAACCATCTTTACAGGTATAAGGTATTCATTCTTTTAAATGGCTGAAGAATTCATCCCAAGGATGTTCTTGTTAATGATTCTTTAAGTTTCAAGTTTTTTGTTTGTTTGGCTTTGGTTTTGTTTTGTTTTTCCTGTTTTAAAGCAAAACTGTTTGTGAGTCAAGCACTGATCTAGCTCTGAGAAGTAGATTAATAAGATGTCGTTCTGTCCTCCAGAAGATTGTAGTTTGTTAGTCATTGCTGAACAAGTGCATTTTTCTTTCCTTTGGGCAGTGAGCAGGACATTAACTGGTGTGTGAGCCCATGATCAAAGTCATAGGATAGTGATGGTGATGATGGTACGCTGGTGATGATGGCTTTGGGAAGACAGGAGTTTCCAGAGACTGGCTGTTGACCAGTTTGTAACAATTGGCTGAATGTCTTTTTATGTATATGGGGTTTTGTCTGCAGAATATGCCTTATAAAAGGGTTGGATAAACCTCAGTTTGTATTTCTTTTATAACACTGGTATCCCTTGGGGGGTAGGACTTATAATTAAAATGTATAGAGATGCTGAAGTTAATCTGTATTTATCCTTTTACTACAATTTCTGATCATATCAGTAGCCCTCTGAAGTGTGAAATAATCATGGGCATTTGGTTAATGAATTGTGCACTGTTGCTGTTCATTCATGGAATTTGCTCTTTTATTATATTTGATGCTTCACTTAACAACAAATTTTGCTTTCTCTGCATTTGATATGTTTTTACCAAATTATTCCTGATTGTATCCATTAATCTTTAGTCACATTTGACAAAAATAAATTACTGTGATCTTTTAAAGTTACCAGTAATAATTAGATTTTTCAGGACATCAAAGTTTTGGGGGAACCACTAGATGTTAAAGGGCTTGTATAGAAATGTTTGCACAAGCTTTTTGATGAAATACTATGCCCAAATGCAATTTTGGTAATGGATAAACAAAGACTGTAGAAGGCAAGGAAAAAGTCATGAAGTCTTCCTAATGAACATTTATTTGCATTCTTACCCTCTGCATTTTCTTGGGAATCAATTTTCATTTGTTTCATTTGGGAATATGATTTTATAAACATAATATGCACAATTCTCATCACGTTCTTCTGCAGGTTTCCAGGATCAATAGAAATTGCTTCTCTGTTTAACACTGTCCAGTCTCTGGGCAGGAGCCCAGCCTTGACGCGCAGTTCGAGGCAGTCTGCCCCCTGTGAGAGCTGGAATGAGGAAAATCTGATAAATATAATCACCCCCTCAGGGTCCTTCAAGGTGTCTTTTCAGTTCATTTTGGTTTTTTATGTGACTTTACCTCTATGTATCAGGGATCACCTAGGACCCTATTTTTTGGTTTAAAACCAGATTTATAACATTTAACCTTTATGGCTTTTAATTCAAATTCCAGAGAATACTGCCTCTTGCAGGAGGGAAATGTTAGCTGTAGTTCTCTTGTTCCAAAAGGGTATACATACTTTTAGTTTATGAATGATTTATGTCTGGTACTTCCTCAATTCTCAGTTCCTGCACTCTAACATGGTATAGCCCAGTGATTTAAGGACACGGGTTATGGAATTAAAATGAAGTGGGATCAAGTCTTGGCTTCATCATTTACTAGCTTTGTGAGCTTCTGCCAAGTGTCATAACCTTATAGAGAGTCTCCAGGTTTTCACACATAAATGAGAGAACAATAAGACTTTTCTGCATAAGTAAAGGTTTATAAAAGGGCAGAGGTGTGTGCATCATAGGAAAAGTACAGAAGAGGGAGAGCCTGGGAAAATAGTGCATTCTGGGAATTAGGAGCCTACACCCTCAACCTCTTCTATTTCCACCCCTCTGTCACCACGACAGCAGAGAAAATCCTATTTTGGGACAGTGGACTTGCAACAGATGAAAGTTTGCTGTTTGCTGAACAGTACTAGTTAGACCAGATTGCAAATTCCTACTAAAATTTGTTGGAAATTTAATGTAATTTTAATTAATATACTGATTGTCTTTGACAAGAGCCAGAGGCAGGACTTGGAAAATTGTGCTAAAGTTTATCTGGAAAAATAAGCCTCTGAGACCTATTGGAATGAATTTTGAAAAAGAGTAATGATGAAAGATACAGAGATCTATCGGATATTAAAGTGTATTTTAAAGCTACTTTTATTAAAATAGTTTGCTAAATGAACAATAGAGATAAATGAAACAAAAGAGCCTAGAAATCTAAATACATAAAATTTAGAATATGATAAAGGCAGCATTTCAAATCCTTCATTATTGGTTATTTAATAAGTGGTGTTAGAATATATATATAAATATATACATATATCTTCCATTTGTCATGTTCCAAGTGAACCAAGGATGTAACAAAAAAACACCATTAAACTATTAGAAGAAAGTGTATGTGAATATTTTTTTTAAAATGGAACAAGAGGGATCCCTGGGTGGCGCAGCGGTTTAGCGCCTGCCTTTGGCCCAGGGCGCGATCCTGGAGACCCGGGATCGAATCCCACGTCGGGCTCCCGGTGCATGGAGCCTGCTTCTCCCTCTGCCTGTGTCTCTGCTTCTCTCTCTCTCACTGTGTGCCTATCATAAATAAATAAAATTAAAAAAAAAATAAATAAAATGGAACAAGAATGGTATTTTGGTATTAAAATGGTATTTTTAAGCAGGACACCAACACTGTCATTTGGAAATTTTACTAAATCTGATTTTAAAAAATTAGAATTTATCTGTGGCAAAAATATAATAAACCTTTGAGACTGGGAAATTATTTATAACTTATCAGACTGGGTTTGTTTCATATTTTTTCAACTTCTCTATATCCTTTCTTTAGTATGTCTATGATAAACAGTGGATAGCTAGATTCTTCTGTATTTTTTTTAAGTTTATTCATTTAAGTAATCTCTGTACCCAGCATGGGGCTTGAACTCGTGACCCTAAGATCAGGAGTCCATGCTCTTCCAACTGAGCCAGCCAGGAGCCAGGGGATTTTTTTTTTTTTAATGCTTAATAAAGAGAATCTATCTTTATTTTTTTTATTAAGATTTTTATTTTGATTCCAATTAGAATCTCTCTTTAACTAGGTGAATCTGATCCATTTAAAGATGGATTCTAGTAAGCATAAAAAAAGAATGGAATTTGAATTATTTCCATTTGTTTGGATGCTGTATGAATTTATTTTGTATTTTTTACCTTACATCTTTTATTTTGCCACTTTTCCTTCCTTCCTTTCTTTCATTCATATGAAATCACGTTTATATAACTCTTTTCCATACCTTAAATTGTACACATAGAGTCCTTTCCACTCTTGAGTCCCATCAGAGACTTTTCTCAGAGCCAAATTGAGGCTCTTACCCTGTGTTGATATTGGGTATTGTACAGATTGATTGCTGAGCCAGCTGATGGTGCTTTGGCTTAGGTGATGCTCTCTGTGTCGGTCTTCCTATATCCTAGATATGTCCCCACAGATAGTCCACAGCCCCGGACAGTGGTCAGCAGAAGCATCTCCACCAGATATTCAGGTACTTAGTCCAGCTTTCTTACCTCTCCTTTCAAGGGAGACTTGTATTCCTCTTGCCCTTCAGGAATTGAATTTTTGGATGCTTTTGCCTATTTCAGACCCAGAGCTCAGCAAGACGGAGGCTTTTGGCCTCCCTACTCCACTCTGAATTTCTGCTGCATTTCTGATCCAAAGTGTGTTTATTTTTGAGTCAACCTTGTTCTTTAAATATACATAGAGATTATTTTCTCTGTGTTTGCAGAAGAAGAGGAGTTCAAAGTTGAACTCATAATGCCATATCGATCTAAATTTTTCTTACAGCAATATATAATAGCAAAAACCTGAGGCCTGGTTTAATAAATTGGGTACATTCCATCATCGAAAAGAGGTTTATATGCATTTTCAGGAAAAAAAATGGCTAAAATGTATTATAAATTGGAAAACAAGTTGTGAAGAATAATGAGTTTTTTAATCGTATTTGTGTTTAAAGCAAAATGGTACACAGGTTGTATACTATCATAAGCATAAAAGTTTCTGGAAATATATATGGGACATTTCTATTGTTAATGTTGTCTACATCTGAATTTTCTAACTAGAAAGCCAGTAGTATATTAGTCTCTCCTTTCTTCTGTCTCAGTTGTTTGGATAGTCCTCCTCTCTTTGAAGACCAGCAATTTTTATAATAAAAAAGTAAAAAGAGGAAGCACTAACAGCAACTCCCTTCTTCCCTCATAACTGTATTATTCAATTTAATGTTATAGCTTAATACATTTTTGTGCCTCCATAGTCTGTGTGTACTTAAGGAACACAAAGTGTGTTAAGGATACATTCTACTGTAACGTGACGTCTCCTTTAATAGTTTATCTGTTTCTTAATATAAAAATAGCAATAGATATGAAATAACTAATCCAATATTATATAATTCTGTAAAATGCTAATCTTCATTGTTAGAAAAAAACTAGGCCAACACATACGATTGAGACTGAGAGGATTAACAAGCCAGGTATACTTTGCGCTGTAGAAGAGTTATTTTTTTGAGATTGATCCTTCGTATAAAATGTTCAGCCTTTGGCTTAGTCCCTTGTCTTACTAATGGCATTGGCTTTCTGATATCCAAGGATAAGTGCCCAAAGCTTTTCTACAGAAAGATAAACTTTCCCTTCCTTAAACTGCAGCATTTTTCCTTCATGGGGCATGTGGCTTTAATACATATGCTATGGGGGGATCCCTGGGTGGTGCAGCGGTTTGGCGCCTGCCTTTGGCCCAGGGCGCGATCCTGGAGACCTGGGATTGAATCCCACATCGGGCTCCCGGTGCCTGGAGCCTGCTTCTCCCTCTGCCTGTGTCTCTGCCTCTCTCTCTCTCTCTCTCTCTGTGACTATCATAAATAAATAAAAATTTTAAAAAAATACATATGCTATGGTACTAATGTACAGAGTATTTAAATTTTTTGATTTGTAGATTACCTTGGTGCCTCTACTAGGTAATTCACAGGGGTTAATCTCTCCTTTCTGTTTAAAAATATCTAAATAATGCCATATCTGAAAATTTATTCTAATGGAATAATTAAAAATGCAAAGATTTTAAATGAAAATATGTTGCAGTACTATCTGTGATAGTGAAGGTATGAAATAACCCAAATGTTCAAAAATAGGAAATTGAATATAAATCATTGTAAATATTTAGTGTAATACTATTCATACATTAAAAATGAAATTATAGAAAAATATGTATTGACATGGAGAGATGTTTACAATAAATAATGTTAAATGAAAAAAAATGAAATATATCATATGATCCTATTTTTGTAAAAATGTACATATGTGATTATATCCATGCATAGAAAATGTGAACGTTTAAATGTTCACAAATGTCAACTAACTATGGTTATCTCTAAGCGGTGCGATTACAGGAGAGTTTTATTTTGTTCTCTTTACTTCTCTGCATTTATTATATTGAGCATGTTTTCATGCATAATAAGATAATCAGTAAAAGGTATTAAAATATACTTCTGTATCATGTTGTGAAAGTTAAATGTCGTACCATTCTTCCCCTTAGAAGGTAATTATGCCTCCATATTCATTCAACTGTCTTGAGCCACATATTGGTTTAGTTGGAAGTGCTTGGTACCTAGATGTCCTCAATTAGGTCCAAAAAGGCAAAGCTATGGCCCTTGCCATACATCGCTCAGGACATAGTTTGAACTTGGTAGAAGATGGGTTGAAGATGATGGAAAGGAAGATTTCATTTGACTTGAAGGATTTTTTTTTAATTTGTTTATTCATGAGAGACCTAGAGAGAGAGGCAGAGACACAGGCAGAGGGAGAAGCGGGACTCGATTCCGGGACCCCAGGATCACGCCCTGAGCCACAGGCAGATGCTCAACCACTGAGCCACCCACCTATCCCTCATTTGACTTTATTCTTCCGCTGTAGCTAACCTTGTTATTCCACCTCAGATTTTCAGAGTCATTTCACTCCAAATATTAATACTTCACCACTGTCATGAAATTCCTACTACTGTGAACACCTATTAAAAGCAATCAATAATAAAAATAAATTAATTAAATAACTAAATGTTCTGGTTCATCTCAGCAGTGACAGAGCTCATTGCTTTCCATGAAAAGCAACTGCTAAAAAGAAGAGGGGGGGAAAAGGCTATTCACCATAGAATCTTGGACTAGTTTAGGTGAATTACTGTACATGCACAGAGAGGCCAGCCCCTCACTGCCAGCCCCTGGGGAGCCTGTTCTTTCTATGCTAAGGGAAGATCTTCCCGAACTCCTCAGATCCACAGCCAGCCAGGAGTTGCTTGAAGCCTTGGATACATTATTTTGACGGCCTTCAAACTGAATTATTTTATCTAAGAGCACAACATGTTACTATTAAATGTCACTTAAAAATACTGTTTGTTCTCTTTAAGACGGTAAAGCAGTACCCTTTTTTCACTGCCTTGCTTTATACTTAAAAGTATCAGAAAATGGAGTTCTTAATTTTGATCAGTAATTTTTGAGGGGAGGAAAATTTTGGAGTTTTGAAAGGTGAAACAGAAAGGAGCACATTAGGTAATGGAACTGTGCAAGATTATAAGGCTTTTTAAAATTTCATTGTCTTTGCTGTGGTCAGTTCATCAGTTAAAAAACATTTATGAGAAACAGATCTTTTTCTTTTTTAAGATTTTATTTATTTATTCATGAGAGACACAGAGAGAGGCAGAGACACAGGCAGAGGGAGAAGCAGGCTCCCACCCGGGAGCCTGATGTGGGACTCGATCCTGGGACCCCGGGGATCACACCCTGAGCCAGATGCTCAACCACTGAGCCACCCAGTCGTCCTGAGAAACAGATCTAATAATGTCTTGATTTTGCATCACTTTCCTCCTCCCTCGTTCCATTGTTCGTTCTCATTCAATAAAAGTGAGAAATTATTTAGTGTGTAATAGCAGTTGAAAATTTAAATATATGTTTTTTTTTTTTCAAATATCTGGGTATTTGTGTGTGTGTGTGTGTGTGTGTGTGGTTCTGAAAACTTTTGGTAGTACTTTTAGGTTACATAGTGCTTGAGTATATCAATTTAGCTATAACTTTGGAGGTTAAATTTTTATGTTTTCTTGCTCTGGAAGGAGCGTTATCATTTCACTCCAGAAATTCTGGTGGGTAGCTGATGATATGACACTAGAAATAATAGGACAAGCAAAACAGCCTGGTTTGACAGAGAAGCCCATTTTAACTTTTGTTGGTATTCACTAGGGTTTCTCACATAAATACATGTGAAGAACTTTTTTAAATGTCCAATACTTGCAAAAGCAGTTTTGAGGCTTTAAAGTGTTAGCTCTCACTTACATATCCTGAAATATCCTCCTGAGATGGCTTGCTAATTCCTAGAGTAGTTCCCTGCCTCACACTCTGTCAGTTTAGGAAAGAAAAAAAAATCCTTCCTGATAACATAAGCCCATAAAATTATCTCTTCACATCACTCTCCAGTACCATCTACTGCCTTGTGAGGCTGGACTCTTTATTGCCCTACTCCTGCCCTATGGCACATCCCCTAAATGGTGTGCCTCCAGCTCTTCACCACAGCCTATCCTCCGCTCTCACAGGGGTCTGTGTTTCTCAAAACAATATCTGAGAATTTCTGGAAAAATAAAAATAAAAAATAAAAATAAAATCTTAAAAAAATGGATAACTTGTAGCTGAGTACAGTGTTCAGGATCGTGCATCTGTGGCATTGATGCCAAGTCTTGTGCTTTCTAACAAAGTATTTGCTCCTCAAACCAATTCATGACTTGGAGCCACGTTCAGAGGCATTTTCCTTGTCAGGAGACTCTGATCCTACTTACTTGTGAGAAACAACTGCAGGTGGGACAGAGCCCAAATTCCCTAATGTGGATGTACGGCCCTTTGTGACCTGCCTCTTACTCTTCCTCCCACTAGATCTTCACATGGTCCCCAGCCCCAACGTGACAAGTGGCCCCCCAATGAGCTGGGCCATCTCGAGCATTTGCCTTTCTCGTGCTTAAGATTTTATTTACTCCAGAGAGAGGGGGAGAGAGACCCAGGCAGAGGGAGAAGCAGGCTCCCGGCAGGAGCCCGACTGGGGCCTCGACCCCGGGTCCCCGAGGTCACGCTCTGGGTCAGGGCGGGTGCTCAGCCGCTGGGCCCCAGGCGGCTTACGTGCTGGCTCTTGCCCGCGTTCATCCCTCGCCAGCGGCTGCCCCCTAAACTCAGCCCTTCCTGCAGCCCCCGGCCCAGGTACCAGTGACAGCGTCGGCTGTGCCCGCGGTTCTTGTTGGAGTCGTGCCATCAGCAAACGACGCCAAGAAGTTGGCGTGGACCGCGTGCCATCACCCAGCCCAGCGGGTCGGGCGGCCGCGCTTCCAGCAAGTCCCGCGCCCTGGGCACGACTCCCCTCCGCCCGACCACGCCTTGCTCCTTGTGACCCGAAGCCTGGGGGCCGCCTCGAGTCCGCGGCCCTGAAACGCGGCAGCCTGCTGCCTCCCGGCCACCCAGACAGACCAGGAAAGCGGAAGTCGGCCAACCAGAGCGGGCAGGGGACCGGAAGTCGGCCAACCAGAGAGTCTAGGAGAGCGGAAGTCAGCCAACCAGAGAGGCCAGGGGACCGGAAGTCGGCCAACCAGAGCGGGCAGGGGACCGGAAGTCGGCCAACCAGAGAGTCTAGGAGAGCGGAAGTCGGCCAACCAGAGAGTCCAGGAGAGTGGAAGTCGGCCAACCAGAGAGTCCAGGAGAGTGGAAGTCGGCCAACCTGAGCGGGCAGGGGACCGGAAGTTGGCCAACCAGAGCGGCCAAGGGACTGGAAGTCAGCCAAGCAGAGTGGGCAGGGGAGCAGAAGTTGGCCAACCAGAGCGGCCAGGGGACCGGTAGTCGGCCCAGAGCGGCCAGGGGACCGGAAGTTGGCCAACCAGAGCGGGCAGCGGAGGGAAGTCCAGGCTCTGGGGCTTTCAGGACAGAGGTGCCTCCTCTGCTTCCTGCTGTGAGGAGCCGGCAGGGTGGGCCTGCGCTCAGGGAGGGGTCATGCTGGGAGGGGGCGCCATGGGCGGGGGGTGGGGTGGTTGGTGGCAAGTGCTTGGCCCTGCCCGCTGGCCTCGTAGGCCGAGCCACGGACTCCGCGGTGGCTGACAGGCCTCGCTGAGGCGCGGGTTCCCAGGTGCCGCGGGAGGTGGGACCCGGGTCCGCGAGAGCCGTCTCCTTGGACGGAGGAGCCGCTGAGCAGAGCATCCCAAGAGCTTGCCCCCGCGCCCCTGACGGCCGTTTTAGGCGGGGCTCCCGGTTTCCCTGCAGCCCAGAGTAAGAGCGGAGTCCTCTGTATTTTCCAGTCTGGCGCCTGTAAAACTGCCGCGCGCTCCCCTTGTGTCTGGGCGGGAGCGGCTCGGCGGCTCGTCCGCCGGACTCCGGCCTAATGCCTGCCCGGGCCTGCCTTGTCGGTTCCCAATATCCTTCTAAAAAAAAAAAAAAATGTATATATATATGTGTGTGTGTGTGTGTGTGTGTATATATATATATATGTATATATATATATATATATGACGCATTTTTCTATTGTTGTTGTTGTTTTTTTTTTTTCCCAAATACATTCAGTACTAAGTTTACTAAGCGTATCTGATAGAGTTTCCACAGTTGAGACTTCGACAGATCCTTGCCTGGCATAAATGCTTCCGAAGTGTGACCCGAGGCTACAGCACCTGTGATTTCTGTGTTATTTTGCTAGTTAGTTAGAGCATTAGTGGTTTTGCCCTTGAATCAAAGTTCTCTACTTTTTCCTCCGTGGTTTCAAAATATTTTGTCTTCTTGAGTCAAGGGAATTGCCCTGATTTTATGATGACATTTGGGTACGATATTTAAACTGTTAAAAGTTATAAAAACGACCCTTTGATATTAAATGTAATAAGTGGTTCTGAATTGAGTACATGCACAGATTATCTTATATGGGCTTTGTGAGCCCAGACTGTTCTAGTTGCATATTCTCATTGTAACTGACTCTGCCATTCTCTCATCCCCTGTGAGTACACCTGGCTGTGACAGTACCTCGTGGCTTGGTGTTGGTATCCACTTTGCATCTCTAACTGGGGTATGACACTTGCAGTACTTACTGTTGGTCCCAGCCAGGCCTGAAGAAGCAGGGATGACTCTGTAAGAAAACAAAACAAAGCTGGTTTCATCCCTCCGGGATTTATTGCAACCCTCAAAGAAAGGGGCAGAGATAAGACTCCTAGAACCAATGTATCTCTGCTCACCTTCATCTTTACCCAGAATATTGTCTTGTCTTTACTCATGGATACTCTGCACGGGGTCTATTGGTTCTGGCTAGTATTTTTCTTTGTAATTCTATAGTACTGTGCTTGCATGTCTTAAACTATGAACCCCTCAGTGTCAGAGGTTATTCTCTTCCTTCTTCCCTTTTGGTGCTTTTGGTCTTTCCCCCCCATTTTATGGGAATGAAGGGCTGGAATGGGTGAGAGACTTGTAATGAGGGATGAATGTGAATTCCACAAGGCTTCAAAACCACACTGAGTTAACTCTACATGGGTCAGGATGGGTGCCAGGCTCTCCTTTGACCCTCTGGGTGCCCCAGAGTATGTTACTGCCATGAAATTGTACTGTAATATTTTCTAGTTGTGATTCATTCACAGTTTAATATGCTTCTAGTTCTGGTTTGACTTATCCCCCAGGAAGAGGCTAAAATCTCTTCATTATAATATAGACAGTGTACTGCACTTTGAATACAAATTTATCCATGTTCAGAGTAATTTTTCTTGTGATTGTCTCTACCCTGGAGAAGTGCCTTTAATGAATTACATACAAATTGTGTAATTTAAGAAGTTAATTTGGTTTTCTGGTTACACAGGACTAAAAACAGCCCTTGTAGAAAGAGATGATTTCTCATCAGGGACCAGCAGCAGAAGCACTAAATTGATCCATGGTGGTGTGAGATATCTTCAGAAGGCTATCATGAAGTTGGATATTGAGCAGGTAATTGTGTATGCTGGTTGTTAAACAAAAATTGCGACTATGCTTTTTTCTACCCAATTAAATCAGTTTTTTTTTTTTTATGGCTTTTAACGTTTCTTCCTGTTGGAAATACCTATTTAGTGTGTATTCTGCTGGAATATCTTTCAGGAGAGGTGTGCCCGGCTCTTTCCTGTAGCTTCGCGTTTATGGGTAATCAGGGGCTTTTTCTATGCAGGCGCATCAAGGCTTTTTCTATGCAGGTGCATCAAGGTAGCAGATTTACAGAATCACCTTTGGATATGTTGCCTTTTATCAATTGTGATTGTTTGTTTGTTTTGCCAATGGCTAACAAATTGCTACTTCCGAGACAATTTCGGGGAGGGCGGCTCTGTTGTAATACAGAAGTGTTAAATTGATCCTCTTAACTCTAAGTGTAATCATACGCTCATATTGTCACTGACATATTCTTAAGGAAAAGATGATCTGAGTCATGCTTTTCTTATGTCACACTTTATTGTGTCCAGTCTGCCACCATTTGAAAACTGCCAAGGCAGTGTGGAAGATGACATTTCCCAGAGGGGTAAAAAAAAATCAGCTGAACTCCCTATCTGCTTCTGGTACATGAAAACCACAGCAGTGCTAACTTGACATTGTCAGTTTCGAACGTGTCCACTTTTCTTCCGTGTCTCTTCGGCATCATGATGGATGCAAAGAAAAGAGCATTAGACTTAGAATCCGATGACTTGTGATGTGTTCCAGCTTATTTATTCAATTTCTATGCACCTCAGTTTTCTCATTTTTAAATTAGTGTTATAATAGTAATGCTGGCTTTTCAGAGAGGCATAACGAAGGGAAAAGGAGTCAAGATGAAAGCCTTTCTGTAAACTATAAAATACTGTGCAACTCCTAAGTACCATATCTGCTGTGTTAGTGGAGGCAAGAAGGGGACGTTTAGCATGAATTGGAACAATCTGTTATTTCTTACAGGGGGAAATATTATAGAGGACTGAGAGGGCGGACAATACAGAGAATGCAAGATAAATTGTTACAATAATCTTGTAACTCCAGTCAGGAAAATATCTTACACCTGGGAACTCTGACAGCATGTTTTTCTCCTATGCAAATACAGTTAAGGTTTCTAAAAAATCTTTCAGGTTGACAGCATGATGTATTAT
The DNA here is from genome assembly GCF_018345385.1 of Vulpes lagopus. Lineage (NCBI taxonomy): Eukaryota > Metazoa > Chordata > Mammalia > Carnivora > Canidae > Vulpes > Vulpes lagopus. Next base: position 82,002,990 of record NC_054834.1, read on the forward strand.
TAGAAATTTGATTAGGAGGGAGCTATCCTCACTCAGAGGTAGAGAGGTTTCTGTGTATCAATCAGTTGGCAGGGTGTCTATTTGCCATTTGAAAATATTATGATCTGTTACTGCCAAACTAATTTTCTCTGTTTTGCTTTTCAGTATAGGATGGTAAAAGAAGCCCTTCATGAACGTGCCAACCTACTAGAAATTGCTCCCCATTTATCAGCTCCGTTGCCTATAATGCTTCCAATTTACAAGTAAGCCTTTCGATACCATCTTTATGCTACTTGCTCAACTGAGGTCAATAGAACAACACAGTTTTAATGGAAATAGTCCCTCACTGTGTATTTCTTAATGTACTTTTAATTGGTCCTAATCTTTAATCCTCTTCAAATGTTTGCCTTTGTTGTGTTTAAAAGCATGGCTTTTCCAAAATTCCCCTTTTCTGACCCACCTCTTAGGACTAGATCTTGAAGGCTGAGGAGGTTGTATTCTGTGTTTATATTTAGTGGTTTCTTACCCCAGTTTACTGAGAGCCTATAGAAGAGCAACTGCATTTGCACCGGGGAACAGAAGAGGGTCATTTGCAGACTAAAATGCACAGCCGAGAAGTATCCTGCTGCAAAATCTGAACCTAACATGTACCAATTCGAAGCTTAAACCCTTTTGGTTCATTTTAAATGTTCAAATGAATCAGAACTAAAATTTGGTTTAGAGGTGTCAGATTATAGATTACAAAACCCAATTTTCCTGGTGGTGTTGGAGCTGTCCATGAAATTGCCTTAAGTTGGGATATAGGTAATATGAAACAATGGTTTGTGTAACTGCTACCCACATGAGTTGTGAGTGCCTAGAAACAGGTTTTGTCATTTCTGTCCATATTTTGTCGTAGACTGCTTAGAACATCTTAAGCCAATGAATCTCTGTACCCTAGGTGCACATTAGCCTCACCCAGGCCCCCAACCTTCGTCCACTTAAAGCAGTCTCCAGACATGTGAGACCCAGGTATCTGTAATTATGGCTGATGATCCCCAGAGAATTCTCAGATGAGGCCAGGTCAAAAAGCACTGCTTTAGGGATGATTCCTGTAAAGTCTCACTGATTCATTTACTTATGTAATTCAGCTCAGTTGGTGTCAAAAACAGTCAAGCAGTTCCTCCTGTTTCTTTTGCAGTAAGTACACATCTAGATATACTTTGCTTTTCTTAAATGAAAAGTATGTTATAACTTAAAGTGGCATTTTATAATGTTCTACTCTGTGTCTCAAGAAACCTTTCTCCCTATTTATGCTGTAGGTGGTGGCAGCTACCTTACTACTGGGTAGGAATCAAGCTATATGATCTGGTTGCAGGAAGTAATTGCCTGAAAAGCAGTTATGTCCTCAGCAAATCGAGAGCCCTTGAGCATTTCCCAATGCTCCAGAAGGACAAACTGGTAGGAGCAATTGTCTACTATGACGGTATGTGATTTTCTTTCTACAAGACACTTTTCTCTTACTCGTGACCCTTTTAGTATGTTCTTAATGAGATAGTTTTGCATTCTTAATTTTAATGCTGATCTTCTACAGCACACAAACACGTGTACGTGTGCACACACGCTATTTCGTCTAATACTAGCTGAAAAACTACCTATGGCGTTTTGCTTTTAGTATTATTTGTTTTTGCATATTCTTTTTCTTCTTTCATTTCTACTTGTGTCTCATGGTTGGTTTGGTTCATTTTCCATCATTATGAATTTGGACCCCACCCACATGCCATTTAATTTGTTATATGTTTGCCAGTGAATACTTGCCTTATGAATATATTATAATGTTGAAAGCAGCTGAGGATCTGTTAGTTTTTCTAGATGAAACCTCTATTTTCAAGGGGTTATAAACCTAGGGAAAAAATGCCCCCTGGGCTGAAATTGACATGTTTGTATTTTGCACAGGACACAATTCTTGAACATATAATTTATGTGATGAAGGTAGATGAACATTGCATCTGTTAAACCAAAGCCTCAGGTTTTATTGCTTATTTTATTGTTGTTAGATGTTTTCTAACAGTAACATTATCTAATATCCATGTGCCATGTGTTCCATGTTCATTCTTTGGGTGTGGGGGTGGGTATGAGGGTATGTGAACAATATAATTTTACACACTTTTATTTAAAGGAAGTAACTGCTTAATATATCTCCAGATGGACCACAGAGTAATACAAAACAAAACAGGAAAAGCCATTTGTGAAATTTTACTGTAGTTTTAAAGGGTATATGGATTTGGAAAATAGTCCAGGGAGGGATGTCCATTTATAAAATAAATAGGTAGACACAGATAATTGAACATGTTCAGAAAGTCTTAGAAATTTTGTGACACAAAGGAGACAGCCTAGGCTCTATAGCTTTGTGGTTTTTTTTTTTTTTTTTTAATCCATTATGTGATCTTTTGTATTTCGTGTTAGATTTCTAAACTCTTAGCATGAAGAATTTTTAAAAAAATTTTTCTGTTCTTTCTGTTCTTTTTCTTTTAATATTTATACTTCATATTCTGGGATATCCTGAAGGCTACCCCACTTTTTTTCTTCTTCTCAGTGTTAGATTTCTGAATCAATTTAGCTGTCTGTCATGCTTCCTATATGAATGCAGAATGTATGTGCACAGAGGGGGCAACAGGGACAAACTCAAGAAAATGTCCTAGGAGCAACAATATTGGAAAAATGTTAAGGGTCTTAGACAAACATTAAAAGCTAGAAAATTCACAATTTACAGTGCCTTCCAGCATCTAAGCACCACAGGGGGGGCACTTAACTACTTTTTTGGTGCCCCTGATTGAGCCTCTGTGTTAAAGGACAACCTTCACTGTGATTTTGCTTTCTCTGCATCAGACCTTTAATGCTAATCCATTGTAGTTTCGTGGGTGATTATATTAAAGAGGTTTTTGGTCCAGGAGGAGTAAGAAGGCATTCTGCAAATGGCATCCTGCCCACCCTGACAAGGAAGTGTGTGTGCCCTTTGCCTCACATTACTCATTCCTCCTGTTATCAATCCTCTCAAATACTTGGTCATTTTCCTTCCCACATGATGCAGCAAACACTAACTAGTTTTATTTTTTAGCTTGTGCATATCTGAATCTCCTTGAGATGGCTGTTAGTGGATGCCATATCTGAATTTGTGGCATCCGGTTTTTTGTTGGGTTGATATTGCTGTGAAGTATAGATTGTTGTTGATTCTACATAGAGAAACCAAAGGAAATCTATGTCACATGTGCAGAAGAAATATCTGATTAGAAGCAAGGAGAAGAAGAATTTCTTTTTTAAAACAGATTTTATGAATTCGAGAGAGAGAAAAAGAGCATGAGCGGGGGTAGGGGCAGAGGGAGATTTCCCATTGAGCAAGGAGACTGATACAGGGCTTGATCCCAGGACTCTGGGATGTGACTGAGCCACCCAAGTACCCCAAGAATTTCTTTAAAATTGGTTTCCATACCTTGTTATAAGTTCCAAAATTATGAGTTTAGCAAGGATTATTGAAAAATATAGACATTGTTATTAAAAATAATTTCCAGGGCACCTGGGTGGCTCAGTGGTTGAGCGTCTGCTTTTGGCCCAGGTCATGATCCTGGGGTCCTGGGATCGAGTATCGTATCAGGCTCCCCAGAGGGAGCCTGCTTCTCCCTCTGCCTGTGTTTCTGTCTCTCTCTGTGTGTCTCTCATGAATAAATAAAATTAAAAAAAAAATTTCCAATTGGTATTTGAAAGTTGACTGTAAAAATCTTTAAGTCTTGAAGGGGTGAAAATAATTATATTCTAGTCATTTGAAATATATATATATATATGCATATATGTATATAGTTTATACTTATATTTTTATCCTTGTTCTGAAATGATACACATCCAACTATGTCATGCTTGAGGTGAGGCAAAACAAGAATATGAAACAAAGTATAGTGTTACGGTTTCACAACCATGGGGCAACTCCTGTTTTACTCAGTGGTGCAATGAGCAAATTAAATATCAATGAGGGAGTAGGTAGAAGGAGCAGATAAGTAAGGGCACTAAATGTGGTAAATGTGTGCTCAGAGAAAGGAAGGAATGCCTTACCCCTTGACCAAAAAAATAACATTATCATCCTGTCACCAAAGTATTTAAGAGATGAAAAGGTACCTGAACATTTACTATTGCCACTGAGGTCTGCAAGTTGTAATTTATAAGATAAAACTTTCTTAACAATAAAAAAATTCTTTATAAATGACCATTATGAGAATGTAATAAGTTATCCAAATAATTTCAAAATGCATTTGGGCTGTTTGAAATACTTTTTCTTTTTTTACTTAAAAATGATTTAGAAAAATAAAAAATAATAATTTAGAGGTGAAATTCACATAAAATCAACCACTTTATTATTTTATTTATTTATTTTTAAAGATTTTATTTATTCATGAGAGACACAGAGAGAGAGTGAGAGAGAGAGAGAGAGAGAGAGGCAGAGACACAGGCAGAGGGAGAAGCAGGCTCCATGCAGGGAGCCTGACGTGAGACTCGATCCCAGGACCCCAGGATCATGACCTGTGCCAAAAGGTCCTAAGCCACTGGGCCACCAGGGATCCCCAAAATCAACCACTTTAAAGTGAACAGAAATAACAATAACAATTTTTATAACTCCCAACTTGGGAGAATCCTAATTATGGTGAAAAAGTGGCACAAGTAAGTAGATTGTACTTGTAAATGCCACAAGAATTTTGGCTAAAAACTCGTATTAGTAATTCACTATACAGTTACTTCAGTAACTTTGAAAAGTGAGCTATAACAGTGTGAAAATACAGTCAGACGAGTAAACATTGCCATGGACTTAGACCAGTGTCTCAGGTTGTCTCAACACTGAGACAGAAACTTTAAGGTTTCTCAACACTGAGATGTTAAGGCTGTAAGATGTTCCTTCTGAAGTAGAAAAAGGACAAGGATCAAAATATTTTTCTTAATTACTCATAAGAATAGTTCATCCTACATAAATAGTGATGGCCATTGCATTTGACTAGGGCAGAATTAATTCTTCCGCTAAATTCAGTGAGGACAATAAAATAAATTCCACCTACTTTTAAATGTAGTAATTATAGAGGCTATTATGTACCTGGCATAGGTATGATCCACTGCCATATTTTGTTGTTAAACTGCTGAAAAACAAACTCACACATATGGAGGAATAACTACCATCTTTTTCAGCGCAGACAAAGTAAATGTCAAATTTTTCAGTAAAATTCATATAAAGTGAAAGTTGGGCTAGGATGTGACAGATCAGGTTATATTTCCTTCTTCTATTCTGTCAGAGAAAACATACAGTCAACTCACCGGTTTTCTGATGGAGACACAACCCTGGTGTCGCCTACCTGTTCCTTGGTGTAAGCCGTCCTGCGAGCCCTCAGCTAAGCGCTGGCTATAGCCCTGCCCCTGATATGGTGGGGACTGGTGGCTAGTCCAACTCCACTAAGTCGGCAAGAAGCATTTGAGGCATGACAGGCTTGGGTCTCTTGGCCTGCTGGGACGTATGACTAGCTCTGGAGGGGGTGCCAGTTTCCTAAGGAACTTCTTTTGTCTTCCTCTGTCAACTTGACTTTAATTGTTCTGTTCCTGGAGTATGATCTTTGGTGCCATTCTAGTCGGGCTCCAGTTATCAGATCCAGTGCACAGAAAATGGGATATAATTAAAAATCATTAAATATTTAAAACCATTAAATACTGCCATTAAGCTTCTATAAGATGAAACTAGAGAACAAAATTACAGCTTTAAATTCTTCCTTCTGAGAGTCAAGGCACTGAGAGAGCTGTCTGTTATTTCATACCCAAGGATGTCCTAAAGTATTCCTTATGCACATATGAAAATAGCTACCTACAGGAAATTACATTAGCTTTCCTAATGTAAATAAAAGTTGGTCATATCCATGTTTCAAAGGGGGAATTAAAGCCCAGGGTTCACTAGAATATTCATTTTTATTCCAGCCTAAAACTCAACAGCATACAAATAGATGAATTCAGCTCGTGAGAGAGCAAAGCCAATTTAATCTCTGGCTCCCCTGAGGTAAATGTAGTTCACGGTCCTGCCCCCACCCCAACCTCAGCTATAATCCCTGGCTCCTGGAGGTAAAAATGCACTGAAGTGAGGAAAATTCTGCAGCAGGATATAATGATTCGAAATGACAGGGACAATAATGACAATGAATTTCATGTCTCCCAGTCATGAGCTGGAGATGCTTGACTAGGCTGACTTATACAATTAAATTGTTACAGGTACAGCAGGAGATGCAGTTAGCTGTGTGCTTTGGGGAACGGTGCCTCTGGCAAAAGGCATATTGTGGAATCCAGACTCTTTTGTTGGGAACAAACTATTACTCCTCTAGGCATGCACCCACAATTGTATACTTTAATAAGAGAAATCCTGGGTTGAAGACAAGTCTTTTATGATGTTGATTTCATCTACTTTGAAAGCAAAAAAAAATCAATTATGCAATAACACAAAGGTTATTTGTTTGTTTGTTTGTTTTGGTCTTCTGCTTTTGTTTTTGTTTCTCCTTTGACTTCCTGGAACAGAAGTCAAATTCGAAGATGGTGTCTTTTATCCTCATTCATAACACTTGCAAATACAGTTGTTGAACTAATTGGGTGTTAACAACTTTAAATCTGATAGACACATTAATTTCTTCAGAGTAATAGAAATAGGTTGAAAAAATAACCAAATGATGTAGGTTTGCAAACAAAATGGAGTAATATTATGCAAGTTCGGGCCATGTGCTCCTTAATACCATTCTTGCAGGCTTGCTCCGGTCATCTCTAAAGTGGACAGCCTTGTGGGGTGCACAGGACCAAGCCACTAGATGTAGAAGAACTTGTTAGAACTTCTACTTGGCTATGTTAGTTTTTACATATAGTTTAAATGTCTATAATATGTAAGTACAAGTGTGTGTGTGTGTGTGTGTGTGTGTGTATATGTTGATATTAGATGCTGACATTTACTGTACTTTTGGGATACTAGACTTAATTTTTCTTTTTTGAACCACTGGTTTAGTAATTTGTCATTATTTTATGTCTTTGATAACAACTAATTTGAATGTTTTCAAGATAGATGTATTCAGCTAGAAGATAAATTCCCCTAGAGTAAACATCGCCAAATCCATTCCTTCATTTCTCAAGACCCAATTTCTGTGAACTTTGATCGAGGGGTCTAAACCCCTATCAATAAAAAGGGAGTTATCATTGTGGGGCCCTCAACATTATCAGAATTTGGCATGATACATTAAAACTTTATTGTTTTTATTTTTATTTCCATCTCAAATTACATTAAAAATGTAAAGTAGTTGTATTTGCCAATAATTCTCAAGACTCCTAATCTTTTTTTTTAGATCATTATTGTACAGACTGAGGTATAAAAGTATGTAAATATTGAAGCATATAAAAGAATACATTTAACATACATGTAAAGACCCTGGAACCCGAGAACATTACCGATACATTGAGGCTATTTGTGACTTTAGATTGTGAATATTCCCCATTTCATTGTCTTTGCTCTTTCCTAAAAAATACTGCTATTATGAATTTTATTATTAGAGTTCCTTCTCTCACTTTTTTATCTGATGTGAGTATATTTGAAAATGACCTATTGGTTAGTTTTTTAAAAACGTTTTAAAAGTATAATATGATGTGTTATGTAAGTTGATATAAACACTTTGGAAAACAAACACTTCTAATAAAGTTAAGCATACACAAACCTTGTGATTCAGTAATTCTGCTACTAAATATTTACCCCACAGAAACTCTGACACCTGTCCACTGGGAGATATGTACAGAAAAGTGCATTGCAGCACAGGGTATAACTTCAAAAAGGGAAATGATTCAAATATCCATCGAGGGACAAATGAATAAATAACCCATGTATTCACATAATGGAGTAAAACAGCGTTAAAAGTGAGTGAACTCAGCTAAACTGAACAATGTGGATGAGTCTGGGAAAACTAATGTTGAAAATGGCATGATAGTGCATCTCACAATTGCAAATCATTACAATCATACTTGGAAAGTGCTTTCCAGAGTGCTGTGGTATAGTTGAAACAATCAGAAATATGGAAGTAGTTAGGTTTACAGACTTTGAGTTTTGAGCCCCACATTACACAACCATGAATTTAGGCCCTTAATACCTCACTGTGTATGTTGAGATTTAAATGATTTAATAAATGTAACATAAATTTATAAGTATAAAACATTATGTAAATATTAATCTTTTATTTGGGTCAATTTTATGGTCCACCAAATTTCTACTTTTTGTGTCACAAAATGAAACAGCAGTTCTCTCAAAGTCTCTTTACATATGTAAAATTTGCAGTTTCTTCCAGAAATAAATTGGCAAAACATTCTTAGGAGAAAGGAAAATTTTGTGCATATAGATATGCTCAAGAATATGATCTTTTATGCTTAAGGGCTAAAAAGCACAACATTTTAAAAGAATTTACTCTGAAAATATCTACCTTCTTAGACATTGATCGAGAACATATTTAATATTTATTCTTGTGCATATGTAGTTTATACTTATAAGTTAAATGAATAATTTTTATCTTGATTTTCTGCTGTCATTTTTTCCATTGTTTTTTTCCTCTTGTTTTCTGTGAGTTAGATAAGTGAAGCTGACATCATTGCTCATATAGCAGGCACATTTTTGTGCCTTTTTGCTAGTCAGTGTATCTGGATACCAGCTAATGCTAAATGAAGTTTGACATGTACCCCTAAGAAACAAAAGTTATAAATTGTGGCTTCAAAGGAAACCTTAAATAAATAGGACACATTTGTGTCCATCCAGGCTAACATCTAACATATGCTTTAGCTTCCTGATGATGAGACAGAGCAAAATAGCCCCTAGGAAAGTTTGCGATTGTTTATTGCTCACTTGACCAGCACATATTAAATACCAAGCTTTCATCTCATTATAATTAGTTTTTAAGATAATTAAAAGCACACAAAAGTGGATTTGATCAGGTGTAGCATACTGAGTAGCAGTAGTCATCTATATTCTACTCTATATGCAAGCTTAAAAACAGTGCTGAAACTCATCAGTAGTAGGATATGTGTGCTTATAAGGTGTTTGAACAGATAGTTCTGGTGGGTTCATGGTAAGCTACCTGCCTCTTACTCTGTGGCTCAACTCACCTTCTGTCTTTTACATTGAAGTACAGTTGACACATAATGTTACATTAGTTTCAGGTGTATCTCAGTTCACTTTTTTTTTTCTTCAAGATTTTATTTATTCATGAGAGGGAGATAGAGAGAAAGAGAGAGAGAGAGAGAGAGAGAGGCAGGGACACAGGCAGAGGGAGAAGCAAGCTCCATGCAAGGAGCCTGATGCGGGACTTGATCCCAGGACCTAGGGATCACGACCTGGGCTGAAGGCAGACACTCAACTGCTGAGCCACCCAGGCGTCCCTCAGTTGAACTTTTTAAGAAAATGATGCAGGGTCAAAGGCAAAAGCTATTGTATCAAAAATCTCTGTGCCTTCTTCACAGTTTGTTCACACACACACACACACACACATTCATACACACACACACACATATATAATTTATGGGGCTTCTTCTATTTTTCAGACAATGTCCCTGGCGTTACAGTCAGATGCATTAAAGACCAAGAGTTCTGAGACTTCAGGTTTTCAGAGAATTCAGTGCATATATGCCAGATATTGTGCCAAACATATGGTCCCTATGACCAACAGTGTTTTACAGTTGTGTAGCAGAGTATGGTTTTCAGGAACTTCTTTTTCTCATAAATGATCTTGTTTGACCCAACTCAGGGTGTATGCTGGAATGGGATATAATGATGCCTCCCTATTTCACAGGGGAAGGGAGAATCATAGACAAATACCTGGATCAGTATTTGGACATGTGGGGATATGAAAGTTTGTTTTGTTTGGGCTAAAGAAAAAGAACTTTACAAAATGTAGATTATAATAATATGATAATAGTATGGCTTCTTTTAGCTACCATTTGGTTTTAAGTATGTCACACAATAAATAGCCCAGTAGTTCAACAAAGTATACACATTTTTATTAAGGGGAAGTTTTAACATATGTGGAAGTAATAAAAATGCTAAAATGTACTTCCAGCTTGAGCACTTAGAAACTCATGGCTAAACTTCATCTATATTCTTATATACTCTCCCCTGTCTTCTAGATAGCAAATATTTAATAAATGAATATTTTAATCTGTATCCTTTTCAAAAATATTATTGAAGTATAATTGATATACAATTCATATTAGTTTCAGGTATATAACATATTGATTTGACAATTCTGTACCTTACTCAGTACTCACCAGGGTAAGGGTATCACCATCTGTCATATGCAACATTATTACAGTATTCTTGACTATATTGCTATAAGTACAGCATTGTCATCTCTATGACTTATTTTATAACCACAAGTGTCTATCTCTTAAATCTGTTAAGGATTTTTTTCAACATACAGCCACATCTAAAATGTTTTAAAAATAACTTCTTAATATCATCTATCTGTTCATGTTCATGTGTCCCCGGTAGTCTTATACCTTTAATTGGATCCTGATTTTAAAATCCCCCATAAAACAAATAAAATCCTCACTGAGGTTCATGTATGGCAACAAATTCCCTTTATAACTAACAAGTTTCCCATCCTTTTTTTTGTTTCCTTCTTTGTTTACTGGTGCCTCTGTATTTCCTATACAAGTGGTAGTTAGGCTTACTCCAGGCATTTGTTGCTGCATAAGAAACAACACCCAGGGGATCCCTGGGTGGCGCAGCGGTTTGGCGCCTGCCTTTGGCCCAGGGCGCGATCCTGGAGACCCGGGATCGAATCCCACATCGGGCTCCCGGTGCATGGAGCCCGCTTCTCCCTCTGCCTGTGTCTCTGCCTCTCTCTCTCCTTCTGTGACTATCATAAATAAATTAAAAAATTAAAAAAAAAAAAAAAAAAAAAAAGAAACAACACCCAGACTTAGTGGCTTAAAATATTAATATACTGTCCTGCAGTTCTGAGGCAAGAGCTCTAAAAAGCTTTCTTACTTACATGTCTGGCCCGTGGGCTGAGAGGATTAGACCTCTGGGAGCTGGCCCAGCATATCTGTCTCACCATGGCTTTTCCATGTGGCTAGCTTGGACTTTCTCACGAGGTAGTGAGACTTCTTCTGGGGTGGCTGGCTGGCCACAATGAACATACCAAGGGACCAAGGCACAAGTGTAAGACTTCTTCAGATTCAGCCTTGAAAACCACACAGTGTCACTTCCACCACATTCTCTTCTTAACGTGAATCACAGGGACAGCCCAGATTTAAGGGCTAGGACCTTACAAAAGTAAGAAAAATAGCAGTGTAATTTATTGGTAAGAGGAGGGACATCTTTATTTTGTCAAAAATACTTAGTAAGTAGAGGTGTGAAATTTCATTACATGTCTTTCTGCTACTGCTTTTTTTTTTTTTTTTTTTAATCAATCATTATAATTATTGCCTGGATCAGTAACAGAATTTCATTAGAGGTTAGGGGGATACAAAATGGTACTTTTCTAGTTGTCTTCCCAACTTGATTTATTAGTGGGATTACTTATAATTTCCCTGCCTTACCTCTTTGCCTACCTTGAGGTACATGCTGTACCAAATGTCATGATAAAATGATTGATTCTTTCCATTTATACTGGTTTTCAAAAATAATTTAGTTTTTTTGCATTCTCCAAATGTGATGAGATATTTTTGAATTATCAACTAAACTCATGATTTAAACATATTTGATATGTGTCAGGCAATGATTCCAGCCCAAATTGCCCTGTCTCTGTCCTGTGGGCCCCTCCTCAAGTTGGCTCCTGAGCCCTTTTAAGATGCTGCCAATAGTCTATGACAACTCTGTGCCATCTGCTATGACAAGATATTTCAGGCTCATCTGGAAGCTTTTCTGCCCAAGATCTGAAAACAGATTTCTCAATAAACCTTGTCTCCTTCCTTTGAGACATGGTAATTAGAGACCATAATCTATTTGCTATGGATGTTCATTGTTACTGATTAGTCATGATCTCTAGGCCTTTCATTAGAAGGAATTAAAAAAAATTTTTTGTGTGAAAAAGAAAAACATGAATTCTTAGACATAGTTTTACTTCAAATTCAGAAGTACATGGCTTTTATTTAACCTCACCAATGATACCTCCAAAAATATTACTACTGAAACCAGTTTAAGATTATTTGTTATTGCAGTTTTATTGTTGTTGCTGGTGGTGTTCGTAGCATACATGCCAATTGGGATGTAGAGACAAATTACTGTCTTCTAAAGCTACTTGACATGGTTCCTGTCAGTGTGATTATGCCGTCTACTGAGTACAACACATCAATTTAATTTTGTTTTAAATTAGTAAGGATTGGAGCACCTGGGTGGCTCAATCAGTTAAGCAGCCTACTCTTATTTTTTTTTTTTTTAAGATGTATTTATTTTTTCATGAGAGACACAGAGAGAGGCAGAGACATAGGCAGAGGGAGAAGCAGGCTCCCTGCAGGGAGCCTGAAGCAGGACTCAATCCTATAACCCTGGGATCATGCCCTGGCAGATGCTCAACCACTGAGCCACCCAGATGCCCCAGCATCCAACTCTTGATCTCCGCTCAGGGCTTGATCTCAGGATTGTGAGTTTTTTGTTTTTTTTTTTAATTTTTTTTTTAATTTATTTATGATAGTCACACAGAGAGAGAGAGAGAGAGGCAGAGACACAGGCAGAGGGAGAAGCAGGCTCCATGCACCGGGAGCCCAACGTGGGATTCGATCCTGGGTCTCCAGGATCGTGCCCTGGGCCAAAGGCAGGCGCCAAACCGCTGCGCCACCCAGGGATCCCAGGATTGTGAGTTTAAGCTCAGTGTGGAACCCAAGCTGTGTTTTTGTTTAATAATTATGTAAAAATACAGGGTTTCAAAGTAAAAAATAAAAACAAGGACTATTCAAATAAAGCTTACTTTCTTTTTCTTCTACCCTATTCTCTCCTTTTTAAAGATTACTTTTTAAAAGAATTTTAGTATTTCCTTTCATGCATATGTATGTATATTTGCTCCCTCTACCATTTTGATAAGGTTTTATTTATTTAAGAGATGGAAAGAGCACGAGCAGGAATGGGGGGCAATGGGAGAGGCAGAAGCAGACCCCCCACTAAGCAGGAAGCTCAGGGCTTGATCTCAGGCCCCCGAGGTCATGACCTGAGCCCAAAGCACACACTTCTTAACTGACTTATCCACCCAGGTGCGCCCCCTCTACCATCTCTTAGCTAAGAATAGTGTTTTGCATTTTTCACCTATGTAGTGGGTATTTAATTCCATTGTAGTATAATGAAGCACAAAGTTTTGAAAAGGTGAATTTATTTTATTTAAAGATTTTATTTATTTATTCATAGACACAGAGAGAGAGGCAGAGACACAGACAGAGGGAGAAGCAGGCTCCATGCAGGGAGCCCGATGTGGGGCTCGATCCTGGGTCTCCAGGATCACACCCCAGGCTGCAAGCGGCACCAAACCGCTGCACCACTGGGGCTGCCCGTGAAAAGGTGAATTTAAAAAGCACTTAGGACCCACATTTCATGGAATTAAATTTTATACATGTTAGCTCTTAGATCAAAATATAGCCATCAGTACAGCCTTAGGCATCAGTAAGCCACATTTTCAAATTGTTTTTCTTTTGTGAATGAAAAGTGAAATCTTATTTCCTTCTTTGGACATGACAAAACAATAGCACATCCATTAGTTTTATATGGATGGAGAGCTTAAAATTAGGCTGTCTCAAATGCTATCATTATCATTATGTAAAATATGCTCTATTTGTTTGAATTTGTTAAAACCTCGTTCATATCATCTGCTTGTGTTGAATGCCAATCTGTTTGGTCAGACTAAATGTTCATTTTAATTATAGTCTTTTAAGTAGATGGGTCTGTTTTATCCTAAACATGAAATTATAGATTTCTCAGTAAAATTTTACTTTTATTTTCTTTATGTTAATGGTAGACTTAAAAATACTTGGACGTGAAACTAATTAATTGTAGTTTGGAGTTAAGATTTAAAAGTTAGAAGAGTTTTCTGCTTTTGTTTCAGAGACATTGGGAAAACACATGCTCAAGAAATGTAGGCTGTAATTCAGTGTGCTATATATTGAAGCTTAAAGTCACTATGCGGGGCACTTTTCTCAAAGTAATTATCCTTCAGAAATACAGTCCTATAGGTTACACTTGGAAAGAAGGACAGAAACAAATAATTGCTCTTGGCATAGAGGGAAATAAATAGGAAATGAAAAGCTATAACAATTGGTCTTCAGGAATGGATTTTCTTGCTCCTTGATTATATGTCAGTGTAATGCCTCGCATATCTGTTGGTGGAGCCCCTAGATGCCCACTGATACACCCACTCTAGCATGTTGTCCAGCATTCTTTCAAGGGGATCAAGACTTTTTCCCAGATAAATGTTTAGGAAAAAAGAGAGAGAAAAATAGCAGTCAAATCCATTTTGGAGTTGTTCTGTGCCCGACACGCAACAGCTTTCTTGGTGTAGTGGAAAGCCAAGCTGATGCCTAGCCTCACAAGAAATAGCAGTAATAAAAACATTTCTGCAATAAAAAAGTCCCACACTTTAGTTTCAACTAAAAATTCTACAGCCAAGCTTGGTGACATAATATAGGAAAACTGAAAAAAAGTTAATGGCACATAGTTTTTATAAATAAAACTAACACCTTAGTAGATTATATTCTCTGGGACCAAATAGAACACTATATTAGAATGTGAATTTCAAATGGGTTTCATTATTACTATTAATACTTACTCAGATCACACTTTATATTAGTAAAACACTCCTTAGGTCATTATATCTGCCCACAGAAAACACGAACCACACAGCACCTACTTTTCTTTTTAAACTTAGCTCTGCACATTAAGTACACACGCACACCCATGCGCACACACAACTGACCTCTCAAGCAGTGTATATAACCACTGCTCCTTTACTATCCAAAACCAAAGAGCTGTTCTTGCATTTGATGGAAAAGTATGACCAATATGTAATTTACTATCTATTCAGAACAAGGCTTTGAGAAGAAAATGAGGAAAAAACACAATGAGTAAATGACCAGCTATCAGATTAAGAACAAAATCAAATAACTCATACTTTATGTGTCTTAAGAGATGATTAATATATAACTCTCAATTAACTTGGGATGGGTAACTCAGAGCCTTTCAATAAACCAGAAACTTCATATTTTCCAAGAGTTTTAAGTCCTTCCACTTTTTAACCTGTGAAATACAATAATGAACGCATTTGGTGATACATGCAGTTTAATTTTCCTTCACCAAACACAAAATTTGACTGAAGGACAACCCAGTTGTCTTTCGTTCTCCCGATAATTTTCCATGTGAAAGGCACTGTGAGCTACCTCAAATCTGTTTTGATAAAAGAAGGGGTGTGAATATGTTATTGTTGAAACCAAATCTATAGATAGGAGAAATTCACTATTGCCACCTCCTTCAGGGAATAAAGTTAACCCAAATTCTCTTTTTCAATAGTAGCCTCTTCAAAGAGCATTTTAAAAACTAAACAACGGTACACACTAGTTGTAAGAAGTATATATTATGTAAAGCAAGATTAAAATATATTTTTACCTTTACCTCCATCTTCTACGTGTGTTTTTCTTTTTCTCATCACACTTTAAAGTGAGACCTGTATCTTCATGATCCTTAATTATGAATAAAGAGAGGGAAACATTTCTTCCCTCAGTCATATCTGTTTTTTTTTTAAGTAGCTAAAGACCCTATTTAAAAGAAGCTGAGCATAAAAAGTCAACAAACAGAATAAACATACAATTTAGAGTACTATTTAAAATATATAAATATATAAATGCAATTAAATACCTCACTTGCTATGGCTGAATTATTTTCATTTGCTACATTTGTTGCTTCATGTAACTAACCTTGGTCCTTCTCCTCACCCGGCCCCAAACGGAAATAGAATGGATTCACCCCCCAAATTTTATTTTATTTTTTTTATTTTATTTTTTTTTAATTTTTATTTATTTATGATAGTCACACATTGAGAGAGAGAGAGAGAGGAGGAGACATAGGCAGAGGGAGAAGCAGGCTCCATGCACCGGGAGCCCGATGTGGGATTCGATCCGGGGTCTCCAGGATCGCGCCCTGGGCCAAAGGCAGGCGCCAAACTGCTGCGCCACCCAGGGATCCCACCCCCCAAATTTTAATTTAGACATCACTTACCTAAATTCCTCCCCTTCCTGCCATGAAGTATCTTTGTTGAGCAAGCTTTTGGCTGCCTCTAGGTGTTCCTGGGGGCCTTCGGGTGCTGGGGGGGTCTATGACTGACTTCCCCCCCACCCCCTCATCGCCTCCAGTGTTCCCTGTCTATCAGATTTGGAGTAGGTGCTTTTCCCTCGTTATTTGCACTTTTTGAGCTACAAGTCTCAGACTCTTCCCCCTTTTAATTCACTTTGAATTTTGGCATTTTAACCATTTTTCACAGATACTGGACTTGAAATTTTTAAGACTGCAGAAGAACTATATAGTGTTAGCTCTTTTATGAAAATGATTCTGCTGGCTGCAACAGCAGAGACTGGAGAGCAACGTTGCTCAGAAACCAGACGAAACCAAGTCACAGAACAAGTCACGGAAATTCCGAGCACAACCAACAAGTGTTAGGAACGCAGAAGGCTGTGGAGCAGTAGAGAGTTTGTGGGAAAAAATAATCCCTAATCTCCATCTCTACCACCTGCAGTTGATACAGAAATTATATTTTGTCTAGAATTAGTCCCATATGAAAAGAAGTTGCCATAAAGGTCTTCCTGACTCACTAGGGGGGAGTTGTAGCCCTTGGTGTGGGGTGGGTGTTGGTATGTGCTAGAAGGGCTCTGGCCTGAGGTTGCCTCCAGACTTTCAAATCGCTCCTCCTTGGCCTCCACAAGAAGGGAGGTCTCCAAGGGCTGAAGGGTGCAGCAGGCACTGAGCATGGACTGCTTCTCTCCTGGGCAGTAGGTTTGTGACCACTCCCCTTGCTTTCAGTTTTCTTTGTGGCCAGATCAAAACAGTCCTCCAGAAAATTCCGTGCTACTGCAGCACCACGGAGCACGTCGACTGATCGTGATGATCTCTGTGTGTACATTCAGTTAATCTATTAAAGAGAAATAAAGCGGTCTTATTTTTCTCCATCAAATCCTGAGCTGTGAGAGCTTCTGAAGGAATGTTGGAGAATGATGTGAAAGTAGGAATTGAATTTGCATCTCCTGTGTCTGCTGTTGCAGCTGCTGCTTCCGAATTACAGGGCTGCTTTGCCCAGCTGACAGCTCACCACCCAGGCTTTTCGTCCATTCAAGAATCTGATTCTGTCAATAGGGCCTCAGGTCTGGATCTTTTGACTCCTACTTGGTTTTGATACATCTGCCCTCTAGAAGTTAATGAAAAGCCTCAGGATGTGAAAACATGGGTTCCAGGTAAACACTGCTGAACTTCCTGAGGTATGATCCTAGGGAAGAAGTTGGGTGAATGTCGATGTGTGTCATTTGGAGGTGAAGTGCGCCTACTAGAGGCCTCGGCCCTTGCTGTATTCCTGCCGTGCCTCGTAGACTAAAAATCACTAAAAATCGGCGTGAATGCTTTCTAAGGTTTTCTTTTCTTTAATTCTGTACTCGACTCTTCCTTCAGTTTGGCCTTAACATTGTAGTCTTGGGATGTTTTGAATGACTGTATCAGAAGCAATCCTTTGCACAGCAAGTGGAAATAATGTGATTCCTTATTAAGATTTCTATCTTTCTAGACAGGTTAGTATTCTTAGTGTTTTCTTTTTTTTTTTAATAGGGCTAGCAATTTCATTTATGTCTCTATCTAGTATATCATATATCAGCACCGTGTCTAAGGGTAACACGATACGGATTAGAGATATGAGAATTACACAAAGTGTCCCCTTTCCTCGGAAAGGTCCTTGACTGTTGGAGGATGGAGAAGTTCTGGGGGAGGCACATACCTATGGTTGGGGGTGGGCGGCACCTCGAAAAGCTTCCTTAAGTAATCGTTTGCTTTCAGAACTGAACCTGAAGAGCGTGCAGCACAACCAGGTGGGGCCCGGGGGAGGATGCGGAAGGGAGCATGGGCCACAGGCTTGGAGGAGCACGGACATGGGCAGTCCCGGACAGAGGAGCTTCCCCGGGCAGCCACGCGTGCCCCCCAGGGGCTTCGTGTTGGGCTCTGTTGGCAGGGGCCACGCGGTGCGTGAAAGCAGCATCGGGGGCTGGGAATTCAAGATGTAGGGCCCAGAGTGGAGTGGTCAGTGGGAGAGTCTGGGATGAGATTGTGCTGTCGTGAAGGAGAGGAACCTGGGCTGGGAGCCTGGACACGGGTAGGACCCATGGCAACGGTATCCTTCTTCCCCCTCCTACTTCCCGAACAACTCCAGCATCAATACCATGGTTTTCTTCTTCTTCTTCTTCTTCTTCTTCTTCTTCTTCTTCTTTCTTCTTTCTTCTTTCTTCTTTCTTCTTTCTTTCTTCTTTCTTTCTTCTTTCTTTCTTCTTTCTTTCTTCTTTCTTTCTTCTTTCTTTCTTCTTTCTTCTTTCTTTTCTTCTTCTTTCTTCTTTCTTCTTTCTTCTCTTTTTTTTTTTTTTTTGATAGTTGTTTTTGTGGCTTGGCTTTCTTATTTATACGCATGCCCTTTTTGGTCTTTTGTTAAATCTTCCCCGATTTGAAAGTGAATTCATGAACTAATGTCAAATGTTTTCCAAATTCTGTTTTAAGAATAATCTAGATCTTTTAAAACTTGAGTAATGTGGGCTGTGAAAAATCTGTAACTGTCCAACTGGTTTATGTCAACATTTTGGAAAGAATATCAGTCTTTAAAATGGCGTTAGAGATAGAAACCCTCCAGGGAGTGAAGAATGCCTGGTGCATGCTAATTCTGTACTTATCCAGGTGGAAGAGAGAGAAGAATAGCCAAAGCTATAGATAGAACAAAGGGATGTCAATTGCAACCTGGTCTCAGTTTGGGTTTAGCTCTCTGCACTAATCCCATATCAAAATGTTAGTGGTTTACTTATTTATTTCTAACCTGAGTCGTATTAAGATCTTATTTGACAAATCGCATTTTGATTTATAGTCTGTGCTGTTGGCATGTGCTTTAATGGCATTAGCCAACTCTAGACACATACTGAATTCATTATGTACCTTATGTATGTAAGTAGTAATGCTTCCTTTTAACGAACATACGGTCACATCAGAGTGCTGTGAGGTGGTTTTACAAAAGCGTCTTTGTGTAGCATTCCTCAGAAGTTCGAGACGTGTGTTAAGGTGAAGACTAATATGCTGTATTTCAAGTTGTATTTTAATGGAGTGATATATTGTAATTTTGCCCTCTCCTTAAGGTGAATAGACTGTTATAGTCTGTTTGGGTCTTTGATTCTTAAACTTTTTAATTAGGATTCAACATTTTTGACGTTTAAATTTTTGTGAACAGATGAATTAAAAAATCATAAAATAAAATTGACTTTGAATTTGTATCCTGGACTGGGATATTGACAAAGGGTAGATGGGTGACTTTTTTTTTCTTATTTTCTACAGTGCTAAGAAATTCACAGAATCTGCTTTTATAGATAGCTGTGTATGTGGCAGCACTAAACCTGGGCTGTGTCTGCTGAAATGTTTCTCATCCTTACAACGTGGACAGCCTTCAGTGGCTTTGAAGGGCAGGGCTCTCCCGAGGCGGATTGGTAGGAGAAGTGAACCAGGAACAATCTGGCCTGGCTGTGAGCAGTCTCCCAAAGGGAGTGGCTGCCGTCTTAGCACTTCTCATCCCAGTCCCTATCAACGCACAGGAGGCTGACTGAGCAGTGAAGTATTCTCGGGAGTGATGATCTGTGGAGTCAGTGCATGACAACATCTTGGGGGATTCTTTAGGAGAAGTGGGGCGTGTGTATGGGGAGGTGGACTATGGAGGACACTAGGCATCTCCTTGAAATCGAGAGATAGAGGCTAGTCCTTGAGGGGACAGGTGGGCAAAATGTCAGAGCTCCGGCCAAGCAAGTTGAGATGAGAGCAGAGTTCTAGTCCAATAGGAACCCAAGAGTGCAGAACAAGATATTGGGCAGGCCTCTTCTTGGTGTATATGGCAGGAGACACTGCAGCCTGGGAAACACCAGGGATTCCCTTGTCTATGGGTTTGTAGGCAGATTCTAATTTTGGAGGGATGAGACTCCTTACATGTTGCCAAGTACCATCAGGATTGACTCAGGATTGACTCGGGGTGCTTAAGGCTGAGCCAGCGAGTTGTAGGTTGTCAGTAATTAGAAGTGGGCGAGGATACCTTGGGTGTCTCAGATAGAAAGTAAAAGGATCCTTCTTTGACAATAACCACTCCCTAGCATTTCCAGGAAGACTTTGAAAATTGCTGGGAATAAGGGCAAGAAACCCGACTCACTGAAGCATGGTATTTGACTCTTTATTTTTCATTTTAAAACAAAAGTAGAAACATTAGTAATAGTCTTGGTATGTCTCAGTCTTGTATTTAAAAGTTGTAAGTAAAACTATACTGGGTGTTACACTATATGCTGGCAAATTGAATTTAAATAAAAAATTTTTTAAAAGATGGAAGTAAAACTAATAAATATATTTTCAATTTGATGTGGCATTGTATATCTAAATTTAACATTACTATTTTTTATATTATATGAAATCATTAGAAGTGTGAGGGTGTGGTTAGTTTTTGTTGGTTGGTTTTATTTGTTTTCTTTTCTCTTGGATCTTGCTATATGTTACCATTCTGTAGCATTTCAGAGACAAGGGGATAATTTTTTGACATTTATTGAGATCTCTTTGGTGAAAGAACTATTTTTGTGATACTGTTTCATTTTAATTTATGCAGTTTATCAGAAATGAGTCTGTAGCCTATTTATTGAATCATTTCATTTTTTCATTTTCTTACATATTTAGTGCAGATTTGAATAAAAGTGTATAGAATATTGGAAATATCTTTTCAAGTACGGGGACATTGATTAGATCTATAGGCTTTTTTCCCCCCTTCAAGGGGGAGTTATGAATAACCTGGTATGGAAATGCTGAGAACATATGACGGGGTAAAGGCAATTTCACCTGAACCAAATTAACTATATAGTTGTCGTTGGGAGCCTCCATCAGCATATAATGGTGGTGGTGGTGGTGACAGCAGCAAAACTAAAACCAATTTCCCTCCCCCACCTTTTAAAAGATTTTATTTATTTGTTCATGAGAGTAACAGAGAAAGAGGCAGAGACACAGGCAGAGGGAGAAGCAGGCTCCCTGAGGGGAGCCCGATGTGAGACTTGATCCTAGGACTCCAGGATCATGCCCTGGGCTGAAGGCAGGTGCTCAACCACTGAGCCACCCAGTCGTCCCTCTCCCTCCCTTCCTTCTATCCTTTCTTCCTCTATTTTAAAAATGTAAAATTTTTTTCTAGCTTTATTGAGGTATAAGTAACAAAATTGTAAGAAATTTGATGTGGAAAATGTAATGATTTGATATATGTATACATTGTAAAGGGTTCTCTCATTGAGTTACAAAATTTTAACTATTTATTATCAAAATCTGTAAAGATCTATAAAAGTAGAATAGGATTTTGAACCCATATGTAGTGTCTCCAGCTATAACAATTGGCAGCTCATGGGTAATTTTAATCAATTTCTTTCCTTTTCCCTTCTCTGTCACTGTCTCTGTCTCTGTCTGTCTCTCATAGAGAATGAGAGAGCAGAGGTCAAATACCTACCTCTTATTTTGTATGCTGAGGATGATTTTTACATTTTTCGGTGGTTAGATTTCGTGGCATAAAATTCTATGAAATTTAAATTTCAGCATCCATGCTCATTTGTTTAGTATTATCAGTGGCAGAGTTGAGTACATCAGTAGAGATCTTAGGGCCTTTAGAGAAGAGTGCATCATCCCCATATCTAGAACATCTTCACATATATTTACCTTACAAGGTCATGAGCATTATTAATTTATTTATTCTTAAAACAACATATAACCATTATTATGGCCAACCTGATTAAAGACAGTTTTCAAGATCATCCTTATATCTGTATTTGAATTCTACATGGGGAGAGCAGTTTGGCTAGCTGGACATTGAAGTATACTTGAAGGACAGAATGAAACAAAACTCTGCAGCATGTGTGTGTCAGGAGATGTATTTTTTTAAACTTAGAAATGTGCATTTTCAAATGAGATAATGGAATGCTTATCGAAAGTTATTTTTCTAGCCTTTTACAAAGTGTGGATAGTCATAGTGAGTCATTGGCGACTTACAACTCAAGCTACTTTCTCAAAGTAGATTATCTCTTTTCTTACTATGGTTAGTTTATTTTTCCTCTTTTGTGTTTAACTTTCCAGAAGAACAAATCTGTTGGCTTTAAAAATATGGCTAGAGCATCTGGCGCAGTATTTGATGTTTGTGTGTGCAACATTGATAACTGCATTGTGCGTAAACTTTGCCTTTTTTTCTGGGATCTATCCAGTATTCTAGTAGCTGGTAGGAGGTAGGGAAGGGCTCCTTCAAGCTGATTCTCACAGCTTTGTACCTCAGTCTTCTGCCTCAGCATGTGATTGTGGCTGTAAGGGTTCAGAGGATTTTTTTCATTTCTCGCAGAGTGGTCAGCCTTTGCTACCACTGATGGTCACTAGCCAGACTCACAGACTATTGAATTATAAATTGTTTTATTTTATTTTTAAGCATTTATTTATTTATTTGAGAGAGAGAGAGAAAGAGAATGAGCCTAAGTGGGAGGGAGAGGGAGAGAATCTCAAGCAGACGCCCTGCTGAGCCCGGAGCCAGGAAATGAAGCTCCATTCACAACCATGAGATCATGACCTGAACTGAAACCAAGAGTCAGATGCCTAACTGACTGAGCCCTAAATTGATTATTTTAGACAACAAAAAATTTAGCACCTTCCTACATGCCAACTACCATTGTGCTTGCTGGAGATAAATTGGCGGTGTTGATAGTCGGAGTGGAAAGAGCTAAGTCCTTGCTCTCATTTATTGATTCCTGTGAGAAACCAAACATCCCTGTAGATCAGATGAGTCATAATTGCTGTTGAAGAAAAGAAGTTCCAATAGGGCAAACTTATTTGATTATCCAAACTCAGATCAGAATTTTGCTTAGTAAATATCAAACGCAAGTAGAAGTGATTGGATATTCTTACTGTAGTTTGAAATAATATCTGTTAAATTTGTATTTGCCAAGGGAGTCTGAAGGTTTTGTTTATATAGGTAAAACGAATTAAATTATTTGTTTCCTTTTTTTTTTTTTAAGTTTCAAGCTTCAGTTTGATTCAGTGTTTTTCAGTAAACATTAAATCTGGATCACTCAGATATTCTGATAACTGAGGAATCTTTATGATTTTGATACTGAATAATAGACATCTCAAACAAAAGGAAAGGGAAGGTAAATTTAGTAGAAGGAAATGTTTGTTAATAATAGCTTCATTCTTATGCAGCTTCCCAGTTTACAAAGGCCTCCACATAGGGGTTAATCCGATCCTTGCAGTTGTTCGAGATGGGCACAGAAGTTGGTGTTAACCCTGTCTTGCAGATGAAACAACAGGTTCTGAGGGGCGAGGGGGCCATGTGCAGAATCCAATCGATCTGTGGCACGGAGGTCCTGACCTCAGGCATTGAGTCTCCAGGCCGGTGCGCGCCCGCGAGGACCAGGAGTCAGCCGGCTTTTCATGTTAATGTGACAGTACAATTCTTCTTGGACAATCAGGACGTCCGGCTCTGGTCAGACTGATTTGATAACAATTTGATAAGGTGTGGAATCTTCCTGTGATTAGAGAGAGAAATCTGATAAGATACAAGACTCAACCGTGCAGCAGATAAAGGTTCTCAAAAGGCTGCTTGCGGTTAGAATTCCCCAGCTGGCCCTCGGCTCCAGCCCGTGTATTTATTATGTGGATCACACTCAGAGATGCCCTTGGGGCAGCCCGAGCCCTTCCAGCGGGTTTGTAAAGTCTTGCGCATGAACTCACATGCAGATGGGGAGAGGGCACTGGAGGTGGCCGCGCAAGCAAGGGACCGACTCCCTGGCCAGTCCTTTCCCAGGGGCTGGATCCCATTCTCATGAAAGGGCTGCTTCTCCTTTGTTTCAGAATCTGATTCTCAAGCTTTCAGGTCGTTCACTTGAAATCTAATGATCACCGTGTATAAAACCGGCAGCACCAGCAGGAACTTGCGACATGACACAGTTCCTCCACCCTGTGGCTCAAGCGACGAGGAAACTGAGGCAGCATCAGGACTCGCCCAGATCTCAGGCACAGGCAAAACCTGGCTGAGTTATGCTGGAAAGAACGTTCTAGGCGGACGTTGAGCAACCGGCAGAAATGCCGGGAAAGCTGAAGACACGGCTTGAAAACCAAGGGAGCCAGGGTGGTTCAAGGCGTCCAGAGCCCCGGGCGCCCTCCGCACCAGGAGGACTGAGTGCTGGTGGCTGCTTGTCGCCTCCCATTGTGGCACCCGGCAGACCTCGGTGCCGCTGCTGCCTGCCTCTACCTTCGGGGGGATCCCTGCCCCGCTCTCGGGGTCACCAGCTCCAGGCTGAAGTCATCTCGGATCTGTGCTGCGTCAGAGGCCCATGTCCCGGTGACTGTCCTCATCCCGGTGGGGGGCTAACCTTGGCCACCCTGCGACCTGTGTGGGGCTTAGAGGCCGCATCAGAGGCCTGTGTCCCAGTGACTGTCCTCGTCCCCGGTGAGGGGGTAGCCTTGGCCGTCCAGCGACCCGTGCAGGGCTTAGAGGCCGTGGGCGGACACAGGGACACCCAGCTGGCCATGACACAGGGACACTCCCAGGGAGTGGCTGCTTGTGGACTTACACCTTGGCCCTTTGGACTTTTCCCGACTCATGGCAGGCGTTAATCTCCTTTGGAAAACCTGGCAGAAACATCCCATTTTTAAGAGAAAATGAACGTGAAGAGAGAGAAAAGGGGAAAAGAGCCAGCAATAGTCCCTGCTAGGGGGGCTTGCCCCAGGGGCGACTGAGTGTGAGGGACATGATAAATACACGGAACCGCGTGCCGAGGGCCAGCTGGGGAATTCTAACGGCAAGCAGCCTTTTGAGAACCTTTATCTGCTGCATGGTTGAGCCTTGTATCTTATTGTAAGGGCCGAGATGAGAGATTGGCGGCTGCGTCATTTCTGGAAAAGTTTGCCCCCTTGATGAGCAGTAAACCATCTAAAACTCGAAGATAAACAGTTTTTGTTTGTTTATTTTTAAGGTATTTTCAGTAGCAGCCATGTCTTTCAATTCAGTTGTAAAGTGGTCTTGACTTTGCAGTAACTTTTTTTAACATTTGATGATAAGAGTCAGTGTTTCTGGAGCCGAGTGCCCTGGGACGACTAGGCCTCATGGCCTGCTCACAGCACCCGCTCACCCATCAGGCCCACCCGGCCCGTGTGCGGAGGAGGGAGCAGGGGGGCGGCCGGAGCTTTCTCCGTGGCAGGGACGGGCCTTGCGACTCGAGCCTTGAGATTCCTCCTTGAGATTCCTCCCATAACCCAGGGCGGAGAGAAGATGTGCGGTGCTTGGGGATGGGAAACCCGCAGAGGGAAAGAGGAAGGCGGCCTGGGGAGGATTGAAGAGCCTTTTTGGAACTTGTGATCTTTGCACGTTCGCCTGTAGATGCGCTCTTGAATCTCCGAGTCCTGGGCGGCTGGGCCCTCGGGGGCAGTTCTGCTGCCGCAGGGACACCAAGCGGCAGGCCTGGCACCCAGGAGCCGTTTATGCGGTATTGGGAAGAGCAGCAACTCCCACACGTCCCCAGGACCCCTCTCTTGGTTGTAGCTGCCACCCGCCCAGACCACCCTGCTCAGTAAGTAACCGAAGGGCCTCACCCTCAAAGCTGCAAGGTCTAAGAGCTTATTGAGGCCTCCATGCACGTCGGAGACACCCAAGGAATGTTCCCGGTGGCGTCGGGACCCGGACGGTGGTCTTGAAAGGATCTCTACGGTGTCTTGCCAACTGACTTGACAACTTCATTTCAACTAATTTTTGTCTCATTACTTCTTTTCTCTTTTTCTCCCTTAGAAGTACAAACAGTGACATTGGGCCTGTGGCCACCGGGAGACTGGGTTGCCCCCCGGGAGGCGCGGGAGGGAGCGGTCCTCGTTGTAGACCAAGGGGCAGCGTGGGTGCAGATAGGGCTAGTGAGAGCCAGAGCGTTCCGGTCACGGTTGAAATGTGGTTTTATTTCTGTGCAGCTCTAGCTAGACCCCGAAGTGTCTGAAAAGGAGAAAACTTACTCTTCATTAGATTCATTTAAAACTTTTCTCGAGAAAGGAAAGTCCCGAGGGTATAGAAACTTTCCGAGCTTAAATATGTCACGTTAAGGTGCCTCACAATGTTTCGTTTACAGGGGGCCAAAGACCACAGATCCACGCTGATTGCTAATTATTCAGATTGTAAATAGCTCGTTCAAGAACTTAGGGTGAGACAAAAGAAACAGGAAGGAACAAAAGGCCCACGATAATGAAAAGGATATTGTGAAGAGAAAGGCTGGGTGGAATTATGATGCAGGTCACATCCTGTGCCTGTATTTAATTGTACCTTTGTATTTAATAATAAAAATGATTACATGCTCAGTGCTAACAGGTGTCCCTTCCCGAGAACGGTAGTATGGATAAGTGACAGCAAATTATTCCAATTCATAAACTTTGAATATGATGCTTTTCTTTTGAGTTTCTCCGGTCTATACTAGAAGACATTTTCTGCAGAAATATACATCAAACCAGGAAGAGTTTTAAACTTAATCCCTGATGTGTGTGTGTATAAAATACAGGTGAACGCTTGAAAGTGCGAATGAAAAGAAATCACTTTACAGGCCCTATTTAATGAAATGGGGCTGTGCTAATGCCATGTCGCATTTCTGGTAGTTTATGCTTCATATAAGCTTTGGATATAATTGCAAATTAGCAGTGATTAAAGTTTATAGTTGGTGGTCTTGCTGTTAGGGCTTAATTGCCTTCTCCGCATTTTCTCTACTTCTTGCTAATCTGGGCTGCCTTTCCTAACTGCCCTATTTAAAATATAACCCCCGCCCCAGGGAATTCCTCTCCCTGCCCCTGATTTTTCCATCCATTGCCGTTATTGCAATTTCTAATTGTTTTATTAGTTGATTTCAGTTGATTTTATCTGTCTTCTCATTAGAGTGTGGTTCCATAGGGCAAAGACTCGGGTAGCAGTCTCTCTACTCAGTGTAGGCCCCTACACTTAGCATCATGCCCGGCTCACGGTATGTATTCAGTACTTGTTAAAAGAGATCTGCCACCTGCCATCCTAACCATATATTAAACCCTTGGTTGCTTAACTTTATCACTGCCCTTCTTTTGCTTGGGTTTTCACCAAAGATTGTGTGGTAGAAGACATCCTGTTTGCATTGTGTGCTGGGTAGCTAGTTAGAGAGACAGTAGTTCCCTGGTTCAGTGGAGACCACACCTATAATGAGGGTAGAGTCGAGTGGTTGGCAAATGAGCCTAGAATCTCTCATCCTTGAGCATATTTCCCTTTTTTTGAGCAATCTCTCACCTGTGATTATGTTTCATGATCATGTACATTTACTCACTTATTCATTCAATTTTTTAATTTTTTGCATACCTACCAGGTAGCAAATGGAAAAAGCAAAATTGGCTAAGATGCCCTTCTGTCCTTTTAGGAACATATTACTAGAATCAATGTTTCCTAGACCTGGAACGATGTCTTTTTAGATGTCTATTGTAAACCTGGTTTCTAGCACAATTTTGGACACATTAAAAGCATCTAGTACAGATTTGCTCAATAAATAAGCAAGTGTTGAATGCAAATATTTAGAAAACAGTTTGTGGTATACTCAGTATATTCAGAGTATCACGGAAGCACAGGAGGGAGAAGGCTATTGTGTCTGAGAGGAGTCAGGGATGGTTTCATGAAGGAAAGATAAGAAGTTGAATAGTATACCGGTAGGATAGGATATTTCATGGAGTAAAGACAACATGAGCAGAAGTCAGACCTATGAAGCAGAGTTTTATTTGAAGATGGCACTGTGGTCAGCCTGGAGATTTAGTGTGAGGGAGTTTTGGGCATTGGGGCTTCAGAATTATTTCCTTATTTACATTCCTTATACCCTGTGCTCGAAATATCTGTGTGGCACAGACTAATCATCTCACTACCATTTATTTTACACCATTTCTATAGGAAAATGAATTGTCTTCTAGATCGTCATCTTAGAAGGCAGTTTTGAAGGCAGAGTCTATTTTAAGTCAGGACTAACTTAATTAGAAAATTGGCTACATTACCTGTGTGATTTATCTATTGCTAAAATTCCACATAACAATCATAGAACCCCAGGAGCATGAAAACAATTAGAAGTTATCACTCATGGCATTGGAGTGGTCATCTAGGTAGTTCTTGTATTCTTTTCTGGGGTCAGTTCAGGGATTCTTCTGGTTTCCCCGAACTTGCACTCGTGTTTGGAGGTGTTGACTGTCAGCTGATGCAGAATGGTCTTGGCTGGATGACTGGGGCAACTTGCCACGTGCCTCTCATCGCCCTCCTGGTACCAGCAGGCCAGCCCGGGTATGTCCTTTCCGTGGCATTGGCAGAGCGTCCTTTTAAAAATCACATCTACTAATAGTCCATTAACCAAAACAGTTTTACCTGGCTGAGTCCAGAGTCAGAGCAGGAGAGGACACTGAAGATTCATGGCAAAGGGCATGGCTATAGGGAGGAATGAACAATGTAGACCTTTTTTGTGATATACTGCATATAACCACCAAAGCCAATCAAATCAAGATTTCAGTAGAATTCTAGAACGAATGGAAGAACATGATTTCTGATTTTATTTTTATGCTTTACTTTATAAAGCACCTGTCTTGGTTTGTGTTAAGGCTCATTCACTTCAGCTGAGCCGAAGTGAGAAACCAGAAATGAAGAATAGGTAGAAATGGAATCTTGAAAGGGATGGGTAGCTACTGAGGATTCACCATTACACGCATTGTGCCATCCAGCACCTCTCCTTGTATGGGACCCCGAAGCCCAGAGGGGTACCCCATTCAGGGGGCCCCGTTGTTCCAGGCCCAGAGCCCTTCTTCCATTATCTAGTAAGCTGTGTCCTCCCTACACTGCTTCATGAGGCTCCCTGATCCCTGCCACTCTCCACACAAATCAGCACTTTTATAAATAATTCACTTTTGGAAAACACTTGTTGTCCAATTTACTGTGGAAAGTCTGTTCTCATTTTGAGTTTTCGTATTCAATTGTATTCATCATATGAACTTAAACTAGATTTTGTAAGACCCTTGTACACACACACACACACACACACACACACACAAACACACACAAACACACACACCTTTTCTGTTCTGCTTCTCTTGCACTCTCCTGATCAGAAAGGGAAATTTTAAGCATAATGATTATGAAATCAGCTCGAGTTTAGTAGGTTAGCCTTTGAATTATCTTTGCCAGACTGCTAAGGAGAAGCTACCCAAGAGGTCATTGTGACACTGTCAGTCTGAGACAATGAAGCATGCCTTGTGGATTTTGTTAGGAATGGGATTAGAGCTTTAGGGAAGTGTTCTTTCTTTCAGGCACCCCTCCACCCAGCAGGAGCCATGTGATTGCAGGAGACCCAGGTCAGGCATAGGGAGATGGGAGGGTATATTTTCGACATTTCTATAGAGCAGTGTTTTATTAATGCTGCAATTATGGACGGTTGTTTTAATTAAGAACTTTTTTCCCCCCATAGCAGTTAGACTTTCTATACAGATTCCAGGACCCATAGTTAGGTCCATGCATTTTAAAAAGCCATTTTAAAAGTACGCTGTATGAAAAGAAGATTGTATGTAGGGTTTCAGGGCATCGTACGATGTTAGATCTGAAAGACCAGGAAGATGCCAGGTAATTTGTTCCCTAGGGTCTTTTCGTATTTACTCGTTCTTCACATCCTTTCCACGTTCAAGGATTATATTTCTCTTTCCAGCTATTTTGCATGTTAACCTAGTTGCCAAACTTTGCAACTCTCTCAGGAGAGCAATACTGCTCTGTCTCCAAAATATTTACATCTGAGGCCCATCTTTTTAGATGGTTACATTCTAAAATATTTTTCACTTAAAGTACCTCTCACGATCCTATGTGCCAGGGGCATTGAGAACTAAGACAAAATCCTCTCCTACCACCACTGACCTTCATTCTTTTTGGTAGGTTGATTTAATATTGTGTTTTTCTAAACAAGGGAAAACAGTTACAGTTCCACCTCTTATGAGCTTCCTCTCATACGAGTTGCAACTTCGGTATATGCACATATGTGAAATTTCAAGTGCAAAAGGAGAATAGAGTAGGAAACAGATTTTCACCATCCCCGTCTGGGGCCTTGTGTAAGTGCCAATATAAAGCTATGCTATTCACTGATCAGTGGGTAGTATCATGTTGCCTGGCTCTCAGGAAGCGGATTGGAAAATCCAAACTTAATAAGCAGATCAATTGGGTGGGGGAATTGAGATTATTGTATCACATTCCAATGACATGCAGTGTTGTCAAAAACTTTTTTTCTCCAGACATA
This sequence comes from Vulpes lagopus, assembly GCF_018345385.1. Lineage (NCBI taxonomy): Eukaryota > Metazoa > Chordata > Mammalia > Carnivora > Canidae > Vulpes > Vulpes lagopus. Next base: position 82,033,560 of record NC_054834.1, read on the forward strand.
AAATTACAGGAGGCATATAGATACCTTTCAAAATGTCAGTAAAGGGGGTTGGAAGGGAATTTAGTTACGAACAGTGAAAATTTACCATCTCTCCCAGGAGGCATACACTGAGAGCATCTGGGTATCTCAGGGTAAAGGGTGAATTTAGTGCGGGTAAGGGAGGAGGTCTACCAAGAATCTGAGGAGATAAATGAATTAAGCTGAATGTCTGCAAAGAAGGGGACTTCTGGGTGGAGGTGTGAGCTCCTGGGCCCAGAGGAAAGTCAAATTGCTTACTCTTCAGTTTTTAAGACCTTACAATAGCTGTGTTTGCACTCCACTGCGGAGCATGGGGACATAGGTAGGATGAGTCCTGAGGGAATCATTTGTAACCATTTCTCCTCCTGCCCCACTTACTCAAATATAAGGACAGGCCTAGGTTTAAGGTCAGATTTTCCACATTTCTGGGGTTTTTCTGCTTCCCTCAATTTCTTGCCACCAACTTACTGATGGCTGAAATCTTTTTAACAGAAAAAACATCCCACAGAGGTAAGACTATAGATCTATAAAGACTATAAAAATGTATGAATTTATGTAAAATTCACATAAACCTATGAGATTATAAATGAACCTGTTTATTTAACTCACTGAGTGGAGTTTGGCTAAACTTAACACTTACTCGATACCTGTCTGTGCTTGATACTGACAAGGGGAAAAAAAAAAGATGAGCAAGAAAGGCTTCCTGGCTTCCTATGGCTGGGATGATGAGGTGGGAAATCATACAGCGATTCCACTGGCAGGTGAGTGAGTTCCAGGAGAACAGAGATCATTCTGTATCTCTCTCACCAGTGTGTTCCCTGCATTTGTCGCAGTGTGCAGCGCGTGAGTCATAATCAAGGCTCATTATTTTTTTAAGTTGAGGGATACGTGAGTGAATATAATATTATAAAGCCAATAAAAAAGGCATACATGAGCTATAATATAGACTCACAGAAGGGATGAACAACTTTGCCTTGGAGAGACTCAGGTAAGGCAAGACTTTAAGGGGAGATATTTAAACCAGATCCTGAGAGGTGGATAGGAGTTATCCAGAGCTTCCAGAATAATACTTCAGCCAGAAGAATTGGTGTGTACAAAGGCAAGAAGGTGTGAAATGGCAGGAATGTTGAGGGAGTTGCAAAAATCTGATGCTCTTGGATAGTAGGAATAATGGGAGCGGAAGGATTGTGGCAGGTGAGGATCATACCATGAAGGCCTTCATTCATACGTGACAGGCTGATTCGTAAGTGACAGGCTGATTCGAGTCAAGGTGGGGCTGCTGAGTAGCAGGGTGGGCATGGAAAATAAGGACCAGAGCAGTTGCTTTCCGTGTCACACTTTTAACTGAAGTTAATCTTGTTTACCTTAAAAAGTATTGGGATTTGGAAGTTAGTTAGGGGGGCGTTTCTTAGTATAGAAGAAGCAACAGAGCTCGATGCACTAAACCAGTGCTGCTCCAATGAGATTGTATATTTTGAAAAGGCACTAAGAGAGAGGTTTTATATTTTCAAAGCTTAGAGTTTTATTACTAGATGACTGTATAATAGGTAAAGTAATCTGTCAGTTAACAAATAGGATTCCTGCCTGGTTCCTTTGAATGGTGACTTCATATAGGATTTAAAATAGTTAATTTACACGTGACTTTCCAGAGATCTGTCCTGTGTGTAAATCAAGGCACACCTGACGGGGTGTGGATTTTTCCTACCGCACAACCGTGACTTGGTGGATGGCTTGTACTACCCGTATGTCATGTCCATAGATCTACTAGAAGGATCTGATGGGATGGCCACTCTTTAGTTCAGATGTGTAATCTCTGTAGTTTAGAGAAAAGATCTGTCATGGAATCCTTAGTTTCTTTGGTTCGTTTGCATGCACCTAACGTGGTGGCGCATATTCCAATGTTAAATGAGCCCTCCGTTAATAGAAGTTGGTTTCTCAGACTTAACTTTAAATGTATCTACTGACTATTTTAATGGTGACTTCAGGGTCTTGCTGAGTTGAAACTGATCCAACTGCTGCCAGTCTTCCCACTTTCATTCAGCTACTCCTGCTGTTTGCTTTCCTTTCTCCCCCGACTTCCATTCTTAGTTTCTGGATAAAATAACCCCTTGTTCTGCATGTTGAGGTTCAATGTATGTTCTTCACTGACAGAGGATTTAATGTAGGGGGTTAGGTTCTTGGCTGATCGTATTAATGTGGCAGCTTTAGAATAAGATGTTTCGCTGGGGCGGGGTGGACAGAATTTTCGGTCATTGATTCTCTCTTTATAACTCTGCCCTTTTAGCTGGAACAGATTACCTGTGCAGGGCTTCTGGCTTCTGGCCCTGCACAGATGGAATCACAAGGAAGAAACTTTACATAAACCATTTATACTAAATGTTTGGTATGCTGGCAACATAAATCAACAACAATATCCATTACAAATTCATCCCTTTATCAGTATTATCTTGATGGAACGGATCCCAGTGTGTGGGAATTTGAACCCTGATTCAATACATCTAGCCCCGGGTAATTAATTATTCAGGGCACAGAGAACCTGGCCCCCGCAAAGTAGAGTAATTCTCCTGGTCAGCGTGCACTCCACTGGCAATAATAAATAGGAAACGTCTCTAGTGATGCCAGTATTTTAAAGTGATTAATCATCTTCCCCCCCCCTTCACCTCCCCCTTAGTTTTCTTTTAACTAGGATTTTTCAGCAATAAATCTTTAACAATACAGGTAGGAATTGTTCTTAATTAAATTTTGCCCTGCTTTAATTTCTTACCTTTTATGTGTGATTAAAAAAAAGTGTTACATTTTAAGAAGCTCTGATCAAAAGTCAAACCAAGAGAAATCCTTTTATAGAATACTGAGAGATCGTCTATGGAAGATTAAGCTCTTGATTTTGAATATTAGATAGAGCACATACTCATCAAAATTGTTAATCAACACCAGTTGGGGTGTCAGATATTCTGAGGTTTTGAGTTGCTTCACTTTCGTGCTTACGGGTTGTCGGTATTAGGAAAAGTCTGACATATACATATGTTCCCAAACTGTGAGAATAATTACTTATTTCTTAACTTTCAGATAATTGACGTGAGCCCTTGTAGGAAAGGGATATGTGTGTGTGTGTGTGTGTGTGTGTGTGTGTGTGTGTATATATTTCCCCCCCTTTTTGCGGTACACAAAGTACACTCGGTGAAGTGGCAGGTAAATGCCTGACCCGGAATGACCACGTATCTTTAAAGCATGCCCCGTAGAGCTGCCCAGCCATCACGTATATTCCGGGTGACAGGGACCGACGTGACATATCTGTTGTGACACATTTCTGTACCACCAGTGTGTGGCTCGAGGTGACTCCTGTCCCTCCTCTGCTGCTTTCCCCCGCTGCAGGACAACACAACGACGCACGGATGAACCTTGCCATTGCCCTCACTGCTGCCAGGTATGGGGCTGCCACCGCCAATTACATGGAGGTCGTGAGCTTGCTCAAGGAGGCAGAGCCGCACACGGGGAGGCAGCGGGTGTGCGGAGCGCGGTGCAGGGACGTGCTCACAGGTACGGGGGCTCACGGGGAGCGGGTCTGAGCATCCTGCCTGGCCGCCTAGGGACTGCATTATAATTTTTCTGTCACTTCTTTTATTGAAGCCAGATTTCAGAGTCCTATTAATTAAATTCCTCATTGTCAGCAATGACTGGCTTAACGTGAAAATTTTCCCTCGTGGTGCTTGGCAATTTTTTCCCCTTTGTGTTAAATAATACTGATGATAATGATAATGAAAGCCCCTCCAAATTCCCACAGCCATGAATGTGCTATTCCATTTTCTTTACAAAAAACATGTTATTAATAAAATTAAATAAACGTGACAAGTTTCAAAGTGACACAGGCGGTGCACTTAGACATCGTTGGAGTCAATCACTTCCACTTGGGTTCGATTTTCCTCGGTGTCCCGCTCCTGTGGCCCTGGAGCCAGAGCTTCAATCACCTCGCGCCCTCGCGGCCCTTCTGGCCCTCGCAGCCCTCGTGCACTCGCTTTCCCGCGGCTCCCACAGCCCCCGCAGCACCCCCCTTCACCCCCGCCTCCCCCGCCCCCCTGTGCCCCCTCCGCACACCCCGCCGCCCTCCTGCCCGTGCCCCCGCATCCCCCGCACCCTCGTGCCCCCCGCACCCCCACATCCCCCGCGGCCCCCTGCGCCCCCATGGCCCTCTGCGCCCCCCGCATCCCCCGCCCCCCCTCCCGCCCCCGCAGCAGCAGCTCTGAGGAGTGTGTTCTCTCCCGGGGACGCTGCGCCCACAGCTGAGTCTCAAGGACACGGCGGCCTCGTCCCCCGTCCCACATTCCCTCGGTGTTTGGCACCCGGGGGCCGGCACCTCGCAGAACCGAGCGGGGGTGAAAGCGTCGCGTGCTCCTCTGCGAGCCGGCCCTCCCCGGGCCCGAGCCATCGGGCGCCCCGGCCGCCGCTGCCTCCGACAGGCGGAGCCCGGGGTTGACGCCACTTCCTCCCGCAGGGCAGGAGTTCGACGTGAGGGCCAAGTGTGTCATCAACGCCACGGGCCCCTTCACAGACACGGTGCGCAGGATGGACAACCGGGACGCGGCGGCCATCTGCCAGCCGAGCGCCGGCGTGCACATCGTGATGCCCGGCTACTACAGGTGGGCGCGGCGGGGCGGGGCTCACCTGGGGCGGGGCGGGGCCGGGCGGGGGCGGGGCTCGCCTGGGGCGCGGCGCGGTTCTGCGGGATTTTCATTCTGGTCCGAAAGGTGGATTCCGCAAGTTAAAATTGCAAGGGCAATTTTAAATTAAGACGCTGACACACTGATTTCATAAAATACTCACATTTGCTTACGAAGAATCTGAAAACGAGGACGGCGCACGTATTCTTATGTTCATCACTTTTAAAATCTGTTTTGAAAACTATCACCGCAAGTAGAAATCAGATATGATTTCTAATCTACCGTGTTAACGGAGGTAATTTGTCACTGGGGAAACGGGCAGAGCTATTAATTGAAAATTGTTTAAGCCGAGTGATGGGCTCATTAAATTGTTCAATTTTATGTATTTTGAAAAATTTTGGCAAATCAAAAAAATTTAGATGGATTTAGTTAAGAAATTAATAATGATTAGCTCTAATGAACATTTCAAGACTTTTGTAGGAAAAGATTCATGTGTCCATGCCAGGAGTATGGAACACAGACACCGTTTTTATCTGCAGAGGCCCATCCGATAGGCAGACTAGCAATTCTGAATGGAGCAATGATCTGTGCTCCAGCTCTTATGATATTATCTGTAATTGAGAAATATTAGAAACTGCTTCAGTTCCTGACCTTAATAGAATGGATAAGTAAATTACGGCATATCTGCATAGAGGAATATTATACGGTCATTAAAAATTGTGATTACAAATAACTTTTACATTTTAGCAAAACACTAATGATACAGTGTTAGCATAGATACAAGATTATATGTGCAGTACGATCTAAACACTATCAGGCATATAGAAATACTAGAGGTGATTGATTATTGCTAGGTGACATGATTATGGGTAACAGTTAAAGATGATAATTTCTAGGTAATGGGTTAAGATAAAAGTTTTCTTTTCCATATTTTAATAGTCTTCCATAAAGGTTACAGACATCTTTTAATATTTGATAATAAGGAGACCATCACTATTATCTTCACTTAGGACTGAAGAAATCAAGGTGTTTTCAGGCTTAATAATGAAAATGTTCAGAGTGGTACTTAATAGAGTTTTAAAAACTGCTAACCAGAGTTCAGTTAAATGGAAAGAAGTATATGTAAATATGCAGCTGTTTCTCATATATAGGGAAGTTTTCAACAATAGTTCCATTCATAATTATATTCATTTATTTTGTATTGGATTAAACATATGCAAGGCCAACTAGTTCGTGTGGTTTTTGGGGGAGTTTGCCTTTTTAAATATCTTTTAGACGATAGATATGATACTTAAACAATGGACACACACATTATCCTATTTGTTTGGATCTTAGTAGATTCAACATAATCTCTTGTGTGTTATGTTTCATGTTTTCTTCACTATCGTCCCGTGATATCAGAAGACTCTATGTTAATTTTTCCACTTAGTAATGACATCATTTGGGACAGGCCATTTTATTCTGGAAACCTTAGTTTACCCGTCATGAAGATGGGGAGATGGAGGGTAAATGAAAGTGATACCTTGGTGTGGAACTTGGTGTTCATCACTTACCTCTTGCTGACTGCGTGACCTTGACAAGCTACTTCTCTCAGCTTCTGGTCCCTTATCTCATGATAGTACCTAATTTGTATACAATTTGACAATGATCAGTTGATTACTTTGTATCCATTTTGTTGGCTACTCTTCATGAAGTGTCTGTCACATATAGTGGCCAGTTAAGTATTTTTTGAATGAATCCTACTAACTTCTTTGTGGTAACTTGCCCAAATTGAGATCGTTCCTTTTTTTTTAAGTCAAAATTTATTGTAACACCTCTAAGGCATTAATATAGAGAAGTTAAAATATGAAAACAAAATATGATTCTTCATTTTATTGCTCAGATAACCCATGTATACAAAAATAAAAGTAATTGCTATAGAAAATAGAAAGCTACAATATGAAAAGTGAGAGTCTCTCTCTTCTTATCTTTATCCTTCCTCATGCCACCCATTTTATCCCCTCACTTCAGTTCTTCTCTGGTAATCAAAACTAGTTCTTTATGATTCCTTCCATAATTGTGTTTATACTTGCACAATTGTCTATCCTTTTACAGATTTTACATGAAAGAGGTCATGCTACACATATAGTTCCGTATTATATAATATGCTAATAACACTTGAGTGTCTTTAAAGAAATATAAACATATGTTACCTGGATGTAATATTTTCGAAACAGAATACCTTTCTTAATCCCCCAATTTGTCATTAGCTTCAGAGCCCCTCCCATAAATCTTGAAAATGTTCATTACAGCTGGGTTTGCTGGAGATCCAGTATGTGATCTCATGCTACTTTGGGAGAAATTAATGTCTCCATTTTTAGCACCCTGAACTATAACCACTTTACATCCTGTCAGAAACCTTAGAGGAGTGGTTTGCAGCCCAGTTCCTATTCAGGGTCTGTTGGAGATGAGCCCCTCGGTTTGGAACTGTGGCCTGGATTAAGGGTTGATTCCCTCTTTTAACACTGACCTTAAGGCATCTCAGAGGATGGTTTTGCTCTCCCTATCAATGCGCTGTCTTGGGTGGGGTCAGATTGACATGGCTCTCTGGGTTCATCAGTTAGTCAGTCACTCTCAGTTATGGCTCAAGGGTTGGATTGGGTTGTCGGGGATGGGTCAGACCTTCTGGGGACTTCCCTCTGAACTGGCTGATGATACCTTAGGGCCTAACATTTCCACCAGAACCTGATCACTTTAGAGATGCAGTGAGTTCAGGAGGCACTGATTTGTTGATTGTAGGCTGCTAAAATGTGGAGCAAGGACCATGTGTATATCTTGGAGTGTTACTTTTGGAGTATCCTCATGTCATTTATTAAGCTTGTGTGACCCTAATTTACATGTGCCACGGTAGCAGCTTTCCCGCTAGGATAATTTTAATTTCAGAAAACCCAGCACATAGAAATCATTCATTTTTAAAGGTACTCTTTAGTTGATATTAAGAACAAATCTGCAATTTTCATCAGAGTTGGGCCTAGATGCTTTCGAAAGAAGCAACAATGCGACAAATGACTAAAAGATGTGAAACTAATCATCTCCTCCTTCAACCTATGGAAGCTTTTTACCACTGGCAAGAGGTCATTTTTTTTTTTTTTTTTTGGTATTACTGTGTGCATATTGTTAGCTCTAACCCTGATTGATAAGTAGTTAACAGTAAATTGATTTCAGTTTAAATAAGAGTACTTCAGTAAGGCAGTGGTCTGTATGAGAAAAATGTCCAGTATGTTTAATCCTAGACACACACATAAATTAGCAGCAAGCTTTGCTTTCTGATGTCAAGTGACTCGTACATATTGAAAAAAGACCCAAACCTCCCTATACTGTTATACCATCACTGTAGTTGATACCCACTTTCAAACTTTAGTGTGTGACCTTGCAGAATTAATCCTTCATAAGAAAACAAACTTTTCCCTAGGGGAGAGTATGAATTAGGTAATTTAGAACTGATGAAAGGTATTTCCAAGTGGGTTCTTAAATTTTTATACCATTCATTAGTAGCTTTGTCTTCCCTCTGTGCTTGTTAATTTTATGTTTGACACATATGTCTTCGCTTAAGCAGTTGATTCTCTACAGGTTCCAGTTATGTGTGTGTTGGTAACCATCACCTTCACCCTTTAAACTGCTTTTATTGCATTGAACGGTTTTAAAGGATTCAGTAGTTGTGCTTTTCTAATAACATTTCATGTCTAGGTCGTTGAATATTATAATCTTATGCTAAAGTTTATCAGGTTTATTGAGTTATTTAAACAAATCATAGGATATCTGGCCCATAAAATGATCATATATAAAATACACCAATATATAGTGGGTTCCTTAAATATTAGGATAGATATGGAATTTCTCCTTTTGTTTCAACATGCTACTATTTATCATATTCAAAGCTTGAACTCTGAATGAGTTAATTCCCAGTCCCAAGATGACTGATGTCACGTAAGGGCATATTAACCCAGGATCAAATCAGTTGCTTACAAAATACATAATTAACTAGTTTATTTTAAGATTTTTCTTTTGAGAGTCTTAGGATGAACACAAAGAAGAAATATAAAATATTCTATACTTACAGTTTTCAGTATATAAAGATGAAAGTAAAATTACTTTCCTTAAGTAACCCTGAGAGAAGACGAGATCTTCGCTGAAGGCTTAAATGGTTGACACACTTCTGTAGTGCTTTTTGCATATGCTAAATGGAGCTGTGGCCCACTTTCTCTGTGTCTCTCAAGTGTGCTGTAGACAGTGATTTCTTTATACGAAGGATGTGTAGAAATGGCACCATTTCATGGGACTGATGGATCTTTGCGAAGAAAGACTCATATTCCTTGTGGTTTACATAAAGAAGATACATTAGCTAAGCTGGCTGTAGGTTTCTTTTTTTCTTTCTTTTTTTAACAAGTTATTTTGTAGATTTTTGTTTTTTAAAAAATTTTATTATTTTAAGTAAGCTGTATGCCCAACGTGAGGTTTGACTCACGACCCCAAGGTCAAGAAGTCATATATGCTCTACTGACTGAGCCAGCCAGGGTCCCGTAGATTTCTCTTTCATAAAATATTTATTTTGGTTTAGTTTTAAGCAACTATTAGTCTCTCATCCTTACACATTTGAATCAATAGGAGTTCTTTTTAAAACATTTTTTCAAGGGAATGATAAACAAGGCAGTTGACTGCCCTTTAAAATTTGTGAGTATGGGAGAGACTTGTTGAAATTTATTCAAACCAAGTGGAATTGTGTTTTTTACTTAAGAAATATCATTAGCAGAAGCTGAGAATACCTTTAACATTGGCTTACTATGAGATGTCAGTCAATGAGGATTAGTAGGGACTATTAGAACATAACACTTCAAGATTCCTCCCACCCCTTATCAATTTCTCCAAATTTCTTTGAATGGTTAATGGATGCATTAAGACAGTAGCTTCTTCTGATTTAATAATACAATTGGACAGATTTTGTTAATATGTATATGTAGTTGCCTATTATTTCAAATGTTTTTTAAACTTTGGTTTTAGAATATTAAGCATGTGTTTAGTGAAAAATATTGACTGATATTTTTAAAGATTTTATGTAATCGGTCCAAAGAGGCATCCTTGAACCTTGACTTAATAGGAATCTTGACTTAGCCTCTTATATCTGTTTAAAGATTGTCATTGCTAGGATATCCCTCTCCTTTTTGACCTTGTCATGATACATTGTTGTTGAGGTAATTGGAGAAAACTGAGCCCTTTTCTCATTGATGCATTTCTTGAGGTTTCTATAAAATTGAAATAAAGTAAGAAATCTCATATTTGGTGAAGTGCTATAAGTCCATCTAGTTACAAAGGAGCAAAGAACTTTTTGATTACATTTTAGTTTCTAGAAACTTAGACCCTTTGCTTTTCTCATGTACTTCTGAGACCTTACGCTGAAAGATGTGCCAAATGTCAAATGTCCCAGGAAAATACTTTTCATAGACTTGAAAAATGGTTGAAGAGCCTTCCTTAATTGACCATCATAAAAGGAATTAGAGACATTTAGCCCACTGACATTATCTGATGTAAATGGTCCAAGGAATATAAAACTCCAAACAATTGGAAGGTGAAGTCCACTTTCTTAATTAACCTGGCATTGTTGAGATGGAGAGGACTGGTTCTTCTGTCAATTTTATATTATCACACTTGCTCCATTCTTTTTCATTACCAAAATTATTTTTTTTTCTTTTAGGAATTTCTAGGGTAGAGTATTGGCAAGTAAAAGGAAAAGTTCATGTGTTTCTCGTGTGCTTATATGAGAATTAGTGAATAAAGTAGTTTTTAGAATGCAGATTAAGGATTAAACTTCTGCTAATTTCAGAAATATATAACCCTTCTTTTTACATCAGCCCAGAGAGCATGGGACTTCTCGACCCAGCAACCAGTGATGGGCGAGTTATTTTCTTCTTACCCTGGCAAAAGATGACAATAGCTGGCACTACCGACACGCCAACTGATGTGACACACCATCCCATTCCTTCGGAAGAAGATATCAATTTCATTTTGAATGAAGTGCGTAACTACCTGAGTTGTGATGTTGAAGGTAACTTATGCATTCCCTTGAGTTTGTTTCCCTTCTTTTATACCCTCCAGCCCATCCCAGCTCTTACTGGTAACTGCCACATTGCCAGTCTGACTCCTCTTCACACCTGGCCTGCTCAAACTCTTCTCTGGTGACCACTTCTTCTGGAAGATTTATGGGGACCAAATTAGCACACGATGGGAAGAAGTCGCTTTTCTCCCCCCCACCTTTCTGTGTTTACATGAAACTCATTCAGTTCTTTTCTGATAGTTTCTAATGGCTGTACATGAGCCGTACATGAGCTCCAAACACACATGCTCTCTGAGAAGAGAATGAAATGTCTGCATCACGATTTTGTTTCTAGAGTTTAGGAACCTGTATCCTGGCTTACAGATACAGGATATCCACAGGAAACAATTAATCAAAGAAATGAGAGGATGGAGATATATAATCTAAGAAGCTTAATGAGCTCTACAATATGAAAAGTAGAGTGTTAGAGCATGGATTTATCTAAGAAGGATAAGTATGCTTTTTTAAATTGAAAAAGCTAAAGTTTAAGTCTTTTCCTTGCTAACTGGGGCATACTTTACTTTTAGTTGAGATGTCATAGTATTTTCTCCCCTGTGCATATATAACAAATATTTTTTACCCTGGCTAGTTTCAGAAGTTTCCCAACATTATCCTTCTGTATCTCCTACTGTGTCACCATCCACTCACCCAGGCTAGAAATGACATGCTCATCCTTGGTGATCCTTCTCTTGCTACATCCAGTCCACTTGCTACCCATGCTCACTCTGAAGTATCATGGAAATTCCCTTTCATTTCATTGTCATGGTCACACCTGTGTCCCTTCTCGCTTGAGCAGTTACACTGGCCTTCTTACTGGCTTCTGGCAGTCAAGCCCCTGTACCCTTCATCCCAGTATGATGCTTCTATCAGGACCGTCTTTCTAAAACACAATTCTCATGATCACTTCCTTGCTCAAGAATATCCCTTGGATGTCTGTCTCCTCATTGACTTTAAGAGAAATTCTAAACTATCTCGCATGCACTCCAAGGCTCATCCCAACTTGTCTTTACCGGTTTATATTCCACTTCTCCACTTCTGTGCATTTTATAATCTTGCATTTCCAAATCAGTTCATTCATTTTAAACCTCATGCATTGTTTAGGATGAAGCCTTGCTCTGGGTTGCCCTTTCCTCCCAAGTTCTCATTTTGACAAAGTGCCATTTCCACTTCAGAAACCACCCATCCTTTGTACTTCCATTGAATGTTCTTTAGTATATCACGTTGTATTGTAGGTAAGAGTCTAAGCTATAGTCTCACTTGGCGCTCCTTGAGGGTAAGGATTCTGTATTTAGCTACCAAGCTTGTTGTCTATCTGGTATGCCACTCATTATTGTTTTGAATTAAAAAGAATTACTAATAGGTACTTTTGGGGTTTTGGATGCTGGTAGCAGTTTGAAAATCTTTCTATATTAAGATAGAAGTTTTAAGATTTTTGAAAAATAGTCTTCATCTATTTATATCAGGAATCTTCTATAATTTTGGCTTGAGTGGAGGACATGCAGAGACACAATTTTCTTCTTGATGTGACTCACTAAAATCTATGAATCCTTCTTCCCTAAAGGATTTTTTTGTCATCTTGTGATCACACATTTGCAAACAAACAAAACAAACTGCATTTTAAAAAAAATGGTTCAGAAGACTCTCCTAGTTTAGTTGAATGATCCATATTATATAGTTTTAGCTTCTTCTGATTTCAAGTAATGGATGTAATTTCATTTTGAGTAAAGTCTCTTTGGGTGTGTACATTAATGGTACAAATGTATTGACTACGTATGACTGAGTTCTGTGTGGCTAATGTTTACTCTGTCTCTCACATGCATACACTCATGGTTATTTGGGAAATGGTCATACCTTATTTAATATCCATATTTAAATACTCAAAATACAATGCAATTTTAGCTGGATACTTTTTTTTTCCTTTCAATATCTAGGAGGAGTTTCATCTGGATATGATTGTATTTTAGTGTATTGATTATTGTTAATAAATCCTGCCTCATTTCACATTTCCCTGCATATGATATTTGTTAAAAGTGGTTTATATCAGGCCCTGCGAGCAGGAAGTTTAGATTGTTGGAGCAAGAAATAAAATTAATTTGAGAGCAGAGAGCTCTATGTTGACAGTTTCCAAAATCTTAAAGTTCAAATGCAGTAAGATGAGAAATCTGATTCTTACATGTGCCGAGAGGCTGGATGTGCTGGAAACAGGTGTAGGTTCCAAAAGGCCGCTGTGCCCATGTCGTAGGTGGGGATTTCCACCGGTGAACTGAGCCTTGGCTGCTGTAGAGACTGAAGCCCACACGCCTTCCTCACTTTTATTCTGTCTGTGAACGCAGAGAAGACCTAGCAATACCTGTGGGGACTCGGTTGGTCTATAAAAGTCTTGTCAATTAACATCCCTTTTGGTAGTTAGGTTAGTTGGTAAAACTGACAGTTTTTTGGCCAGTTTGGGGTAAAAGTGGCTGAAATTGATATCTAAACACTGTAAGTCAGGCCTTTCTCCTAATAGTCCGAGGACTCTTGAGATTAAGAATTCTCTGGGTAGTAAGGTGCCTGGGTGGCTCAGTAGATTGGGTGCCTGCCTTCTGCTCAGATTATGATCCCAGGGTCCTGGGGTGGAGCACCACGTTGGGCTCCCTGGAGCCTGCTTCTCCCTCTCCCTTTGTCCTGCCACCCCCCCCCCCCCACTTGTGTGCTCTCTCTCTCTCTAACAAATAATAAATAAAATCTTAAAAAAATAAGAGTTCTCTGCGTAGCGAATATCTGGGGTAAAAGCAGAGGTGACAGCTCTTTCATATACTTCATTAATTTCCCTGTGCACACCATCTATCACATGTTTTCTACTTACTAACTTGTTCTTTTTAAAGCAATTAACTAACAATGATTCCTTATAGGTTGGTTTTTGTGCATGTGTGTGTCATTTGTTTTTCTGATTGACCAAAGGCCTCATATTTGAAGGAGTTACCCTTAGTCTTGGAAGAGGATGCAGTTTGCTACTCTATGTCTATATCTTAAAGTGGAGACGTTTAAATTAATATTTTTTCCCAAGTAATTTTGGCGTAACTCGATTTCTTTTCCACTGTGGTGGTGAGGTGTAGAGAGAAACTCAGCCCAGGCCCTCCTCAGTTCTTTGACTGTAGGCCGGTGCTGCACATCTTTTAATCTTTCCATTTGTCTCTGATGGGTAATACATGCTTTTTTTTTTAAGTCTACAATTACTGAGCACTTTTTAGGCTAGACACTCTACTGAGCATATTGCCTATATTATCTCTTTGGATTCTCGTGATAAACTTACCAGGTATATTTTGAAGTTCCCACTTTATAGACACTGAAACCCATGACTTTAAGCTTCTTGGCCATATTTTGATGGTGTTGAAGCCATGATGAGGAGCCATGATGAGGATGAGTCAGTCTAGCTGCAATACTTGTGCTTCTAAGTACCACATAGTACTCTGACTGGTAGTTCCAGGTTTTATGATGTGATATTATATCCACCAGGGAGTGGATTAAGTCTCTCAATTCATTTCCTGGAAGCTGCTAGACACTTGCAGAATGATAATGACCTTTGCTCTCTCAGGACTGGCCTTACTGGATTTGAATGTTAAACTAGAGGAGGTTTCATATCTGATAACTAATCCCTGGGGCCTAGCAGTCTTCTGTACAGGTTTTAAAAAATAAAGTTTGTTTAGGTCCTAGAGCAAGAGTTTGGAAATGTTTTACATTCACCAGGGTTGACATAATCATTTTAAAAGGATTTATTAAATGGATGAATAAGTAAAATTCTGACAACAGTTTTTGAACCTCCTGAAATGGCTATATCCTTAAGGAAGAAAAAAAAAAAAAGTGTCAAATCTTAACACTCCACGCTGTTCTCAGCAGCTGCCACACTTCTGCAAAATGCGCCGGAACAATTCTGAAAAGCATTTTGCCTGTTGGGAATAAGACCATGTCTTCTTTTACGATTTAGAAAGCTTTCCATTCACAGGCTGAATTTCCTAGATTACTTGTTTGTTCTTTTCTGAAATGGGTAATTGATAGTTGTGTCATGTGTATCAGGTTAGGAAGAAAAATGATCTTTTAAAAAATGTATCATTAAGTCTGCTGTATAGAGGTTAATCAGAAGGATGCAGTGGTGAAACTAAGCTAGGACTTAAAGGGATTGAGAGAGACAGAAGATTTGCCGAGTGCTTTATCCATGTAGTTTTTCTGGAGTGCTTCTCTAGGCAGCGTCTTGAGTTGTACACAGGTTTTCACATATGCAATTAGTAGTGTTTATAGATTGCCTGTTATTCAATTAACAACCGAGCTGGCCATATCAACTCACTGCAGACCTGCCTTTTCACTGCCAGAGATTGTACCAGGGTTATCAACTTACACAGACTTGGATGTCTTCCAGCTGTTTAATTATAGTGTCACACGCTTTGCTTTTTCTAGTTTCATTAGTTTATAAATGTAATATGGTATCTTATTTCTGTGATTAACACTTCATTTCAGCAGGTTAAACATGCTGGTAGAGAAGTATTGATTTCTGACACTATTTCCCCTGTGTTCATTTAGATATTTTCACATGCTTTTTATTGATTTTTTTTGAAAGTGGCAAACATGAGAAAGAACACCCCAAAACGTATGGCTAAATAACTCATGTGAAGCAAAACCGCACATTTAGCTCTTAATTGTCACTTCCTGTGGGCTTCATTTTCTGTTAATTTTTAAAACAAACACTTGTCTTGCCAAGGTTTTAAGAATAAAATATTCATTATAATTTGAAACAATTACCCAGCACTTAGTCTTTTCAACCAGCTGTAAAAAATGTCCATTCAACTTTATTCTTTATATTTTACTCTTTATATATTACATACACTAAAACCTGAATGAGTTATTTATTGTGATCGCAACAAAAATAGTCCTTAAACATAATGGTAAAAGGATCATCTTTTTGAAAATATTGCCAAGTACTTTTACACACTGTGGAGGTGCTCACTTGGGTTTTTTAACATCTGGGCATTTGGCACTTGAACAGTCAACCGGGTGCCATCTGGGTGAGTCGTTCTAATAAATGGTGTTTATTGAGGACTTTTCTCAGCTCCCAAAGTAGTGTTGTTTCCTGTCCTCTTGTTTTATTAAAGCAATTATTTATGTTAAAAGAGAATATACAATTGTTTAAATATATCGTCATTAGATAATTTATATAAAGCCTGGGATATTGGCTCAGAGGCCTAAATATTTTTGCTCTTGATTTTATAACGCCAACTGTTCTCCTTGTTTGATACAAAAAAGTTTAGAGAATGTTTTAATATGCTACTTAATATTAATTGATCACTATACATGACCCCTCCTTAATGTGGTATTTGGGGTGTTGAGAGGTATTAGAGCTGACATTGCTAAAGACTTCGAACATGGTGAGAGAAATGAAACAGTAATGAAATCTGGTTTAGCTATCTCAGCAGTAAGAGAACCAGAAAGATCAAGATGAATTTTTGAGCTCTGAAGCATAAAAGCCTTGACTTGAGTGATTTTCTTCACACATGTTATACTTTGGAGAATTTAAAGTAGATGATGTCCACTACCTACTCTTGGCTACAACCTGAATGACAGAAATGATTTCTGGATAAGAACTTGAGGGTAGTACTTAGTTTAGTAAAGACTTTAGTATTAAGTTAGTAAAAGTTAGTACTTAATTTAGTGTTTCTGAGTACTGAATTTAGTAAAAATACCTTTGTTTCTTTGAACTCATGAGATTAGTGGGAGAGGAAGACACTTCGAAATGATAAATATGGAACATGTTAGGACAGTTGGTATCTGGAGGAAAGCATGCTATTTATAGCAGATTGTACTCTCACGAGCAAAGGAAATACAGTGAAGTTTCACTAGAAGGATGCTTAGACATGTGGGGAAGGGGGCCATGGTGGGAGTACCCAGCTTCATGATCTACCAGGAAAAGTGTAAGATCTATTACTTGGGGATTTTTATTCTAGAGCTGACTTGGGTAATATCGTAGCCTGTGCATGTGCATATTGTGTGGCTATTTAATTTTTAATTAGTTAAAATTAAAATAAAATTTGAAATTCAGTTCCTCAGTCACATGAACCACATTTCAAGTGCTTAATAGGCACGTGCGACTCGTGGCAAGTGAATCAGAGAGTGTGGAGACAGTGTTTGCAGCACTGCAGAAAAGTCTAGGCAGCAGTGCTGCTCTCTGAAATCTAGGTGCTTTTATGGACACTTTTAGAGAAGGAAATACTCTTTTAGAGAGTCATTGAATTTGTATTTTTTGTTATGTAAAATAAGTGTATTATCTTGTAAAAAAAAAAAAAAACACCCTCCAGATTTAAGGACATTCAACAAGTGATAAATTCAGTGATTCTGCAATGTCTAAGGTACACGGTCCTTATTTCTCTTCACTCTTTCACCCTCCAAGTTGGCTTCATCGTCGGGTTATTACCAGCCCATGTGGCTGCAGCAGTTTCAGGCAGAATTAAAAGATAATTTAATGATTCTCTCTTCTGTCTACTGCTTTTGAATCTCTTTCTTCAAAGAACTTTAATTAGGGTTTGTTTAACAGTGTGCAAGGTTTCCACTGTGGGTGAATAGGTGATAAGGAGGGAAACATGTTAGTTCAGTTAGTTGCTGTCTTTTATACAAGAGGTTAGAATTCATGTTTTCTGTGTTTAGCTCTGCTCTGCCCTATGGACATAGATTATGCCTATGGCTCTGACCCGTCATTACTTAATTCCAGTGGTGGAGAGGTACAAGCACTTCATCCCTCAGTAGGAAATAGCATTTTGAAGAATCCACAAAAATCTTTAAATCTTAAGGTTGTGAGAAAACCGATAGGTAACCTGATCCAACCCCCTCTGGTCTAATAATACAAAACTCCTGCAGCCCATAAAGACTGATTCATATTTTAAATATGATTTAGAATTTGATTATCCTGACATGTATCTTTTTAAATAAATTTAATTCCAGCATTAATCTGACACCATTCTGGGGTTGAAGAGCTGAATGCTAAAATATAAAATAAATTAAGGTTTCTAACACACTATAAACTCTTCTCGGTAAGGTTTTCTTTTTTTGAGTATCAATTTCAAGAGTAAGGGGCGAAAATGATATCAATATACATAATGTTTTATTGAATATTCTTCTATGAATGGAAACCTCAAATATTTTAGTTTGGTCTTTTTGTTTTAGACAGCACAGTTTTGCAGATGTGTTTTTCTGCATGTTATACCAGAAAAGGTAAAGCATTTGCCACAGAAACAATTTGCATATGCTTCAGATTTCCTCTAGAGAGTCTAATTTTCCATCAAATAATTTTAAAATCAGTCAGCGGGCTTTAAGAGTTGAAGCCAAATTCCTGATCAATGTGGCTACCTAAGGAATTTCACAGACACACTCTGCAGACTTTGTGGTGACCACAATGACGTTCTATGTGGTTGGCTAAGTTTTATTTTTGACTCAGAGGGCTATTTGAACTCTAATGGAAAATTGTGGTAATTTCCTAGTTAGGTTTTTTGTAAAGATTAAAACATTGCATGATTTGTGTTGACGTTTCACAAGACTTTTGTGGAATTGCATGAAACTAGAAGTAACCCTCATTCCATGGAAACTATCAGGATTAAACCTAATTAAGAGGAGCAAATTTAGAAATGGAAACTCAGCATTGAAACTCCCTTAGGTCTCTAGTTAACAAGACTGGAAGCCTTCGGCTATCTGCACCAGCTTATGATGTTTCCTTTCCCTTTGTTTCTGAGGCAGTGTTTAGATCTGGATTTGATTGAACACCACTGTACACGTGTATTCTGGCTAAGATTGTGGCCCTCAAGGAGCTAAATTAAAATATGCTAAATTTACCTTAGATAAAATTATCTTTATCAGAAATCTTTTTTTTTTTTTTTCATTTGAGATCAAGATGGAGGCATTATCTGTCATTCAGTATAATTTGTTTTGAGGGTCTCTCCCCTGTGCTTGGTTAGGCACCTAAAAAAAATTTTTTGGACTATTCCAGTCATTTCAAGGAGTCTTTGTGACTCTTTCCATAGAGTCTGCCAGATATTTTCTAGATACTTTTCAGGTGGTTCTGTGTGGAAATATAGGGGATTCACTGTACAAGAGCACACTACCAAAGATTGAGGGGATCTGAAACCCACACTCTCCTCTACTCACAAAACTGCTCCCCTGAATGAGATCTTTTAATTTGAACTAAGTCTAGGCATGGTACGGGCTGGTAAGGGTCCTGATATTTATGTGTGATATGTAAAATATTTCCTTAATTTTCTAAGACTTGAAAAATGTTAATTTTTCCTTTTGTCTTGATTCTTTTAAAATTAGGATTTTTATCATTTTGTCATTTTAACCATGTTTAAGTGTACAGCTCTGTAGCATTACATATATTCATATTTTTGTGCAACTATAACCACTATCCATCTCCAGATCTTTTTTATCCTCCCCAATTCTGCACCCATTAAACACTAACATCCCATACGCAACCCCCCTACACCCTGGCAATCACTATGCTTACTGTCTCTATGAATGTATCTACTCTAGGTATACATATAAGTGGAACCATACAATATTTGTCCCCTTGTGAATGAATTAATGTCTTTAAGGTAGCATGTGTCAAAATTTCCTTATTTTTCAAAGCTGAATGATATTCCATTTTATGGATATGCCACATGTTGTTTATCCATTCATCTATTGGTGGTCACTTGGGTTACTTCCATATTTTGATTGTTATGGATGATGCTGCTATGAACATGGGAAGTACAGATTTTCCACGCTTTCAATTCTTTGGGGCTTGTGCGTGTACCCAGAATTGTCATTGCTAGATATATGGTAATCCTGCATTGAATTTTTTTGGAGAACTGCCATACACTCATCCATAGTGGCTGCATCATTTTACTTTCCCATTAGCAGCACACAAGGCTATCCCAATTTTTCCACATCCTCACCAACATTTGCTATTTTCTGCTTTTTAACTTTTTTTAATAGTCATCCTAATGGATATGAAGGTGTATCTCATTGTGGTTTTCATTTGCATTTTTTAATGGTTAATGATATTGAACATTATTTTATTTGCTTATAGGCCATTTGCATATCTTCTTTGGAGAGTATCTTTTAAAATCCTTTGCCCATTTTTCGATCAGGTTGTCTTTTTTAGTTATTGCGTTTCAAGAGTTCTTATGTATTTTGGGTTCTAGCTCCTTGTCAGAGATATAATTTACAAATATTTTTTCCTATTACATGGGTTGCCTTTTCACTCTGCTGGTAATGTGTTTTGATGCACAAAAGTTTTTAATTTTGAGAAGTGCATTTCATTTTTTTTTCTTTTGTAGTCTTTTGTGCCTTTGATATCATATACAAGGAATCACTGCCAGACCCAATGTCATGTAGATTTTCCCCTATATTTTTTTCTAAATGTTTTCTAGTTTTAGCTTTGGTGTATAGATCTTTAATGCACTTTGAGCTTATCCTTCTGCAATCCAGCTTTCCCATTGTCTTGATGTTTTAAAGACAGTCAGCTTTTCATCCGTGAGGGTCCTGGCTGGGAATAAGATGCAGGAGGTAACACCTGATCCCATGTCATGGTCAAAGCAAACTTGCACTTCTCTCTTATCCAGGGAGAGATTAACTGGTCTATGAAAGTAAGTGCAGGAGGACCAGGTAAGCATCCACCTCCTCGTTGTCTACATCATTTGGCAGTTCTTGGGTTGGTACATGTAGTCAGATTTTTGTTGTGGAGAGTGGAGAAGGAAAGGGCTAAGCCATTCAGGAAGGGCTAAGCCATTCCTGAATCTGACCTAGATAAAAAATAGATTCTGGGTGTGTGTGAGTGGCTCGGTTGGTTTAGCATCTGCCTTCAGCTTGGGTCATGGCAGGGCCCTGGGATCGAGCCCCAAATCGGGCTCCCTCCTCAGTGGGGAGTCTGCTTCTCCCTCGCCTCCCTGCTTGTGCTCTTTCTCACTAGCTTTGTTGCTATCTCTTTCTCTCTCTCAAATAAATAAATAAAATCTTAAAAAAAAAAAAAAAAGAAGAAGAAGAAGAGTAGATGCATAAAACTGCCCTTGGGTCTTGCCCTTGCCCCTTTTGGTACACCCTGAACTAGTCTACTCTCTTTAGCCATTTTTAGGTCAGTAATGAGTGCTATGCAAAACTGTCTAATTCTGTTATAAACTCCACAAAATCTTGGTATAGAGAGGTAATTGTATTCTGACAGAGGGTATAAGAGGAATTTCATGGGATCTTGAATATTCAAAGACCTTCCATACACTATAATAGAAATGTGGTGTGCCTAAACTGGGAGGAGCCAGTATGCCTACTTTCCTGGCAGCTACAAAGATAATGGGGTGAGAGAAAAAAAAAGATATTTGTCAAGAGTTGAAAGAGCATACATTTAGTGGTTAAGAATATGATCTTTATAATGAGAAAGAATTGGTTCTGATGCTCTTCTACCATTTATAAGATGTTTGCTTTGGGCTAGTTGGTTAAACTTTCTCAGGTTTTTTTTTTTTTTTTTTTTCCTCATTTCTATGGTGAGAATAGTAGTAACTGATGCTGTACATCATTGTGAGATTAAATGAGTTGAAATGTGTATGTCAAGTGTTTTGACAAGCTTAGGCCTACTATAAATGCTCAAAAAGAAGGTAGCATTGATGAGGGGAGAAAATATTCTGTTTCAGGCTTGTTTGCTTAGTAAGGACCTTTGTCTTACCTGAGATGAGCTAGCTAGATATATTTTAGGAGGAAATATAACAAGTCACACATCTATTGGTTTGTCTTTGTTTTGTTTCTACTTTGTTGTTGTTCCTTTCAGCTATTCCAGATCCTTCCAGCTGAAGGCTGCTAACTTGTGTTTCTTTTGTTTCCTCTTTTGATAGGAATCAGTGTCAGTGATTTTCAGGTTATTTGTTTTTTTACGGCGGAGATTATCTTTGCAATAGAATACGTTTTTGTGGTACTTACCCACTCCCTTCATTGTTATACTTAAGGGCTTCATCTCTCTTTCAAAGTGCATATTGATGTGTTCCTTTTATTGAATTCTCTCCTGCTTATTAGCTATTTCATAGTTTTGTTGAGATATCTTTGGTAATCTCTTAACCCTTACCATTGACTCTGGGCAGTGAGAAGAGGGGACGTCCTGGCAGCATGGAGTGGTATTCGTCCCCTTGTTACAGATCCCAAGTCTGCAGACACTCAGTCCATCTCCCGAAATCATGTCGTGGATATCAGTGAGAGTGGCCTCATCACTATAGCAGGTATGGGATATTACCTTGTGTTTTGGGTGTGCTTTAGGACCTGAGATAAACTGTCACACCAGAATCGTTCTCGGTGCTAATGAACGGGGAGGTTTTTTATGATTCCGAGTTAAGTCTTACACATTGCTTCACCATACTTATTGTAAGCAACAGGTGAATTTTGTTATGAATAAGTTGGCAAGTGGGTAATTATAAGGAAAATAAGGGGTAGTTACCTAGTGAATTATTTATCAATTATTTGTAGGTGGAAAGTGGACAACGTATCGATCCATGGCAGAAGACACCATAAATGCTGCCATCAAGACTCACAATCTGAAAGCAGGACCAAGCAGAACAGTTGGGCTCTTCCTGCAAGGGGGGAAGGATTGGAGCCCCACCCTCTACATTAGGCTTGTCCAGGATTATGGGCTTGAAAGTGAGGTGGGTGTGCGTCATCCTACTCTTCACCTCATCTCACTATTGCCACTAACAGAGTTGGCAACCAGGAGGCCTTCCTGGTTTAGAATTTCCTTTTTGCTGGGTTCCTTTCTGTCTGCATGCTGTGGAAATGAACTCAGGAAAAAAAGCTGATCATACTTTTCTTCATTTGCCTAAAAAGCAATGCACACACTAGTTTCTATTTGGGTTGGTTTGGTTTGTTCTCCGCAGACAGAGCATCATTCCACATTCTTTCTGTCGTGAGTGTAAGGAGGGCTGTTCTTCAGAAATGATATTGGGAGCAGAGTGAAGCCGAAGCTTCATCAGTCACGGATACAGTGATACATGCGTGGCAGAGTTAGTGCTGGCCTAAGCATTCAGAGCCCAAGTGGTTTCCTCCCACAAAATCAAAATCTAATACCCTCCTGGAACTATTAGTTACGGGCTATGAAAAACTGACAGGACAAGCATGTGCATTTTCTGCTTCCTGCCTAGAAGGTATTGATATTCAAAGTACCTGCCTAATACAATTTTGTTTTCCTAGGTGGCGCAGCATCTTGCCGCCACCTATGGTGACAAGGCTTTTGAGGTGGCCAAAATGGCAAGTGTAACTGGCAAAAGGTGGCCCATCGTTGGAGTACGTCTTGTGTCAGAATTCCCATACATTGAAGCAGAGGTATGTGAATGGCTACGTGGGAATTTCCTGTCTGCCATGGGATGCTATTCACCTACCTGTTCACTTATCCCACCTTCTTTAAAAATTACATGTAGCTATGTTTTTTGCCAGCCAAAATGTTTAGCAAAGTGTCTGCCCAACCCACATCCCTTCATTTACAAGTTTAAATGTTAATTCTGAAGTGATACTGACAATGGTAATGATATTAATAGAAAATATGTATTTCTTCCTCCTCCACAGAGCTGTCCCAAGTCTTGTGACTTCACAGTTGTTTGCTTCTTTTGTGAATTTGTAACTTTTCTATTTGCTAGCACTCACATGCTGGCTGATGACATATCTTGATTTGGCACTTAACTTCCCAAAGATTGAAGCTTGGTTTCTCAGTGTGAAGCCAGAGACCATGCTTTATATTTATTTATGATTCATTGTACTTTAAAGCACGAGTGTCCAATAAGCATTTGCTTGTTGATTGACTGCAAGCCTTCTGTCATCTGGGTACTCTGAGACAGAAAACTCTGGACAGCTTAAAGAGATGAGGTCATACTTTTTAATACTTGTTCTTTTCCTACTTGGCTATGTAAATTAACATCCATATTATATATAAGCAAAGAGGTAAGTGATTACTGTGGATGGTAAATGAGATGCGGTTTGCATGTTTGTGCCAGGGTCAACGGAGGAAGAAGACATCAGCTCTTTTCCATTTTGTCCCAATTTATAAACCTCCTTTGGCAGGCAGACGGGGAACTTGTATGATGTCATTATTTGTCTTGTGCCTACTAGAGAACCAGAGTGTATAAAGAACAATGTCACTTTTCCTAAAGTGTGAATTTTTTTAAGTGAAATTTTATTTCTTCTTTATAAGAAAAGGCCTACACTAATGATTTTGTTTTAATTTAAACTCAGGTGAAATATGGGATTAAGGAGTATGCCTGCACAGCAGTAGATATGATTTCACGGCGTACTCGCCTGGCCTTCTTAAACGTCCAGGCAGCAGAGGAAGCCCTACCCAGGATTGTTGAACTGATGGCCAAAGAGCTGAACTGGGATGATTATAAAAAAGAGGTATTGTGGGGCACCTGGGTGGCTCAGTTGGTTTAGCATCTGCCTTTGGCTCAGGTCATGATCTCAGGGTCCTGGAATGCAACCCTGCATCAGGCTCCCTCATGACCAGGGGATCCTACTTCTCCCTCTCTTGTACTCTCTCTCTTTCAAATAAAATCTTAAAAAAAAAAAAAAAAAAAAAGTATCGTAAAGAAGTCTTTAAAACCAGAGTTTCTATTATAAACAGGCCATGTCTTGGTCTGGTAGTAGAGGCTAGAATAGTTTTTCAGTGGGAACTTTAGATTTCTTGCCAGTTTCTGTGTTGGGGGGTGTGTTTAATCTTATTAGGTCTTAGGAAACTGAAAAGATATTCTGGCTTCAAAATTTTTTGGTTGTTTCTGGAAAATCCCTTATAGAAAAATACTCTTAAATTTGTGGTCATAATTCCTGAAAAAGTAGGATAATAATGATTGTGGGTAGAACCTTTCCTGGTTTTCACTTTTAGGACATATTCAGTAGTGAAATTCACACTTCCGCAAATTTGCCTTTGGTAGGAAATAGTGGTTTTATTGCCTGACCGCTAAATACTTATTGATTTGTGTCATTTGGAATTTTATATTTATATCCAAATTGAAAAAAGAAAGCCAATGATGCTCAGATGCCTACATGTACAGCCCTGGGCTTGTAAGAAATAGAAGGTTATTGTGATTTTTAATTAAACCAAACCATAATATGCAGAGACATTTTCCTGTGTTTATACAAAAAAATACTTTCTGTGCTCATTGGTTCAGTTCCTACTCCCCTTCCCTCACCCCTCCTTGTCTTTCCTGAACCCATTCCATTTAAGCTCATTTTTACTACTTCGCTATAGTATCTCCAATCACGCTCATCATTGACTTCCCCGTTGCTCAATATACTTGTCAGTTCTTGGTCCTCCTTGGAGTTTTAGTTAGTGGCATTGACACAGTTGATTCCTCCCTCCTTCTCCAACTACTTTCTGGAACACTATTTGCCTTAATCTACTCAGGCTGCTATTAGAGAATACCACAGATTAGGTGACTTAAACAATAGGCATTTATTTCTCTCAATTCCAGAGGCTAGAAGCTTGAGATTAGAGTGCCAGAATGGTTGGTTTCTGGCAAGAGTGCTCTTCCTGGCTTTCAGAGAGCTGTCTTCTTGCTGTGTCCTCACATGGAATAGAGAGAGGGGAAAAGGGGACCCCATTCTCAAAACATGCCTAAACCTAATTACCTCCCCAAAGCCCCATCTCCAAATACCATCACATTGGTGGTTAGGGACTTCAACATAGGGATTTTGGGTGGAAAAGTTCAGTCCACAACACCATATCTTTTGGGTCTCTTCCCACCTCCCCCAAACCACCACCACCACCACCACCATCACCACCACCACCACCACCACCACCACTACTAACCAATCCATATAAAAAATAGCAATTCCACCTTTTGGTTCTTTAGACCTAAATCTTAGTATCATACTTGATCTGAATCCATCAGCAAACTGTATCATATTTCTCTTCAAATAATAGCTTGAGTTCAGCCCCCTTCTTAACACATTCAGCTGCTATCACCCTGTTTCCAGCTACCAGCATTTCTTTCATGGTTTATTATAAAAGCTTCCCTCCCACGAAACAGGGTCCTTACTTTAACAACTTAAATGATTCTATTAAAACCTCAGCCAGATCATTGTATATGTCAGTCCACATGAAGTTCAGAGGGGAGGTCTGAACTAAAGATATACATTTGAGTTGGTATTTAAGCCATCACGCTGGATGAGCTCATCTAGGGAGTTTGTGTAGTTAGATAACAGCAAGTTGTTCAGACACAGCCCTGGATCTCTCCAGAGTCTAAAAGTTGGGTAGGTAAGGAAGCCTCCCTGAGAAAAGGAAAGTAATAGCTAGTGAGGTTCGAGAAAGTGTAAAAACACTGAAGAGAGAGTTGTGGCCTAGAAGGAAAGGAAGAAAATATTTCAAGAAAAGAAAAGCAATCTACTGCATCAAATGATAATAGACCAGTAGGATGAGGACTGAAAATTAACAATTTCTTTGCTGAAGCACGCTCTCTTTTACTCCATGTAAAGCCAAACTCATTACGGTGATTTACAAGGTCTTCCTGATATGGCCACCACCTCTCTGATCTCTCTGGACTTCCCATTCATTCACTCCCCATGAGTTGAGTTGCTTTTCCTTATTTAAGCCCTGCGGATTTCTCTGCCTGGAACGTTCTTTCCTAGATACCCTTGTGGCCAACCCTTCTCTTCCTACTGGTCTCTACTATAAAGCGGCCTTTCTTGAGGCACCTGAGTGGCTCAGTTGGCTGAGCATTTGCCTTCAGCTCAGGTCATGATGCTGGGGTCCTGGGACAGAGTCCCACATTGGGTTTCCCTGCTTAGTGGGGAACCTGCTTCTCCTGCTCCTTCTGCTGCTTCCCCTGCTTGTAGCTTTCTCTCTTTCTCTGTGTCAAATAAATAAATAAAATCTTAAAAAAAAAAAAGAAAAAAGAAAAAAAGAAAAAGGCCTTCCTTACCTGCTTTGAATGAAAGGCACCACCTACCCATCTTGATGTCATTTTCTATCCCTCTCCCTACTTCGTTTTTCTTTTTGGTGTCTATTCCCATTTGATATACCATGTTTTTGGTGGTTTGTTTGTTTGTTATCTGCCTCTCATCCAGGAAATAAGCTTTCCAAAGGAGAGGACATGATCTGCTTTGTTTCTATAACCTCACTGTCAGCCATGGTAGGCCCTGAATAAATAACTGTTGATGAGTGTAACTGAACATCTGTGTCATATGTGGAAGGTGTAAGGAAGAATTGGACCTAGATGCTCTCCTTAAAGCATTCTCATTCTTGTGTAGGTTCCCAAAGGTGGTTATGTGTCAGAGTCACCTGGAAATGTAGGGAAAAAAACAGATTTTTGTGGCTTGACTTTAGACTAACAGAGTCAGGGTCTTCAGGGGTGAAACTATAGCCCTACATTTAAAAAATTTTCCTATAGTAATTTTAATGCAATGTTTATAGCGTACTGATAGCAGAAGTCACTGGCTAATAAAGAGCTCCTTAACCTGACCACAGGTCTGTCAGGGATAACCTTCACTCCCAATTTATAGTTGAGAACACAAGCTCAGGGATTAAGTCCAGTCAGAGTTCATACATCCAGTAAATTGTGGAACTGGGGCTAAAACCAGGAACTCTGATATCAGGGCATATGCTTTCCCCACCTTGCACTGTGCCTCTGCATTGGGAGGACTGGTTGTGGCTCTTCAAGTGTTGAGTTTTGATTTGATTGACTAAAGCTCCATATGAAAGGTGACGTAAGAATGAAACTTGCTTCTTTGCTAATGCCAATCATTTTTTTTTTTTTTTTACCATATAGAAAGATTGGGGATAATGTGTTCCTGTAAAAATTATGTTTGGAAAGATTTGAATATGCAGGAAGATAGTTTGTGCCAGGAATTCAGGCTGTAGGAGGTAGGAAGGAGGGAGAAAATTTCTGTAAACTGGCTGTGTTTGGCCCTCCTGAGGAAACTAGATTTAACTTCATTCAGTTGAAGTTTTATGAGTAGAGACGTGTGCTCAGAAATATTCCCCCATCCCCCTCAACAAAGTAAGAGAAATAAAAGACCTAAAGTTATTACCTAGTATCTGAGCCATAGGAGTATTAATGAGACCTGTGGAGAGTCTAGAGAGAACAAAGGAGAAGGAAAAAAAAAAAAGAATTAAAGGTTAGAAAGCTGGACTTCTGAGAAAAGGTTAAAAGCATTGGGATTATTTAACCTGCAAAAGTGAAAGCAGAACAAGGTGATAAATAACTCTCTGTAGATGAATTGTGGTTGTTTTTACCAGTCAATACTTAATGAGTGACTTGTATACTGAGCATTATACCAAATATTTCAGGGGAATAATAAATAGCTCATAGTTTCAAGGATCTTGAAATCTAATTGAGTGGTTACAACCAATATATACCTCTGAAATGTGTGTCTTATTTTCAAAATTTAGAGGAAGACATAGAGTCTAACAGCCACCCAAGATAAAATCCAACCACATTGGAAGAACTGATTAGGGAAGATGACATTGTCTAGGGGGACTGGGGATTGATAGAGGAGTTGATGAGGACGTTTAGAAGATGGGACATTGCCAAATTGTGCTCTGAGGGTGTAAATCAAAAGATCACTACACAGACAGAAGAGTTCGGGAAATTCTGAGTTAAGCGAAAGAAACCATTTTCTTTAGCACAGATGATTTGGCGCCTTTTGAATGTCCATGTCAGCTTCTAGAAGGGAACTTATTCAGAGACAGACCAAGTCTCCCTCTTTGGAAGGGCTGGTGGGAGGGAGACCTCTCAGGATGCATGTTGGGAAATGCTACCATAGCATTTGGTGAGGCAGGTTTTGTACCTTCAGATAAAGCATACGTTTCCTTGAGAGACTTCGAAGAGAAGACCCCTTAAGTCGATTGAGAGAGGCCCACAAAGAGAAATTGCTTCCAAACTGATTCTTTTCACTTATTCTTACAAGCAAGCGGAGAAAGGGGACTGTGACTCAAAACAAAGCCAGCTAATAGACACCACATTGAAAACAGAGGGGAGACAAGTGCTCCACAGTGAAAGGGTATCCAGGAATAACGTGGATGTACGAATAAAATTGTGTCAGGAGTTTGCTAAAGATTGGGAAAAATTGTGAAGAGCACCAAAAAGAAATTTTAAAAATCGCAAAGAATGCATGTCAAGCCTAACCTAGATCATTGCTTAAAGTGACTGGCACCATATTCTTGAATGCTGGAGAAAAGGGAGAACAATTCACCCCAGAGTTTAATACCAAATTTCTTTCTTTGTTGGCAAGGAGGATGATTTTCAGTGTGAAAAGAGCAAAATAAATATTGGTAAGAGGAAATAGATATTCAAATAGGAGGCTGCTCTAAATGAGTTTATATGCCAGCCCAGAAAAATTATCTCTGGGTACTCAGAGAATTTGCAGATGGGATTATTTAACTACTGTTGAGCTTTAAAATATTGTGGCAAATAAGAACAGAACCAGAAGACAGAAGGTGGGCAAATGTAGTACAAAATTCCAAAAAGGGAAAGGAAAGAAAAAGACAGTTTGTAAGCTGTAAGCCAGCAGGAGAGTAACATGAAAAACTAAGAAAGACGGTGCTGTCAACAATAGCTACTCTGCTGAGGCTGGGGACAGTGGAAAAGTGTCCGAGTAACCTTTCCGAGAGCTCGTTTCTTCTCGTGGCTCTGCACCTTCCACCCAACTCTCAGCATCCCTGTGACAAACCTTCAGAGTGGCTAATCCCATGATGTCGTGCCAGTGACGGTGCGCGCTGCAGTATAGTAGTTGTTCACTGCCTTTCATTGCTTTGTCACCGAACCGCAAGGATTTGATTGTGGAGATTTGGTTAGAAGATACTGGGTGAGAATATTCTGCAGGAAAAAGAAACGAAACATTAAAACATGCCACAACGTGAATGAATCTCAGAATTATTATGCTACACAAAAGCAGTCAAACACAAAAAATACTACATACTCTGTGGACCCTTTTATGTGAAACATGAGAAAAGGCAGAAACACTCAGGAGACAGAAAGTGGATCAGTGATGGACTGAGGCTAGCAGATCGACTGCAAAAGGGCCCAAGAAAGCTGCTTAGGCTGATGGAGATGTTCTCTATCCTGGTCGTGGTGGAGTATACCTCAAACTGCATTATCTAAAATAGGTGCATTTTATTGAATATAAAGTATACTTTAGTGAAACTGGAAGAAATAAAAAAATGTGTTGGTCAGAAAAGTGAGAAAGAAAAAAAATCAATAATTCTTTCCATAAATCTTTGAACTTTGTGTGTGCCTGTGTTTTAGGAGGAACTTGAAACAGCCAGGAAGTTTCTGTATTATGAAATGGGCTATAAATCTCGATCAGAACAGTTAACAGATCGCTCTGAAATTAGCCTCCTGCCTTCAGACATTGACAGGTACTTCTCATAAGTTTCCATGTCTCTCTGTTTTGACTTGACCTACTTAGGTATATTTTTCCAATGTTCAATGTTGTGTTTCAGGTACAAGAAGAGATTTCATAAGTTTGATGCAGACCAAAAGGGCTTTATTACTATCGTTGATGTTCAGCGCGTATTAGAGGTAATATTTTTTTGGTTCAATATCTTTGCCAGCAGAAAAATGTAAAAGCTCGATTAGATCATTTTTTTCATTGGTGCTTTCTATAAGCAATCTTCTCTTGTAACTTTTGAAACGTTGGTACCATTAATAAAAGGGTATGCATCATGTTGAATTAAGCCTCATGATTTTGTGCTTTCCTTTTATTTAGAGTATCGGCGTCCAAATGGATGAGAATACACTACACGAAATTCTGAATGAAGTAGATCTGAACAAAAATGGACAGGTCGAACTCAATGAGTTTTTGCAGGTGAGCTGTGTAAGAGGAAACAAGTATATTTGCTTTTTATCTTTTGGCTCTGAATGGCTGTTCGAGAATGGATTCTTAAGTCCACAGGGTTGTCATTTCATTCTGAAAAAAAAGAAAGAAAGAAAGAAAGAAAGCATGAAGCCGACAAAGGTTGCCTATGTCCGCTCCCAAGAATCAGGCTCTACATGGTGCATGTTCTTCTTTTCTTTCTTTCCTTCTTTTTTTTTTCCTAAGAGACTGTCTTGTGTTGGGCAATTTAGATTAAATCCAAGTTAATTATACCTTAAAGGGCTGAATAAGAAGTATGCATTTTAGAGAAATATGCCATGGAATACCACTGGCAGACCATTCTTTACCTGCTTCCAAAGAGGCAAATACCAAATTAAAAAAAAAAAAAAAAAAAAAAAAAAAGGGATCCCTGGGTGGCGCAGCGGTTTGGCGCCTGCCTTTGGCCCAGGGCGCGATCCTGGAGACCCAGGATCGAATCCCACATCGGGCTCCCGGTGCATGGAGCCTGCTTCTCCCTCTGCCTGTGTCTCTGCCTCTCTCTCTCTCTCTCTCTGTGACTATCATAAATAAATAAAAATTTAAAAAAAAAAAAAAAACAAAGAGGCAAATACCATATTTATAAAGTGGAAAGTAATTTTTTTATGGAGTTAAAAAAAAAAACCTAATAGTAATGATTTGAAGATATTCACTAGAAACCCTGAAATGTAGTCATTATATTATTACATTATAAACAAACTGAACAGCAAAAGAAAGAAAACCTGTATTTTGGGGTCAAGATCTCATAATCTATAATCTCATAATCTATTTCCTCATTTCTATTTCCAAGGTTCCACTTTCCCAAGGCTCAATTGTTTAATTGTAACTGTGCAGGAAATAAATTTTGTTATTCCAACTTCAAACTGGATGCTACACATCATTCATTAAAAGTTCCTTAAGGGATCCCTGGGTGGCGCAGCGGTTTGGCGCCTGCCTTTGGCCCGGGGCGCGATCCTGGAGACCCGGAATCGAATCCCACGTCGGGCTCCCTGCATGGAGCCTGCTTCTCCCTCTGCCTGTGTCTCTGCCTCTCTGCCTCTCTCTGTGTGACTATCATGAATAAATAAAATCTTTAAAAATAAAAAAATAAAAAAATAAAAGTTCCTTAAAAGAAAGAAATTTAATAAACTCATACGTTATTTGTGGCTGTCTATAGGACTCTGATCATGTGAAGAATGCATTGGTTTCCAAGCAGCCAGGTTTTTTCTGCAGTGCTTCTTGGGCAGGTAGTTCAAATGAATGCCAGGTCTTGCTTGCACCCTGGCAATGATGAATGCTGAACATGAAATAAATTAATGCTGGGGATTTTGGTCAATGTCAGCCCTTTCTTCACTGTGTCAAGTTAAACAAACAATATCAAGGCAAAGGAAATGGTAATTGTCTCTCTGGAGATGAGCTGCAGATAAGAGCATTGTTGAATCTAAATGCAGAAAATTTTCACAGGTTGTGTCCAGCATTACAAAAAAGAATGTTTAGTTCTTTAGCTTACTGTTCAACTAAGTGCACATTTGAAATGGAGTTTAAAATATATGCTGGGGAACTGGAAACCATTTAATACATGTTTCTAATTTTTTTTGACTAGTTCTTTCTCAAGAATATTTTATTGTTTGTCTCAGAATTTTAGAAAACTTTTCTTCAAAGAAATATCTTATGCTTCATTTCATGTGTGTTGTAAATAAACAACAGCATTTAGGGTAGAAAGATCTGGAGTTTTAGAAACAATAAGAATCTAATTTTATGGATATGCTATGTGGTTTGGTTTTTAAGTAATTTTCTTGAGTGCAATAGAATTAAACACATAGAAAATAATTTAAACCATCTGCAGACTTTCCTTGTAGAGTTTTTAAATAATTATTTCTTTCTAAATGAAAGAGGCTATTCATGCTTCTACTAAGTACAAATATACAGTGTAATTTTCAACTTAAAAAATGCTGACCGTATTTCTCACGAAATATATTCACACCCAAATGTTTTTTTTCCTCTCCTAATATGGTTTCAAGATACTTGTAATGTTTAAAGAAAACTGAATTTTTAAAGGCTAGTCCATCACATAATGTTTATGGATCAAGAAAAAACTCTAGGTCTATCAGTTTTGTTAGCTCCGATAAACTTAGTAGATCTTCATGGAACCATAGACAAAACAGTAAACAATAAATTGTTCTGTCTTTAGATGTCAGCATTCTTTATGTTACGCCATTTGTCAGAGGTAAAGTATGTTTTTCAGGGTTTTTTTTGTTTAATAAAATCTTTTTCTTTTCTGAACTTAAAGACCCCATGTTTATCCTGTTTAAACACCTTTTCGAATATTGATAGGTTTTTTTTCAATAATCATCATGGAAGGTTCACTACAGATATTGCATGATTACATGACTTTATTTTTAGGTTTGGGCTCTAATGACGCTCTGCATGTAGAAGTCCATCTCTAATAAGTGGTGGCTTGTGAAACAGCTTTTAATAAGGTCATGAAATTCTGATCCGGCCGCTTGGCAGATGCCTCTGACTCTTATTCAGAGCCATTTTTAAGAAATGTATCTCTGCAGGCTAAAAGAGTATAACCTAAAAATGTTTTGAGAATTATGTATACATGTTTTTCCTGACAAACGACTAAGTCAGTTTTTTTTCAAATAAATAAATAAAAAAGATTGGGGAAGTGAGATAAAGAAAAGCAAATAGTTAAAACCACATCAACTTGAGAAGGAAAAAAAAAGAAATCCCCGTGCTCATAATTGCAAAGTGCCTTCCAGATTAAAGGCCTTTGCCCGCTGACTGCATGTAATTTCAAGACTAATTCTGATTTTATCCATTGGATAAAAATGAATTAACTAAAATCTGGGCTGTGGAGTGCTTTTAATTCTTAAGGTAGATCTCTGGGTCCATTTCAAGGACTTAAATGTAAATTACTTTAAAAAGTCTTTAAGGAATTTGGATTTAAGGGACTTGAAGTTGTCAAGTACAGTAACACTAAAAAAAAGAGTAGTTAAATATAGGTCATGGTTTGTCTTTGTTCAATCCCTGAGATTCCTTTTTAAGATTTTAAAATGAAATTAAAGATCCAATATTTGAGTTGCTCAAAAAAAAAAAAAAAAAGATGTGCCCTAAGCACACGAAAGGGGCAAAAAGTGGTGCATTCGATTTGCATTTTAAAAGCAGGCTGATTTGCTAGAGATAGGTAGACGTAATTTTTGCAGCTGTGAAATACCTGCCCCTTCCCTCCTTTTTTAAAATGTTTAAAAATTGTACTCTTCTCGTTGGAGCTGTAATGCCTGCGATGGGTTTTGATGGAGCACTTAATCGCATCTGCCTGCTGCAGAGGTAACCATTAAAATGCTGTGAGGAAAGGCGAGGAAGCATGCCTGCCTTCTGACTCTGTTGCCTCTTTTTTCTTGAAGCTGATGAGTGCTATTCAGAAAGGAAGGGTGTCTGGAAGCCGGCTTGCGATACTAATGAAAACTGCAGAAGAGAACCTCGACAGAAGAGTCCCCATTCCAGTGGACCGAAGTTGTGGAGGATTGTGAGTCTGGGCAGTAAATCCACAGCCAACAGACGTAGGAACAACAAATCATCATGTAACAACCCAGATGACTTACACCACTCCAAAATAGTGGCTATGGATAGATAGCTGCCTTTGTTAACACTGGGAAACATTCCAAAGCTTTAGGACGTTGATGTATACCCTTTATTTGTATTTGCCATTCAATCTAGCTTCTAAAGAGTGTATTTTATCTTTTTTCTCACTTTCAATGCACACTGATTTAATGCTTTGCATCCATTTTGTAACCCGTTAGCCTGGACATACTCCCTTTTTGTTTGTCTCTTCCTTTATTTTGAATCACTCCTGGAGACAACATTTTGGCCAAAATTGAAAAGAAACTGGAAAAAATTTTGGACGTGCACAAAACTCTGGACATTAAGATCGTAGACTGCATTGGTTCCTAACAGAAATAGAGCAGGGAGTGACCTCTAGAAGGCCTGGAGCCCACCCAGCTCCTTCTTCCTGAGATGGTCTGTCTTCCTCATCCAAACAGTATCGTATGGATTTATATCCAGAGTATGACTGGCAAAACTGGAGAGGGAAGACAAAGTTTAGATCGAGTTACAGGAGCGAGTCTCAAAGAGAAACTCTGAAAGCTTCCAGAATCACAGGCGTAAGATAAGGATAGCATTGACATTTGCTGGGAGTTACAGTAATAGTTTCATCTCAGCAATTTGGTTTTTTTCCCCAGTCACTGCTGGTTTTTCTTTGACTATTACAGTTGCCAGGAAGATCCTTGCTTTTCTTATTTTAAAACCAGCATTTAAGTGGCAAGCTGGATGTAATGGGATGAGACTAAATTTCTCAAATCTTTACAGTAGTAATAAAGGATTAAAAATCTGTGTTTGTATATCCACATGCGATAGCAGAATTTTCAATCCCCAAATCCTAAACTGTGGAGCATGTGCTGTCGTCAACATGGCCTATTTTGCTTAGTTTATTGCATCATTTTGGGAGAGTAATCTGAAACTGAGGGTAAAAGAGGATAGAAATAAACTTCAGTTAACTTTAATTATAATTATTTGTAAAAAGACACCACACTACAGTATTCAAGGTCATTTGGGTTGCTTAAAGCCTTTCTCTTTGGTACCCCGTGGAAAAGTTCTATACCACAAAGAAAAAGAAAAGAAACAGGACCACACAGAGCCCACACCCACACAATACCCCTCCCCCAGTACACACGGTAGAGACACAAAACACAAAACAAAAATAAATCTACGTTGAATTTAACAAATAGTGCATTGAATTTAAAGGGCCAGCTTGGTGTGCTTTGGCAGTACTTCACTAGCATCTTAACCAATCATCTGAATATTTATCCACTGCACTTCCCCTTGTGAAGTTAGCTACCTGCTTTTTTATTTTCTAAGGTCAGATCGTGTATGTAATAGGAAATATAACTCTTTATTTAGTGGCGGGTTTTAATTACAGACTTAAGATCTTAGCTTTTGTGAACTGGTACATAAAACACTTTTGTGCTGTTATTTCTATTTATGTGAACATTGTAAGATATCTTTATATGCCTCATTCAAGTGGGGTATGAGCCTGGATGTCATAATATAAACACTGGAGATTCACTCACCTAAGCCCCCGCCCCACTTCAAAACATTCATTTGCTCTTAAATGAAGTTTAGACTTGCCACTCCCTAAAGGAAAATCTAAAACGGAGCAAAGGATGCTCCCAGGTATCACTGTGAACATTTTCCTTTCAACGCGTGAGCATTTTACACTGCCTTTTCAAAAAAGAAATAACAGAAGCATGTGGCTTTGTAGTTTAGTGTTTTCCTATCAAGACAATAAGTTTTACTGCTTAGAACTTGGTGACACTTGATAGAACAGCTGTCCTTTAACCCACCGCAGATGATGTGCCATGACACAGTAGTACATTTGTGCTCTCTCTCTTTCTCTCCTTCTAGTTAGAGCAACATAGCGAGGACTTGTGCCCTCCCTGAACCTATTACAGTAGGGACCGGCTTTACAGCCTGACTGGCCTGGGCAGAGCTGTATTTGTAAAACAGGCCTGGTTTGTGCATGCTTTGCTATGAATGAAGTTCCCTTAAGGACAAAGGAAAGCGCACTTCGCTTCCCTTGAGTGTATCTGCTTTTGCTGAAAATCTGCTAATTCTAAAACATACGCTCCTTCACCAATCCCAGAGACTCGCCTTGGAAGTGAGCTGGTTCCAAGTCTTTACTGTGAATAAAGCACCCCCGCATTTGTGTGTCAGTTCTTAATTAAACCTGTACAGCTTCTTTACCTGATTTCAGAAACGAGGAAAAGAAACGGAGGGATAAGCCCCTTCAAAACCTGTTCCAAGCACAAAAGAATTTTTCTTTTCTTTTTTGTACAAATGTGATACCAGATGATTCTGTTGGAGTCGGGATGGGGTGTGCAGAGTCTGTCTTTATCATCGAGGGATTTCTCTCGAGAGCCTTGAAGGGGATTCAGGTGAAGGAAGCCCCACCTGCAGTGAAGAGCTGGACGCTCCTTTAAATAGCCCCGTACTGTAGTCCTAACGCTAGTGATGATGCTGGACTATTTGTTAAGCCAAGGTTGTCTGCCTCATACCCGTCATGCTGTTTGAATATTCTTGCTTTCTATCAATTCAGACTAAGTGTAACTTTGGGATTTCTACTATTGTATGCATGCTTCCTA
Organism: Vulpes lagopus; assembly: GCF_018345385.1. Classification (NCBI taxonomy): domain Eukaryota; kingdom Metazoa; phylum Chordata; class Mammalia; order Carnivora; family Canidae; genus Vulpes; species Vulpes lagopus. The sequence goes on from NC_054834.1 coordinate 82,070,399, forward strand.
TTCTGTTTTCGTTTCTAGCTTTGTCTCTTCCAAAATATGTAGCTTAGTCTTTTGTACGACAACAAAAATTTCATTGTGACTTTTACTAAACATACTGTTAAGGATGGTGATTGATCTTATTTCCTTTTTTTATGTATTTGTAAAGATTTTTGGCATATGAATGTAATAATATTGAAGTCAGTGATGCTCTAACTTGCACTGTTTTGCATTATGTCAACCCTTTTCGGGGAATAAAAAAGCCCTACTGTGTTTTTAAAGACTATCAAGTACAGCCCAGTGCTGGAGCGGATGTGCGCACTGCATGTTTTCATATGTGGCACTTTCATGTATTGTGTTGGGTTATTGTTCTAGATGGGACTGTTAAATACTATGTTTGAGGCTGGGTTGTCATTTTTATAACTGTCTTGGTGTTTTATCGCCATTATTTATTACTTTTGATATACAGAATGAGCTGCATGCATTTATAGAGCAATAAGAGGATGTATTTAATGTGCCTTGTTTTTAACTGAATAAGAACTGAAAGCATGAATCAATAAAACTGATTAAAATGGTCCATTTGCTGGCATTTTGATGTTACTTACAGTCAGAGAAATAAGTTTGATTACTGCTGAAGTTCAAAAAAAGTTTGAAAATATTTCCACAAACTATTTTCTTAATGGCACTTTCACATGGATTCTTCTAGTGTGGAATTTTGCGATTTCATCTCAAAAGGGAATCTCTGCATAGACAGTTGTAATTTTATGAGACTGCCAGAATTATTTGTATTAATTTGTTGCGGGAGCCTTTAGGGCACGACTTTTGTATTTGTGCAATCCTA